>NW_012148075.1:2749877-2783294 GCF_000956105.1 Propithecus coquereli
CCCCTGTCTCTTCTTGCTTGTAGGGTTTCAGTTGAGAAGTCTGGAGTTATTCTGATGGGCTTTCCTTTGTATGTTCCTTATTTCTTTTGCCTTACAGCTCATAGAAGGGCCTCTTTAGTGGCTATTTTGGTCAATTTGATGACTACATGACGTGGTGTCTTCCTATTTGCATTGAATCTCCCTGGGGTCCGTTGAGATTCTTATACCTGTATATCTAGATTTTTAGCAAGGCCTGGGAAATTCTCCTCTATTAATTCTTCAAATAGCTTATGCAGCCCTTGAGTGTTTTATTCTTCACGTTCTGGAATCACTAGCACCCTCAGGTTCGGTTTTTTCACATAATCCCACGTTTCTTGTAGGCTTATTTCTTTTCTCTTAATTTTCTGCTCGATTTCTGTGACTGACTTATTTAATTGGGAGGAGTTGTCTTCAATCTCTGAGATTCTTTCTTCTGTTTGATCTACCCTGTTCTTGAGGCTTTCCACTGTGTTTTGTAGTTTCCTGAATAAGTCCTTCATTTCTAGGAGATTGGTTTGATTTTTCTTTAATATTTCAATTTCTTTAGTAAATTTTTCTTCCAAGTCCTGGATTTTTTTGTGGTTTCTTTGTGTTGGCCATCCATTTTTTCTTCCATATCATTGAGTTTTCTAACAATCCATGTTTGAAATTCTTCTTCTGTCATTTTAGTGTTCTGAGTTTGGTTAATGTCAATTGCTAGCGAGCTGTTGTTCCTCTTTGGGGGCGTGCTTTCTGTTTCAGTCTTCACACTTCCAGAGTTCTTTTGCTGGTTCCTTCCCATCTGGATCAGTTGTTTCTTCTTGCCTCTAGATTTTCGTTTGGATAATGACACGCCCTGTTTAGTCTCTGAGCCAGTAGGTGCTGTTTGTGGGTAAGATTCGACCACACCCTTTATGATGAATCACTAGGTGCAGTAAAAGGGTGTGCAGAATGAGCTCCCTGTCAGTAGGTGGCACTTGCTTGGAGGAGCGAGCTGCAGCGCTGTTTTTGGGTCCTATAACCAGCTCTTGTTCCTTTGGAGAGGCCCTCTTGTGCCTCGGGTGGTGGGTGGGCTCCTGGGACTTCCAGGTCTGTCCTTATTCTCCACCTCAGTGGGAGCAGGTCTGGGAGTGAGTCTGGGAGGGGCTGGGTTAGGTAAGCCTGCCCTCAAGTTCTAGAGATGCTGTTAGCAGGAGTCAAAGGTCTGTTCTTTGCTTCTGTGCAAAGCTGTTCGGAGGGGCTGAAATGGCTCCACTCAGCTGAAAAGTCTGGCTTAGGGGGTGGGGCTGCCCGAGATCTGCACTCTGAAGCAGGTCTTGCTCCCCTCCACCCTCCCCCACTCCATGGCCTCTCCCAGTCCTCTGCCAACAGGCAGGACTTCAGGCCAATGGATCTCCCCTGTCTGTGACGTGGGCTTGGAGGTTCCCTGCCCAGAATCACAGCCTGAGCTGGGTGCAAAGCCCTCTTTTGGGAGAAGGGTTGCCGCTCAGGCATGCTGATTTGCCCCTGAAGGTGCACACTCCTCAGTAGGCTCTTTCACAGATATCCCTTCTGTGCCCTGGGGCCGTGCGATCATGACCTGAGTGTATAGGGTCTGGTCTGCAGGCCTGTTCCCTGAGCCCTGGAGATCAATCCCTGACCCTGCCAGGGGGAGGGGTGCTGGTCTCAAATCACCTACAAGGTGCCCAAGCTGGATCGATTTTACTCCACCTCGGGATTTGCCCCTCTCTCCTGGAGTCACCAGGCAAGCAGCACCTGGGAGGGCTGGTGGGTAGGGAGCTTGCAGTCTGAGTACCCCTCAGTCTGTTGTAGGGCCCCAAAAGGAAAGGTCCCGTTCCTTGGAGATGCCTCCGTGTGATGGCTAAATTTTCTCTATGGGCACCCACCGGTAGGGAAGGGGAAGGAGATATTGGACCAATATGGCGTCTGCTGATAGGCTCAGGTCTGCACGTGGGGAGGTGCCCAGAAGGAGCTGGGAGCCCAGCGCTGTGTCTGCGAGAGGCCACTGCTCACTGGCGGCAGCCGTCTCTGCGCTGGTGTCGGCAGGTCTCTCCAACCGCTCAGGAGCCCACCAGCAGTCCGAGATGCAAGGGAGGGGGAAGTTATCTGCTCCACCTACCCTTGTCGCTGGTCTCCAAGCCTGTCTGGGACCTTTCTCCTTCCAGTTCTCCTCCGCAACGTCTTCCTGTGGAGTCTCCTGTGGTTTCAGGGACCCTTCCTTCCGACCCTCACCCGATCTATGTTTTTCTGCTAGTTTATTTTTTTCTCTTTCTTCTAAAAATCTGTCTTTTTTGCAGAGACACTCTGACCGGCGGCTTGTCTCATCTGCCATCTTGGCTCCTCCCCTCATCTACCCAGCCTTATGGATTCTGAGGAAAGTGCTTTCAGAGCAGAAATCATAGCATGTGCAAAGGCCCTGAGATCCAAGTGCACAAGTTCTGTTCAATTACTCCTACTCTGGCCTCTAAGACCTCATTTCCTCCCACTACCCACCTCATTCTCTCCATGCAGCCCACCGACCTCCTACATGTGGGAGAGAGTATACCTCAGTGGCCTCTTTTCTTCCTCACTCACCAGAAGGCCTACAAGGTGGACAGTGGGCTCCTCTGACCAGCACTTCACTGCATGAACTTTCTCTTGCCTCCCAGGCCTCATGATGGGGCCACTTTTGGAGGGAAAAATGGTGATATCTTTCAGTGCAATGTCCTCAGAAGATTGTCAGTGGTGGTAAGGACAGAGGAAGATGTCTTAGAGTCAGTAGGAACATAGTTTAAGTTCAATAACAGGAAAGCAGATAGGGAGAAAAGGGCATGGGAAGATCTAGGGGTCTCAGAAGAGCATCAGTAGGAGATCACTCCATTGGCATCTTCTTGAAGTATGAGATAGGACTGGCTTCCTCGGACCTCACCTCAGTTAGAAGTTCTGACATCAGTTCTTTCGAAGACTCACCTCAGTGTTCCCATCTGTAACTGTGATGTCATTTTTTCCCAAGGCTTTTCTAGAGATTTGTTGTAAAGTGCTGCCAGCCCTCCAAAGTTTTGCTGTCTTTTTTTTTTTAAATAATAAAATCATTTTGTCTAGAATTGCCATTCAAATATATAAAAATAGAATGGAAAAGGCCTCGGGAAGAATTAGTTAGAACATTGCAAATGTATTCACCTCTCAGTGCTTCTAAAGCTTTGGCTTATGGCTGCTTCTCATGGCGGCTGACATGGCTTCAAATAGCAAAGGGATTTAGCAGGTAGAGAATACTTTGCTAGCTATTAGATAGAGGAAGTTGGAACTAGGAATAAACTTTGTTTAAAAAAGTTCGTAATTTTATGTGGGAATTTTAGTACAGGTTAGTCTGGGTGAAATGACTATCTTGATTTTGAATAAATAAAACAACCCCTGTCCTCCCTAACTCCTGCCACTGTCAGCTATTTGGGGCTTCAGTTTGGGAACTGAGCAGGATTGCTCATCACCTGCCTCTGTCCTGGGCTGCACTCATTCCCCACGGTGTCACCTGAGGGTACAAAGTCCCCAGGCCCAGGACTGACTGCCTGCTTGTGGTTCCCAGTGGGTGGGAACAAGGAAGGTCACGCAGAAATAAAAGTCATCGCCACCAAGTAGAGGGGCGGGGGTTGAGGCGCAAGTGCATGGCCAGAGGACAGCTCTCTATCCCCTCCCAGCTGGGTTATCATTGTCAGTTGCTGCAGTCCCTGGGAGAGCCACTGACAACTGACAAAGCAGGTTCCAGAGGCTTCAGCAGAAATCAAAAGGCAGCAGCAGTTATTACTTTGTCTGCTCCCCACATCTCTCCTCTCCTCCTCCCAGCTTTTCTTAGTATAAGGGTCTGCTCTTCTGGCCTCAAGAAGCTCCTGTCTATTCTAACGCTCGTCATCGCTCACGGAACAAAGTAACAGTCAAGGGGCAGTGCGACGGGACGGGGTGCTTTCCGAACAGTGGGTGATAATAGTAAGCCACTCAGTGCCGGCCACATGGCTGATTGTTCTGTGCATATTATCTCCGTGGGTCACATTTATTGTCTGCGTTTTATAGAAGAGAAAACTGAGGCCGAGAGAGGTTCAGTGTCTTTCCCGAGGCCACACTCTAAGTGCTAGAGTCAGATCTTCAACCCCCAGCTCAAGCGCTTAACCACGCCCCGTGCTGCCCACTGAGGCAGGCGGCCTGCACTCGCTGAGCAGGTGCAGCAGGGTCATCCTGCGCCTTGTGCCCGCGCCATTGTGCGATTCGGAGACGCAAGTGAGGCTCCTTCTGAGTGCTTGGCTGCTAATTATGCTTGGTGAGTCTCTGCTGCTCCTTTAGCACTTTGCTCCCCGAGCCTGGTCTCTGGCCCATCGCCACGGCCTGGGGACTTGTTAGAAATGCAGACTCCGGGGCCCTACCGGGACCCGCCGGATCAGAATCTGCGTTTTAACAAGCTCCTCCAGAGATTGCGGATGCACATGGACATTTGAGAAGCACTGCTGTAGAAGAATGTTTCCTACACAAAAAGCTGGAAAGCGAGTTCAGGGGCTTTCTTCAGAGGGGGAGCTGGGAAGACCTAAAGCCCAGCAGCCCCACGCTGGTGTGTCCCCAATGTCAGCAACAAAGATTTCCCTGCAAGTGATGGAGAAAGCCAAACCCACTCTTAGTATTTATTTCTTGGGGAATGAACAAAATAGCTCAAAGAAACGCTCTCAGCAACTCCCTGAGAGCGAGGGGATCTGACGGTGTGCGAGCGCTAGATGGCAGTGGATAGCCAGGCATGGGCGGGAGCGCGCGCCGCTCTGTCGCTGCTAAGGACAAGACGAAATGATAAAGGCGTGTGTGTGTGTGTGTGTGTGTGTGTGTGTGTGTGTGTGTGTGTGTGTGTGTGTGTGGCGGGGAGGTGCGCCTGAGCACAGTTGGGTCGTGAAAGGACATTGCTGGGATGATATTAAAGAAACTGAGACTTCACCAGCAAGTCTGGGGAGGCTGTTTTGCGGAATGAGAGATTTGGGCAAGAATAATTGCTTCTTTTTTGCCTCGGGCTATGTTAAACACACACAATCTCCCCACAGCAGAGGCATGTCAGCAGCTGGGATGGTGGAGCTGAAGGGAATTAAGTGTGGGTAAAAATTTCCCAATCCACTTCGTTCTGCTCTCTGAGGTCAGGGAGGCGGCAGCAGCCAGTCTGCAGCCTTGGCTTGTCAAAGTTGGCCTGCGGGAATGAGAGCATCCTTCCCCACTGTGCCCTGGGCTTGCACGATGTGCCCACACGCTGCCCAGATGCTCACTGGTAACACCCTCTCGCCCCTGAAGGACCTGGAGAAGTGCTCAGATCCAAGTCCTCCTGTGTCCAGCAGTTTGGCTGAATCTGGGTTGGGAAAAAACAATATGCAGAATTATCTTGGCCCCTAGGGTTCTCCCTTCTTCACCCTGGGACTAACTTGTGGAGTGGAGAGCCCTGACACCCATGTTGGAATGGCTGGAGTCCATTGTTAGACTTGGGCATCTTGGCTTGTAAGAAAACAAGGCAGAGGAAGGTTTCAGGAAATTCCCCAACTTGTGGTATCACCTTATAGAGCTGGCCTCTTCTTTCCTGTCGTGGTTGGTTCCAAATAGGGACCCTCTTATTTGGCAAGGGGAGACAAAAATTGGAGAGTTTTGTTGGAAATCCATTGAAGAAACAGTAATGTTTTTCTGTGGGTTGGCTGGGAGTGGCATCTAAAATATTTTAGACCCATGACAGGTAGACAGAGACACATTATTCTTAGAGATTTCAGTGTTTAAGTTCAGGCTCTGGACTTTTCCAAGTTTTTTTCTTTCTCTAACCAAATTTAGTCTTGGCTGGACAGCTGACCCTTGCAGAAGTCTGCAAGCCTGCTGGTAATAGGGTTGCAGAATTACAGAACAGATGTTAGAGGTTGTCTAGTCCCTCTTGTATCTTGTTCACATGGGAAAACTGAGGCCCAGAGGGTTTCATTTGGTTGATTTTAGCAAAACTTAGGCAAGTGCCCACTCTGGACCAGGTACTGTGCTGGGGATTGAGGCTCTACAAGGAGTATGAGACACAGTCTCTATCAGTATATGGATTAGTGATCAGCTTATCCATCTAGTTTATGGATCAGTTTATAGCCCAGGTCACCTGGCTGGCCTGTTGTTGAGTGGTGAATTCAGGTATGAAAGATTAGGGAAGGATTCTTTCCTCCTTCCCTCCCTCCCTCCTTCTCTCCCTTCCTTCCTTCTCTCTTTTTTTTCCCATTTTTTTTTTTAATTCTGATACTTTAATTCCTAGGGGGCCTTGCATTTACCAGGTAGAAATGAGTGAGCAGCAGTATTAGTGATTCCAAGGACATGTTTAATCACTTTTGTCCTTTCCCAAAGGCCTTAATACAAGACGTAGTGCTTTCGGACCCAAGGAAGCACATTTATTTTATTTTTTTTATTTATAGGAACTTGCCTTGAATTTTGAGAGAGGAAAATAAACCATGCTAGTAAACTTAGAGGCTTTTTTTTTTTTAAACTTTTTTTTTGCTGGAGGAAATACACCTTCTGCTATGGATAAGCTCAAAAATACCCTCAGGAAGATGCTGTCCAAACTGCAACCAAACCACAATTTATGGTAGACTGCCCTAATTCTCCAAGTTCTTACTTCTCCATTCTCTTTTAGGGTATATTGCTTGAGTGGGTTTTGTGGGTAGAAAGAAATGAATTAAAAACAAAGATGTCGCCATTCCTACTGGAAAATTTCTAGAGAATGCACCTATTACACGATCATATGCAATGATAATGGAAATCTCATACAGATAGGTGCCCAGCCCTCCTTGCTGTGGCCACATCTGGTAAAGGCTACAATCTGGGCTTCTGTGTGACCAACGGGAAGAATTAGGGGCCTGAACATCAGGCCCCTGAAGTTTGCATCTAATTAAGCTTCCGGGCCTCTAAAAAATCTTACATTTTATTCACAAACACAGGCATCTGCTACTAATTAAAGTATCAGGGTATAATTATACCCTTTCTTATTAGTAGATATGGAATCTGACAGTTGCTTAGATACAAAATAAGCAAGTGCAGATTGTGTTCTGCGTTCTTCACAGGATAGGGAGACAGAGCAACAGAATTTTCAAATGCTCCATGTAAATGAGTCTTGTTGCCCAGAAAATGTAAAGTTCTGAATTATCATCGGTAAATTTGCCTGGGAACAGATGTTAATCCCATTACAACTCTGTAATTTGCGCTTTAATATCATTCAATTATTTCCCTTGCTTGGTCCTCTTACCTCTGCACTGCACCCTAACCACGAAACAAAAAGCATCCATCTTTCTAAGGTACACACAGTTGAAGCCTGTAATCTAACAGCTTCGCCGGGAGAAAGCAGATGTGGCTTTGTCAGAGAATTCAGGAGCCAGGAGACACCCGTCTGGAATGACAGGGCTGTGTTTTGGGTGGCTTAGCCTTTGGTCTTATCAGAAGTTCACTTTGGGCTCAGTGGTGTGGATTCTGCATCCCGGGGAGTCCCCTGGTCATTCTAAGATATCCTCTCCCCCCTGCCCAGATATGTCTTCACATGACACAATCAGAGAAGTTTCCTGCTAACCCATCAGCTCCAGGAGTTCAGGACTAGGTCTTTTTTTGGTCACCTGGTGTATCTCCAGTGTCTAGCTCAGTGCTTGGCACTTAGAAGGTGTTCAGTATCTAGCTATTGAAAGAATGGATTCCATTGCGCCCTTACATGCAAGTCACCTTGAGAAAGGTAACATTTTCAACCTTACTAGTCATTTACTCCTCAGAATATGTGAATTGATTAGATCAGAAGTCGGCAGACTCTAGCCCCAGGGACAAATTCTGCTTGCCAACCTGTTTTTCCGTGGCCTATAAGCTAAGAATGATTTTTGCATTTTTAAATGGTTGGAAAATATATCGAAAGAAGAATAGTTTATGACACATGAAAACTATATCAAATTCAAATTTCTGTATCCATAAATAAAGTTTCATTGGAACACAGCTATGTCCATTCATTTACATATTATCTATGGCTACTTTTGCACTACAGTGGCAGAGTTGTGTAGTTGCAACAGAGACCACCCGGCCTGTAAAGCCTACAATATTTACTCTCTGGCCCTTTACAGAAAAAATCTGATAGTCCCTGGATTAATTAGAGTATTCTCCAGGGTTAGCTTTTGATGTTGGGGAGTGGGATATAGGAGGGGGAGAGGGTGCAGGGGAGAGTCACAGGCCAGGCCAGCTAGCAGACCAAGAGCAGCTGAAGTCTGGAGAGCACTTCCGCCGTCTCCACACTTGTGCCAGCCCTGGCCCTTCCACAGTGGAAATTTCCAGTTTCTCATCGTAATTCTGATGAATGCCCTCAAGGAATGCAGCGATAATCATTTCTCAGACGGCTGCACTGTTTGGTTGCAAAGGACTGTATCTTTTTGTTGTTTCTTGGTCATTGTAAATCCTTAGTTCAAAATGCTCTTTCTTTGTCACAGACATAAAATTTTGCTTCGTAAACAGTGTTCGGGTAATAAATCTATATGTGTGAGTGAATGTGAGCTGGAGCTTGTCTTTCAAAAGCAAATGTCTTTAGTTTTCAGCCACCCAGCAGGCAACCAGAGCAGTAGCCTCACATCTTAGCTTCAGGGCTGTGTTGACCCCCTACTGGCTAGATGCCATAAACTTTCTGTTTCTAAGCCCTTAGCAGTAGCCGGGCAGAGCCCTACCCCTCCAGAGAAGAGCCTTTGTGATTAAGCTGGCAAGGATGCAATCAGCCTAGCGAAAGCCTTGATAATCCACTTGATCCATCCAGTTATCTGTCCAAATCCCAGGAGGTATCTTGTAGACCGGAGCCTCACTTCTCTGGAGTTTACAGGACACCTCCTGGAGCAAGACAGCATCATGCTGTTCTCTTATTAGCCATCTAAATTCTGAATTAGAGTCTAATTTTCTCCAAACCCCACTTTATCTGGAAGGAAGTTACTTGTCTTTGGGTCCCAGCCTCTGGGTTCCTGGAGGCCTGACTTGTTTATATGTGTAAAAAATGCCCAGTGTTTTTTGATGATGTGTTTAGTGGATTGAGAGATAGGCTTGCTTTCTGAGTGACAGTGATTAACACTGGCATTGTTTATCTTAAGTAGACCTGGGTTTTGAAAACCACAAGCAATAAGAAGATTTTCATCCCTTTTCAAGGGCTGACTAGCAGGGTTTCCTGTGGGAGCACTAGCCTGTTATCTGATCTGAAAGGGTTTATTTTTAAAGTAATGTAGGAAATACTTGTGGAAAGAAAATGCAAATTTCTGCTTTCTAAATAATACTTACCATTTGTTGCATCTATTATGTGCCAGATACTTCTCTAGGTGATCTGTATATATTTTCCTTAATCCTTACCCAAATCTTACAGAATAAATGTTACCTCTGTTTTACAGAGGCATAAACGGTGACTTAAATAGCATGAATGGGTTGCCTGAGATTCCGCAGACGGGAAATGGCATAACTAGGACTCAAACCCACACAGGTGTGACCTCACAGCTGGCGCATGTGACATCACATTACACTGTCCCTCTGGAATGACACATCAGCCACCAAATACTTTAAAGACAAAAAGAATTTTAGAAAGAACCAAAATACAAGGAAGTTAACAAATTAGACTTTTAGATACGCAGATCCAGCCAACATGTGGGGTTATTCAACTTACCTTGTACAGTGGTCACAAGCTTCAGATTTTCTTTATCTAAGTTTCCATCTCCTTCCTCACCAGACATTAAGAAAAAAAAGATTTAGTTAAGAAATTATTTATTTATTGTTTAATGGGTTCAAAATACGAAAGAGATAAGAAGGCATATAAAGAAAAAAGGCAAATGTTTGAAGTGATGGATATCTCAATTATCCTGATTTGATCACGACACATTGTAAACAGGTATCAAAGTATCACGCATACCCCCATATATATATATTTTATTTATATATAAAATATATATATATATATATATATATTTCACTCTGAGTTACCAACTGAAAAAAATATTTTAAAAAAGAAAAAAGGCAATCTTCCACCCCTGGGAGATTTCTCATAGGTCTTTTTATAGGCCTTTGTCAACATGGTTGATTGCAAAAATGGTCACAGTTGCTCTTCCTCCCTCTGCCCATCCCTCTCTGCCATGTGACTTTGAAGCTTCTCTCATCAAGAGTGGAGTCTATTTCCCCATCTCTTGAATCTGAGATGCTCCTGTGACTGGCTTTGGTCAGTGGAGTGTGGCCATGGTGACTAAGTGCTAGTTCCCAGCCTGGGTCTTATGTGCTTCCTTTCTTTTTCTCAGAAACTTGTTGAGCTACCTACTATGTAAGCAAGCCCAGGCCAGCCTGAGGGAGGATGAGAGACCACTTGGAGCTTTGAATCATCCCAGCAAGTGCAAATGCCCTGAGGACCAGGGATGTTTGCCGTGAATGGTGAGCAGTCAGGAGGTCAGGGTGAGCCGAGGAGAGAGTGGTGAGAAATGAGGCTGGAGATGTAGCCAGGAGCCTTGTCAGCCATGACTTTGAGGCAGGACTTCGAGTTTTATTCTAAGTATGTGATAGCAACAAATGAACAAATATGCAAATGAATAGACCAGCGTAGGAGTGAATGATTAACCGGGGAACAGGGAAGTGTGCATGGTGCCTAACAGGTGAAAACAGCAGCCATTGTTTGGCAAGTACAACTCGTCTGAGATTTGAAACTCAAAGAAGAGCAAATCCCATACTGCTCCATGACAGGATTACAGTGACAGAGCTGGAGAAGACAGAGACCAAGCCCCGGATACCACACGACTTGATCCCGGTTGTTTTCTTTACTGGTTTGGGATCCTCAGGGGATATTAGATTAACTCTGGTATTCATTATTGATTTCTGATACCCACACTGAGCGTTCAACCACAGGGAAGTGGTAGTTATCAGCAAAGAAATAAAAATAAATGGGAGGCCTTACACCATGTGGCTTCTTCGGGTGGTGTGGAAGAAAACTCAAAAAAATAAATGTCAGTCCCAGATTCAAACCTCTGCTGGCCCATTCAACAGTATTTTTTTCCTTTCCCCAACAAAATGAAAGAGATTTCTGACGTCATTGGACTTTGGTAATATGTAGGTACCTGCAATGCTGGAGAGTGAATCAGGTAGCTTTTGCTGTATAACAAACCACCCCAAAACTCAGTGGCTCATGATTCTGTGGGTCAGCAGGGTTTTCCTGACCTGGTATGCCTTGAATGATGTCAGTTTTTACATAGTCTGTGGGCAGTGAGTGGGTTGGCTTGTGACTGATCCAGGATGGCCTTGGGTGCATGGGTAGTGGTTGGCAGGCTGTCGGCTGGGGCACTTTAGTTCTCCTCCACTTGGAGTCTCATCCTCCGGGAGGGTAGCTTGGGCTCATTCACTTGGTGGTTGTGTTCACACGGTTCTTTGTGCAGTAAGAGAGGTCAAGTCCCAATGGACAAGTGTTATTCTAGCCTCTGCTTATCTTATGCTTATTGCTAATGTCCTGTTGGCCAAAACAAGTCTCAAGGTGAGCCTAGATTCAAAGGGTGGGGAGTTAGACTCCAGCTCTTAATGGGAGAAGCTGTGAAGTCACATAACAAAGAAATTGTGACCATTTTTTCGTACAATCTGTCACAGAGTATGAGGGAGTACCTTTTTTTTTAACTGAAACACTTTCAAGAGACTAATTTTTTAAAAAAAAATTTGCTTAATTTGTTCCAGACCAGCAGGCTTATGCTAATTCAAGTGGCTGACATAAAGCTTTATGATTTTATCTGTGCATATTGTATTTAATTGAAATTATGGGTAGATATTTTGGAAATAAATTTCTTTGGAAAGAATGATGACTATGATGATCATCTACAAGTTGCCAAGTAATTTTCCTATCCTTTCAACATTCTTAACAGAACATTATTCACCTAAGAATAGGAATGCTATCATGAGTTAGATTCATATTTATATTTCAGTCTCAGACAATTTTTATGATACAAAACTAGGTCCTTCCTTAAGAGGTGAGGGTGTTATTCAAAGTTAGGAAGAGAACATGATGCCTGGGAAGAGAGCTCCAGGCATATTCCTATAAGAAAACATACTTTCCAGTTGTAGTCTATTATAAAACAGATGCATGACCTTGGGAGTCATTTAACTTCTCTGGGCTTCAATTTATGTATTTATAAGTGAGAATTTCCCTCATGTGTTCAAGTTCATGATGGTTCCTCTGGGCTTCCTGGAGAGCATCACTTCTGCCTGGGAGGGGCATTACCTCCTCCAGAACTACCCAGGACTTGACTTACTCCACCTGGGATTCTAGATAATTTAGATTTTGAAAAAGGGTCTCAAAAATAAAACCATAGTTGGATTGAGCCATGTTCTTTATAAAGGCAGGAGATGGAAGCACCAGGGCCTTACTGGGCATGAGGGACTCCATTTGGGATGGGGAGGATTTGACCGTGGCCTCCTGTCCCCTTGAGGTCCAGTGGTAGTAGAGTCTCCTCTGGAACAAGCACAGGAGTGAGGGTCTGCTGCAGCCAGAACCTTTCAGCTGCTCTTTTACCCAGGGATGTTCTGCCCTTGGCAAGAGGGCAAAGGCAGGAGCAGAGTTTGTGGAGGAGACTGCAGCTGACCACAGAATGACCTCAGGAGCGGGCTTCAAATCAGCTGTTTACGCGGCCGGTCCCAAGAGAGGCCCCTCTGCCAGGTGATGACTCTGACCACCCCTGCTCCCACTTTGCCCGTCTTGGGAGTTTGCCACACACTCTGCTTCTCATCAGCTTGACTTTAAGTACTCTTTACATTTCCCTTTTGGTTTATCAATCTGTGAGTACCTGATGGACATTGGCTTATCTCACTTTCTGGATTTGGCATGAGGTCCTGGGCCAGTCCCCACCTCCCTCTCTCTCCAGAGACCACTGGGTCAGGAAAAAAGTGTCACATATTGCAGTCTATGTTCCCTTGGGACCATTAATATTCAAGTTATGGGGGTGAAAATTAAATGTCTTGAGGGTTCGTAAAGTTGCAAAAGTATGTTTCCTGATGTCAGATGTGGTAGAGCCTGCGAAAAAATGGAGATGCCATGTTCCGGTTAAAGGCCTTTAAGTCTGATTTTGAAAAACACCAAGAACGAAATTTGCTTTTGGTCAGGTAAACAGGCTATTTCTTTGAGTCCTTCAAGAGTCAGAATAAGTCAGCCTGCCTTGTTGGAAGATACAAATGTCCACTTTTTACTCCAGCAAACTCATGCCAAATTATTAACTGGTTTCCCCAACTAGCTTCTTGTTTTCCTTGGAATGGAGCTTTTGATTTTCTGCTTGCCACCTTGAGTAGTTCTCAGGGATGACTCCTCAAGCAAATCCCCCTCACGGATGTTGGGCCTGATGGGCTCCACGTTTGGGCAATGGGTTGAGGCAGATGCTGAGACACAGGGAGGAGTTGACATTCTACGAGGCCACATTCCCACTGCAGGAATGACACACCCTCCTTCTGGAGGTGCAGAGGGGCTTCTTCCCTTCCTTGGCCTCATTTTGAACTTTCTCACAGGTATCAATAAGCTCAAAGAAATTAGAGCGGATGAGGGCGTTGGCAGTGGAAATGGAGAGTTGGGATGAATTTCGGAGATATTTAGCAATTAAAATGTACTGCATCAAATGTGAGGGTGGTGGAGAGGGTGGTTTCTGGGTTGGTGCTCAGGTTTGCTTTGAGTAGTGAGGTGGTTGATGGTGCCACTTTGTGAGATGGGGGCTGCTGTAAGAGAATTATTGATAGACGGCTGCTATTGCCTTGAGTGACTGTCCATAAATGTTAACCATCTTGGTGCATTGTTTCCTCAACAATTATCACCAAGGTCCCCCTCAAATGGATAGGGGTCACACAGAGAAGGCTGCAGCTCTAAGTGTTCACAAACAGCAAATCATTTGGAGCCTCCAAAAGACATCCCCTGGAATGCCAAGGCTGGCTGCTGTTGAGGCCAAACCATAGTGACATTGTTGATGTGAACAAATGAAGAACAAATTAACCTGCTTTGGAATAAATGATTAGACTCTGCTCAGACTCAAATGTGTGTGTTCCCTGCAAACTCGATTTATGTCAAGTCTTCTCTAATGGCCGGCACCAAGGGGGTGAGGTGAAACCCTTCAGGCTCCAGAGTAGGGTACTGATGATACACATGTGCTGAGCCCAGGTCCCAGAACCTGAATCCATCCTGGTGCTAACCAGCCTACCTAGGCAGCCAGCAGCAGATGGAAATCCTGATTCCAGGTACCCACGGGCAGCCAGGGAGGGTAGCTCTCCCTAGGCAAGATCTGGCAGAAGGCCCAGCATCTTCACTTCTGTGGTCATGGCTACCAGTGCTTTGGACTGTGTATTTCAGGGCTGGCTGGTCTATGTCGAGAGAGATGTTATTAGTGCAGAAAGAATGGATTTGGACTCTGGCAGAGGGAAAGAGAGAGAGAGAGATCCAAATATACATACTCTCCTCTCCCAACATAAACAAATAACTGCTAAGACATTTTAGATAAATGTGTATTTTCTAGAGTGTATCATCGAAAGTACCTTCATATTTTAGCTGGATTGTTTTTGAAAGAAATAGCTTTAAAATCTATGATGTGATTTCTACCCTTTTAAAGCAGAGTACCCTAAAATCAATTCAGCATTAAAATCGTCTTTTTATTTTGGAAAATTTCAAGCATATACAAAAGTGAGAGCATCATATAATAAATCCCATATACCAACAACAGCCAACCACAACAATTCATGGCGACCTTGGCCAACCTTATTTCATCTATATTTCCCACTTCCCTCTACCCCAGCTTATGTAAATTCACCTTTTTTATACTGACCTAAGGTCATCATTATGAACAGTACCTACGTAGGACGCAATTCCCCTTCAGTGTGTTTCTTATATCTGTATCCTTGTCTTCACTAGGACTTGCCCTAGTTTGTTTGCTATAATCTAATCTGGAAAGGTATAGTGTGAAAGTAGTTAAAATTCTATGTTAAGTAAGAGCACATAGAGTTTGACAGAGACTTTCCTACCTGGATTTTAATATTGAGTTTATCTTGGCCATTCACAGGCTATTTCTGGAGGATTGAAATTTAGGACTTTTCAGCTCTTAAAAATGGGAGTGTTTTATTGTATTGTGCTGTGGTAGCACTTTTTTTCCCTTTAAAAACGAAGTCATTATTAATAGATACAAAGAAATGGAAAAATATTCATTTTTGAGAAAGATTTTGAGATATAAATGAGGAATTCTGAGTATATGGAATACATGATTTTCTGTATGAATATGATGAAACTCATTCGAGCTTCAGCTCCATCTCTGTAGCTCAGGGACCATTTTGAGGAATGGCACTCCGTTTTGCACCAAATGCCTCCAGACTATCATGTTTTCCTCCCACACTGCCCTCCTTATTTGCTTTCTTTCTAGATTTCTTGGTTGTTCACGCTCTCTGCTGTTTGAAGTGTTTCTGCACTTAGAACTTAGGCAGGAACTGTGAGTTGCCAGGTTGCCCAGACAACCATGCCTCTGACACCAGTAAACTACCAATGTGTGTGTGATGTTGCATCTGCAAGCCCTCTCTTTCCAGAAGAGTGCGTGAGAACTCCCTAAGCTCGATGTGCAGTCCCAGGGACAGGCTCTGAGGATGAGGATGCTGAGGAGTTTGTGCAGCTGGTGGTGCAGTGGGGTAGTTCAATACATGGGATCATGAAGATGGGAAGAGGAAAGCTTGAGGGTCCTTCAAAATCTCTTGGTACCTTGCAGACGACAAGGGCTGCCCCCACCTTCCAGCCTCTCTAGCACCTTCTGGCACCCTCTGCATGGGGTGTCGCTACTTGGAGGGTGTGGAGGTATGCACGTGGATCCCGAGGAGCAGGAGTTCTGGGCATCTGGGGAATGTTACAACTTTCTAAAGTCAAATGGAAGGAATTAGGATGTGGGAGCTATTTTTTCTCATCTCTTCTTGCTTTCTTCTCTCCTAACCTCTGCCTTCAGCATTTTCCTTTCTATGTCATTTGCTTTTAAAAGCATTGGGTAAAAATATTTCTTTCAGAATGAGAGAAGGTGTGCCATCAATCCTGAACACTGAGGACAGTCAGGATGGGTTGCTCTGGGGAACAAAACCACCTTTATCTTATTCAATTAGCTGCAGTTCACCATGGAAGGAGCAAGTTGAGGAGGAGGCCTGGCAAAATGTGGAGCTGATATTACAACACATACCTCTATAGAATGGCATATTTACAAAGTGCTTTCCATCAAGTTTGGGGTGGGGATGGCAGATTGGCACCCTATTCTGAGACAAGGAATCTGAAGTAGAGATTCAGGAGCCTGAGCTGGTCTTTTACTCTCTTTAGGTTTATCTTGTGTCTTCCTTCCCTGGCCTTCCCTGGGCCTCCAGACTTCTTAACCTTCCTTTTTTTAGAGACGCAGTCTTGCTTTGTCGCCCAGGCTGCAGTGCAGTGGCGTGATCACAGCTCGCACTCCTGGAATCAAGCGATCCTCCTGCCTCAGCCTCCTGAGTAGCTGGGACTACAGGTGAGCACCACCACGTCTAGCTAATTTTTTTATTTTTTGTAGAGATGGGGTCTCCCTATGTTGCTCAGGTTGGTATAGAGCTCTTGGGCTCAAACAGTCCTCCTGCCTTGACCTCCCAAGGTGCTGAGATTTGAGGTATGAGCCCCCGCGCCTGGCCGACTACTCCCTGCTTTTTACCACCACTATCCAGGCTTCTACTTCCCATGCTGGACTCCGCTTCCTATCAGTAATCTGCCATGTCAGCTATTTCTCTTTCTCCCTCTTTCCCGTCTTATCCAGATCTCTTTAGGCTCATTAAACTTTCAGATCCCACCGCTGTGTCTTTTCAGACCGATAACAAGAGGTTTTTGTCCAGATAGGAGCTTTGTGCGGGAGAGAGAGGGGGACCGGAGAGGTTTCTTGGCTCTTCATCACCATCTTGACTTAAAATAGAATCAATCCCTTCAAAAGGTGGCGGCTGAGGGCCTGGGAGTCACCCAGCGTCCTGACTACAGAGGCATCCATTTCCGGGCTGTGAGTGAACATGGGGGCTGTTTGCAGGGGAGGGAGCTGACCCATCGTCTGAGAGCGGGCCTGCACTGGGGCCTCCCCTGGGAGGGAGAGTGAGCCCTGGGCCCCAGCATCAGGTCAGTGGGTGCCTCTGTGTAGGAACGTGTTTCCTCCCCAGGCTCCTGAGGAGAATGAGGCCATAATGGCACAAAGCAGGGTGGGCACAGCAATCCCTCCTTTTTCTCCTTCTGTCCTGTTCCTCATCCTCTCACTGGAGGAAAAATGGATATTGATAACGATGACCCAGGGAACAGCCCTGAGACTGAGGAGGGTCCCTCAGGCTTCTTTGGGAAGGCGATAACAAAAGGGACATAAATGAGAACTATGCCTTTTGTCCTGGAACAGTATTAACGGTGGTGGTTCTGGGCTAGGAGTGGTCCTCCAAATCTTGTCAAACTCCTCACTTATCCTTGTGTTAATCTGTAATGTACTTTTGAGTACTTGATATGTGCCAGGCATGATGCTTTGTGCCTTATATCCAGTACCCATCTAATCCTTAAGACAACCCTATGGTAGGGACCATTATAATCTGTATTTTATAGATGAGTAAACTGAGGCCTCGATCTGTTTTGTCTTCTAAGTGTTACCTAGTTGATGCATGCCAGAACTGGGATTTAAGCTTCAGGGTGCATGGTCTGAAGCAGCTCTCATCACCACCCCTCTTTTGAAACCAGGGATGGGCCTTGGACAAACTGGAAACTGTCTGGGTCTGTTGAGGGTCAAGACTGCCTGACACCGCGGTGGCCCCTTGTTTTTTCTCTTTCCTAGCATCCCTCCTCTGTGGGATCAGTTCTTCTGTGATCTCCTGATTCCTCAGTTCATTCCAGAGGTAAGCACCTTCTCGGAGCCTTCTCCGAGAAGATTGGCTCTCCTCAAATTTCAGATTGTCCCTCCCTCACACCAACTTGTGCAGGCGAAGTTGTAGTTGCATCAGCTGCAAGTTGTGGATCACATCCTCATGTACCCTACGAGAATATGATGACTGAGAGAGAGTGGGATTTTTTAAAGGAGACAAGTGTGAAAGCATGCTCTGCAGGCATGCTGTAGCTGTGCCTACCAGAAACTTGTGAAACTCTGAAGAAGGAATGTGGGGAGGCCCATGCCACTGGTGGCCACCCTCTCATCGATGGCCCCAGTGTGTGGTCTTACAAATGTGATGCGGGGCTTCTGTGGGTTCAGGAGAGGAAGGCTTTTTGGAAACTGCGCATGCCGATTGCAGCTGTGAGTTGCAAGCTTCAGAGGTCTTCACCTAAATTCTCTGTGATATAGCCCAACCAGGGAGACCTGCCATAGGTGGGAGATTTCTGGATCCTGGTGATGAGGTACTGGCAGGGCTGGGATGGTGTGTGTGTGTGTGTGTGTGTGTGTGCGTGTGTGTGTGCGCCTGCGTGCAAGAGAGAGAATGTGTTTGTAAATGAGTGAATGTATATGTGTGTGTGTGCATACACTTAACCTTTGTCTAAGGGGAATTGCTACAGTTAGTCACCTGATTGGCTCCAAAATATGGTACCAAGCAGACAAATGGATCCTGACATGGACAGTTGTCAGTCTCAGCAAGATATCCCCAATAACAGAGATCCAAAGATTAACTGCATTTGCACTGGAAATAGATTCTCAGATCTTAATTGCCTATACAAGTTTTTTTTCTCAGCCTGACATCATCTTAGCTAATTTGGTGTACTTTCTGCCCATTGTAGCTATTCAGCAAGCAAGAAAATCTTGAACTAAACAATTAGACAGTATTGATTATTTTCAAGACATGTACTACAAATAATTTTTGGATTATCCAAAAGTTAATGCTTTCTTTTATTACAGTTTATAAATATGGTCTTCTAGTAGCTCAGATGAATGGACCACCATTATGGGTCTAAATTATTGTTTCATCCTCTTGCGGACCCATTAACTTAAGTCTGTCATCTGATCATGCAACCTAATCCTTGCTGGTCATCTCCCAGCTGAGTGTTGTTGGCACCTGGGGGACCAGGTGAGGCGGAGTGGTTCAGTGTGCACAGATTCGGCTCCTCTTCCAGGAAAGCAATTCAACATTGTGGGATAGGTCACTCTCTTTCTGTAAGTTGGAGGGCATGAGGCACCCATCCATCCATCCACCCACCCACCCACTCAGCTATCTACCTATCCATCCATCCATCTATCCATTCATCCACCCACGCTTCTACCCATCCATCCATCCAGCAAACATCTGAGGGCCTCATAATGAGCTGAGAGTTCACAGTCTGGTGTAGAAGCCAACAGTCTCAAAGTGTTGAAAGAAGTTTATTTTGAGCAGACTGCTGGAGGCTTGGGACAGTATGGTAGGTTGGAGAGGAGGATACAATTTAAGTTAAATGACATCATGAGTAAATTTTAGAAGTTCTTTATTGAGGTTTAATTTACATACAGTAAAATGAACAAATCTTAAGTATACATGTTGGATACTTTTTATAAGTAGATACACCCATGTGACGGCCAGGCAGATCAAGAGACAGAACATTCCCATCACCCCAGAAAATACCCTTCCAGTTAATTCTGGATATAACCACTATTCTGACTTGTCACCGTAAGTTTTGCCTGATCTTGTGCTTCATAGTGTCATGCAGTATGTACTTTTTTGAATCTCCTTCTTTAACTCAACATGACATCTGTTGTTGCAACCATCCATGTCTCTGGCTTGTCCTGTTTTTTTTGATGAGCAGGATTCCATTGTATGAATATGCCATAGTTTGTTTATCCCTTCCCCCGTTCATGGACATTTGAGTTGTTTCTATTAATAGTTTTTGGCTATTTTGAATAAAGCTGCAGTGAACATTCGTGTACAAGTCTTTCGGTGGATATACACACTCACTTTAAAGTGAATAACATTTAGGAAGATAAGGAGAGTCAACAGATTTTCAGCTATTCAATGAAATGAAACTCTTTATAACAGAGAAATCCAAGGCTGATTGGATTTTGAGACAGGCTAAATGTGTCCCCTCTGTGATGTATCACCTCATTTGAATGTGTTCATCACATGAGGTTGTGTGAGGAAATGAATTAATCATGGTGCCTTCAGCTTGGTCTTAGATTTTCTTGCAGGAAAGGAGGCTCCTAATAGACCCTGCTTTTGACTCACTGGGGAACCAGAGACCCTTGGGAATAAAGCTAAAAGATCCTGTCTTCTGTGCTGAAGAGGGGACTTCAGGCTTCCCTGTGTATACGGGGGACTGGAATCTTCCTATTGGTCCTGATTTCAGCTTCCAAGCAATAGTTAAGGCAGAGGAAGCAATGGCATGCCCTGCTCTCGGCTGTCGGAGTTCCAAGTCAGCAGATCTCTAGTGC
Organism: Propithecus coquereli; assembly: GCF_000956105.1. Lineage (NCBI taxonomy): Eukaryota > Metazoa > Chordata > Mammalia > Primates > Indriidae > Propithecus > Propithecus coquereli. The sequence continues at coordinate 2,770,238 of NW_012148075.1, forward strand.
CCAAGGCTCTCATCTCCCCGGCTATGTGTACAACACGGAAGGCCAGCGCCTCGTGACAGACAGTTTAATCTTACCTGCCTGCTGTGAGGTACACTCACCATCCCAGAGAATTGCAAAGTATAAATTGTCTCTTAACACTGATAAACAGTAAGGAGGGGAAAAAAGCCCTGACAAAATATTACAACTTAATTGTATTTCTCAGCTGGGCTCAGGAAACCTGCTTCCTCCTTAGGCGAATGCTATTTACCAAGTCTCCCGGCCCCACAATAATTATTTCTTTAACCCTGGTGAGGTAGCACCTTAGCATGGGATGGGACTGCACTGCCAGGGAAGCTTAATGAGGCTGTCTCAGGTGCTCAGGTGGGGGAGGTTCGCCTTCATTAGGTGCATGAATCACTGCGACTTCTGGCTTCTGGCTTCAGGGGTGGCAGGAGGACAGGCTGCCCCAGAGAACAGAGGCTGCTGGGGCTGGAGGTGGGGACGAGGAGGCAAGACTTTTCTGCTGGCCTGGTTTTCTAGTACACAGGTGTTTGCAATTCTAAATAAATGTGCACTGTCAGTACTCAACAGCCCATCAACTGAGACTTATAATGAGGGCTGAGCAGGGAAATAAGATTGGCTCTCTTTGGGCACTTATTATATTGGATAGACCAAAATTCAGGCCTAATAATGAAAAACGATAGCCTGGGAGAACTGAGTTTGGGGGTGCAAGAGACCGGGTGGGGTGGCCACCTGTCAGAAATGTTGTGTTCTCCAACAATTCCCCTCCATGGAATCTGGAAGCTCACCGCTGTTGCTTTTTCACTTTGAGAGTTGTCCTTACGCTTTTCGGAAAGTTTTGAAAACACTGTATTTTGAATAGCCATTCAGAAAGAGGGGCCAGAGGCAAAGCCTTTCCCCTCCACAGAGCAATGTCCATTGGTGACTTAGAAAGGGCCAGCTGGTGGTCCTGGCAAGCGATGGCTGCTCGTTTCACCGGCTGATCCCCTACTCCTGTGTTTGTTTGCTCATTTGTTCATTCATCGCTGTCACACACTTAGAATAAAACCCTAAGTTCTCAGTGTCCCTCCAAGATTCATGTCCTTCCCTGAATCTCAGACTGTGACCTTATTTAGAAATAGGGTCATTGCAGATGTAATTAGCAAGGTTCAGAAGAGGTCATACTAGAGTAGGATGGGCCCTTAACCCAATATGACTGGTGTCCTTGTAAGAAGAGGAGAGGAGACAGAGAGAGCCACAAATACAGAGGAAAGACAGCCATGTGACAATAGAGCAGAGATTTGGAGTGATACATCTACGAGCCAGGAACAACAAGGATTACTTGCAACCACCAGAAGCTAGGAGAGAGGCCTGGAACAGATCTTCCCTCTGAGCCCCCAAGAAGGAACCAACCCTGCTGACACCTTGATTTTGGACTTTTGGCCTCCTGAACTATGAAAGAATAAACGTCTTGTTTTATGGCAGCCCCAGGGACTAATACACTCACCATGGCTTCCGAGGCTCTCCCTTCTTCTCCAGCCTCGTTTCTTACCCATCTCCCCCATGCTCAGCCTGACTTTTGACTGCTCCTCGTATGTGTTGCACACGCATGGTCCTCAGGGCCCTTGCACTTGCCATCCCCTCTGTCTAGAACATTCTTCCTCAGACGGTCCCATGATTTATTCTCATACTTTACTCAGGTCTCTGCTTAAATGTCACCTTCAGAGAGACCTGCTCTGGACATTTTGTCTAAAATAGCATCTCCTCTGTCACTCTCCACCCTCTTACTCTGCTTTAATTTTCTTCCTAGAACTTACCCATAGCAGACATTACAGTGTGTGTATGTGTATTTGGTTTTTTCCTCTGCTTGCCCAACCAGACCTAAGCTCCACATGGGTAGGAACTTTGTCTTGTTTACTGCTATATCCCCAACATACAGCAGTACTTGGCAAATAGTGAGTGCTCGAGACATATTTGTTGTTAATATTACCCTGTGCTAAGTAACTAAAAACAAAGCCAGTTCCTGTGCTCATGGGCTTATGTTCAAGTAACTGATCCACATAGATGTACAGGACTCCTGGAGTTGAGGGAAGGAGAGTTCACCTGGTTTGTGGGATGAGGTAAGGATTTTCAGAGCAAGTGAAGCTTGAGATTTGATTGTGGCATCAGACTAGACCAGGCAGAGCATGTGCAAAGGCCCTGTGGTGAGAGGGAATGTGGGCATGTTTGAAAAAGTGACAAAGGATGGTATGGCTAGAGGACTGAGAGCCAAGGGAGTGACTGAGGGGCAGGGGAAAGCCAGAGCATCCAGGATCTTACAGGCTGGGAAAGACTCTGGTCCTTATCTTAAGAGTGATGGGAAAACTTTGAAGGGGTTAAGATTGCAAGAGAAGTAGGAGATCATGACATGATCAAATTTGTGTTTTGCAAAGTTCACTCTGGCAACTGTGTGGTAATTGCCTTGGGGTGACCAATTAGGAATTATTCCAGTGGTCTGCAGAGGTGCCTGGAGACGGTGAGAAGTGGCACGATTCAAGAGAGATATTTCAGGATTCAAAATGGACAGGATTTGGAAATGGATTGGAGTTAGGGTGTGAGGGAAGGAGAGGGCAGTAGCAAGAGAGGTTTCTGACATGCACAGTGGAAAGAATCATGGTACCATTCACAGAGTAAAGGAACACTGTAGGACTCTGTGTGTGTGTGTGTGTGTGTGTGTGTGTGTGTATGTGTGTGTGTAGGGGCTTGGAGGAGATCTTGCATCCATGACACTTTCTGCAACATTGCTGTGTTAGGTGCCTTCCACCAGCTTCAGTGGAAATAGGAGGTGTAGCCTCTGAACAGGGCTGTGATTCTAGCAAGGCTTGTGTGCTGGCGATAGATCGTTAAACCGGTGCTCGCCAGTGAACTAGAATTTTGGTCTTCACTTCCTCGGGTAGCCGCCTCGCACACTGACTCTGGGCTTGGCCATCTGACTTGCTTTGGCCAATGGGACCTAAAGCAAAGAGAGGCTAGATAGGCGTTTGCACACTGGGGCTCATTCTCTTGGAACTCTCCCTCAGAAGCCAATGGCATGCTGTGCACAAGCTGAGGCAAGCCACTGAAGGATGAGAAGCCACATGGAGAGAAGCCCTGAAGGACGAGAAGCCGTGTTCGAAGTCCCAGCCCCCACTGGGCTCCCACCTTAATGCAGCCACACAAGTGACCACAGCTACACCACAGGGAGCAGAACCCAGCCAACTCACAAAATCGTGAAAAAGAATACATTGTCGTCATTTTAAGTCACCAAATTTTGGGTGGTTTGTGATACTGCAATAGGCAACTTCAGACAGATTAAAATGGGGGAATCTGGCTGTTGGGCTCCTCTGGGTAGAGTCTCCTGGACGGATATCTCAGCCTCCTCTGCCCAGGATATTTCTTTTTCCCCCTTTCCTTTCTTTTGCCCTCAGTTACAGCCTTGCAGAGGGCGTCTGTCTCAGGAGTGCAGGTGGCACAGAGGGCATTTACTGATTCACCTTTTGCTCCCTACCTCCCTTCTTTCTAGTTGCTCTTTCACCATCCCTTCCACAGCTTGTCTCTGTGCCTGGTTTTCCTCACCTTCTTCCTGCTTCTTTTTCTTCTCTAGCTGTGGGGAGCCCTCAAGGCTACAGAAACTTCTGAAACTGGGTTCAGGATATGGATCATTGCTTACCTGCCGCCCCCACTTCTTTTGTCCTCTGTCCTAGTACTGGAGCAAGATCAGGTCTCCTTTGTTTTGTTTTAAATGAACAAGTTTAGCCACTGGTAGCTGGCTATTATATTGGACTGAAAATGCTGTTTGTGAGCCATTGTCAACCGAGACCCGGGACCAACACTGACACCTCCTTAATTATGTGCCATTAATGAAGTACACACTGCAGTTAGGGGAACGTTGCAGATCCATTTCCTGCTCTAATTCTGTGCCGTGTTGTATGAAACGCTAATGAGTCCAGAATTCTCAAAGGTCATAATCTGAATACATTTCCTTTTCTTCTTTTTAGGGCAATGGGGACAGAATTCAAAACAATTAAAATGAAATTTACTTCATCATTTGGCTAACAGTGTCCTCGACTGTGCTAATTACCTTAGATGTACATTCATTCACTGGTCATTCGGCCAGACCTGAGTGTGCCTGATTTCTTGTAAGACCCCCCATCTCTGAATTCCACACAGGGTATTTTTTTTTTAGTTGCTCACCCCATTGATTATGAGAAATAAATGAAAAAAAAGTCTATCTAAACCCTTACAATATGGAAAGTGCAAATTTAGCAGAACCAGCATTGAATTTTCCAGGGAGTCATTTATCATCCTTAGAAAGTTTTGGTTCTTTGCAAATAAAAAAGAGAAAGGAATGGTAATTGCCCTACTCAGCTAATTGACAGAATTGTGTCAGAAAAAGGAGGCATTTCAACACTGCCTCCGATGATGACATTTGAAGGTTGTTCCCATTCTCTCTTTACTGCTAAATTAGGTAATCATTATTTCCCTGTGAATCTTATTAATCTAATGGTGGCTTCTCCCCTAAACCCCCTCAGTTAGTTTTGAGATTCAGATAGAAATGTGAGAATGAAATGCCGAAGGTCAGAAAATAGTTTGGTCAGTTGAAGCTGTATTCCCTGGTTTTGTGGTTCAGATCATAAGCAGGAGAGGACAAGAGGGAATGAGTTTAACATGCAGTCAGGGGAATTCAAATCATCTGTTAAAAGGGACCTTCTCATTATATGAATGGAACCCAGAAGGTTTGAAATCTCTGCTGGTGGATTTTAAGAACAGGCTAGTCTACTGACATGCTGGGTTGGTGGAAGCCGAGAAGCTAGAAAAAGCCCAGAACAATGATTCCCAATCCTTTTCTCTTTTTGGATGGCTAACGTCGGGGCAAGAGTCTCCACTGGGCACTTAGCATTAAGGACAATCTCTAATTTTTCACTGTAAAGAAGAGTGCTCATCAGATGTAGGGCTTATTATAACATGGCTTCTGATGAGACATTAATGAGATAATGACTAGTTTAAGAAAATTGATGTTTTCATTAGATATTAAACCAAAATACCAATTTATAATGGAAACCAGATAGCATAGCTAGTCTGTTGGCAAAACCAGCACTTCCCCAGTAGGACAGATCCACAGTGGCCCTCAATGACACTTGGAAAACAGCTGGATGCCCTGTGTTGATAAAGGCAAAGTGTGAAGGATATTCCAGCTGATGGTGGCTGTCTTAGGCTGCTCTGTGCTGCTGTAACAGAATACCACAGACTGGGTAATTTATAATGAAGAGAAATTTATTGGCTCATAGTTCTGGAGACTGGGAAGTTCAAGATTCAAGGGCTGGCATCTATCAATGGTCTTCTTCCTGTGTCATAATGAGGCCGAAGGTATCACACAACTGAAGGGCAGAGAGCAGGAGAGGGGGAGAAGGGAAGAAAGTGAGAGAGAGGGAGAGAGAAGGGGGCTCAGGAACACACTCCCGGGAAAAAAAATCCATTCCAGCAATTATGGCATTAATCCATTCATAAGGTTCAGAGCCCTCATGGCCTAATCACCTCTTAAAGGCCCCATTTCTCTCTCTTTTTTTTCTTTAGAGGGGTCTCACTCTGTTGCCCAGCCTGGAGTGCTGTGGAGCAATCATAACTCACTGAAGTCTCAAACTCCTGAGCTCAAGTGATCGTCCCACCTCAGCCTCTCCAGTAGCTGGGACTACAGGCATGAGCCACCATGCCTGGCTAGTTTTTAAAATTTCTTGTAGAGAGGGGATCTCACTATTTTGTCCAGGTTGGTCTTGAACTCCTGGCTTCAACAAATCCTCCTGCCTCAGCCTCCCAAAGTGCCAGATTATAAGCATGAGCCACTGTGCCAGGCCCCCACCTCTTAATACTGTCCTAATGGCAATTAAATTTCAACATGAGTTTGGGAGGGTTTCAAACCATAGAAGTGGCACGTTGGTCACAAAATCTACCCCCTGTGGTCACTGAGTGGGCTTGGGCAAGACCTCCTCAGTCTACCTTGATGATTCTTGCCCGGGGAATGTTCTCATTCCATCCCCAACCTCACATCCTCTCCTCCCTTACCTTGTCTGTCAGTGCTCCTTAGGGCAGCCAGTAGGAACAGCAGCTGCCCCACCTGAGACGAAGAGGCTGAGTGCATGTGACAAATGCATTCTGGGGCATTTCCTGTTTTCTAGTCCTTCTAGTTCCCCAATTTCATATAACAAACATGAATTGAGCAGATTGAGAGCAGAAATCTGTACAATCAAAACAAATCTGGAAAATAGTGTTTAAAAGTAAATGAGCTTGATTGACTTTTAGATGTTCTCAATGTTTTGGACCAGTGATTGTGGGAATTCTAAAAATCATCTTAACAAATTTAATTAATAGGATTTAATATTTTAATCAAAAGCCTTTATGAAAGGGAGTCTGGCCTTTTCCCCTGGACCCAGAGAGATAAAAATTTCATGTTTTCTTCTGGCAAGTCAGTCAAAATCAAATCTTGCATCAATGAACAGAATTCAGAGCCTCTGATTTCTACGTCTAGGGAAAGTGATCTATGACAGTGCCCTTTTTCAGAAACAAGGTAAAATGATTCATGTTTCTCTGAAACAATGTAGTAAATTGTATGGATGCTTTCTTCATTTTGTTTTATGATGGAATTAAGTCATTTTTCTCCACTTCAGAAGACATTTTCCTTTGTAACTTCAATCTTCACAGTGAAGTTCAATAAGCAACATCAAAAATGATCATCATTTGAAAAACAACACTATCATTTGAAAACGTTCATTAGGCAACCTATTGTTCCAAGAAGGCAGATTTAACTATATTTTTTTCCTTCTCTTTCTTCTCCCCGTGCCACAAATGCCTTGTCTTCCTTGGTGTAGGTTCCAAATTTGGTGAAAACCCATCACCTTCTGAAGTTATCATGAAATAAAAAGCCAGTGATGTGCAAGGTTGAGCAGTCAGGTGGTGGCACCAATTGCATTTTCCTTGGTCAACAGTTGCTTGGTCCTTTGCAATCTCTGCAGCTGGGGGAACCTCACCTTGGATGTTCACAACTTAATGGCAAAAGATGGAAAAAAAGTTCTTGATTTCTACTTTTATTCCCTCAGTCTTTATTTTCGTATAACTTTTACATTTATGGACCGTGCCCACTAGGGACCTTGTGTACATTAATCACAGGGTGAGTCTCACAGTTGGCACATCTGTACGTGTGGCTGCCATAAAAGAAATGAATCAAATTTCATCCCTATGCCTAGGTTTGGTAGCATATGACTCATTTTCATGGCCCTAGAACTAAAACGTGGTAGTTAAAACAATAAAGTGATATTTATAGAGTAATTTTGATCAAGCCTGTCATAATTTTCTTTCCCGGGTGAGTCTGTGTGTCCTTTGTTACCGCTCTAATTACACTGACAGCTTTTCAGAGGGAATGTTAGGGTAGAGGTTATTTAAATATAAAATGAAGGTTTGACATCAGTGAAGAATGAATGATTTTTATTTCCTAACATATATTTTAATGTAACATAAACTTACTGGCTTATTTTCCTCCCTGAATGCTATCATTATTCTTATTTTATTTTATCGTTTAGGCAGAAGGAGAATGGTGCTGGTCTCCCTTCCTCCTACCCGGGCACTGAACAGCCTTAAACAATATTCCTCAGTTAAAATATGAAACAACAATGCACTGTTCATCCAGCTCTTGGATGGGCTCCTTCATGAAACCCTGTAGCTGCAGGCCTCTCTCTGGTTACGAATTTAGCAAAGCTCCTTCGGCGACGTGGCTCTTTCCACATCACTCCAGGGATCTCTATTAACTTAACACACTAAAAATAACACCGCAGAACTGCTGAACGGGCGAGGGAGACCAGCAGGGCTGGGAGAAGGCTAAATATTGCTTGCATTGATCAGAAACTTGGGCCCTGTTCCCATGACGCTTGCTGTTTGACACTGAAGCTCATTAAGAACGCGTTGGTGCATCTGAGGGCTTGAGAGGCAGGAGAGTGCATTAGGCCTGGGGGTCTTGAGGAAGTGACAATGCTGTTTCCAGTCACAGAAGTCTTTTCCTACCAACCTAGGGCCCCCCCTTTTTTTCTGAATTAATGCAGCTCTTGTGTGAGCTTGTAATATCGGCTTGGACCACTGCCTGCGCTGGCAGAGAGGGTTCTCGACCTCCGTGCAACAAAGAAGACCCTCGATGCAGGGTCATATGCAAAGCAAAGAGATTTACTAAAGACAGAGTATAGAAAGTATAGTACACTCTCAAAGATGGTAGACAGTGGACTGCTTTGATAAGGAATAGTGCCACCCCAGGATTAGGGACTGTCCTTTTATGCTAATCCCTAATAATATGCTGAAACTGGGGGTGGAATGTTCATGAATTTTCTGAGAAGGGGGTGGAGAGTTCCTAAAACTGCGGACCCTCCCCTTTCTTGACCTTACAGGGTAACTTTCGGGAGGTGCCAAGGCATTTGTAAACTGCCATGGCGCTGGTGGGTGTGATTTTTACTACTAATAAATTAATGAGGGTAGTTCATTTAGGGACACTGTCACCTAGCATGCCCCAATTAAAGGAATTCCCCCTTTTACCTTAGATAAAGATGTTGTGGCATAAAATAACCAAAGGGTCCCTATTGGTTACATTTATCTCAGCTACACATGTTCGCATTCTTGTGGCTTTCTTATCCTGTTGGCCTGGTCCTTCTGACCCCTGCCTTAACTGCCTGCAAGGTATCTGACTCCTGTCTCGCTTGGACTGGACCTGTCTTCCCTTCTGGCAAGGATTCTAAGCTGAGAATAAAGCCAACTCTTACCTCGACTTTAACCCCAGTCACAGCTGTAAAATGTTTTTCTTGCATAGAGTGTAATGGTCTCATCAGATAGTAGATGGTAGCATATTGTACTCACACAGGGCTGAGCAGCCAGTAGTAGGAATTCAGGATCTGAAGTTTTAAGTTTTGCATTTGAGTCGTGGGTCTACTGCGTGTTAACTGTACTGTAATGGGCTAGTTATTGAATGTCCTCCAGCTTTGGTTTCCCCATATGTAAAATAAGAATGTTAATTGAAATTAATACCTCTCACAGGGTGGTTGTGAATTCAGATGGGATGGAGTTGAAAGTGTTGAGAAATGAAGGAGCCATAGTTAGTATTCTCTAAATACCTGTAGTAGTAGGTTGAGCCAAATGAAAATGCCGATAGTCAATCAATTTTGTCCTGTAAAAATGGCAATTTCGTTTGGTTCAACCTAATATATTAATAGGAGGCTTTGAAAAGTCTTTCTCTTCTCACTTCTCTGAATTATCCCTGTGAGACAGAAAGATTATAAGCAACCTGATTCTGGTGCCTGGGGAAATCTAGGTTTCAAAGGTTACTTGTACCAAGTTGTATAAAAATCCATGAGTGAGCCCGTTCTTCCATTACTCAGTCTGTGGTTTCTTGCCCTTGCCCTGCTCTTTAAGGGCTTAAGCTGAAAATGAGAAGCTGGAGAAAGACTGTGACAGAAAGTCACTTTCCCCAGGAGTCAAGCAGAGTGCAATTCGGGAGGTCACAGCCTCTATACCAAATACCATCACAAGGAGTGTTTCTCATGTTAGGCACGCTCTCTCGAGCTATGCTGGCTCTCCTAAAGTGATGGCTTTTTCGGGGGCTGTGGGAATCTCTCGGGCTGCCACATACTAGGTACTTGTGCTCGTTGTTCCTCAGAATCACCGACCTGTGCTGCTGAGGGCTGGCCTGAGGGTCTGAGGCTCCGACTCCGCAGCGAGGGGCTTACCTGGTCTGCATCAGCGTGTGCTCCCACTCTTGGTTTGGCTTTTAGGCTTTCTCAACATCGGCATTAGTGACATTTTGGGTCAGATAATTCTTTGCAGTGGGGACTACACTGTGCATTGTAGGATGTTTAGCAGCATCCCTGGTTTCTGCCCACTAGATGCCAATAGCCCTCTCTCCACTTGTGACAACCCCACATGTCTGTAGATGTTGTCAAATGTCCACCAGAGGGACAGAATCACCCCTGGTTGAGAACCACTGGGCCTGTGGGACCTCAGAGTGGAAGGTCTGAACTGATGGTGACATATTTCAGGATATTTACCAACGTGTCTGATGAGCTTCAACACACCTAAAGAAATTTCGTTTCCTTTTCTCCCACTTTCCTGTGAAAAGTGGTGTGATTAGATAAGAGATGAGTCATATTTGGGGATACTGTTTGTCAGTTGCATACGTATAGAGAGAGAGGTGTGGAGTTGCCGAGGCCCTTAGATAGGAAGAAAAGCAGTCTAACCGAAGACCAGGTTCTTTCAATTTCCTGGCAAAAACATCTGTCTTCTTGTTTTTCTAGTTAATTATGGATTTTCATGAGCTCACTCAGCTAATCAAGTTTAATGACACTAGATCCAAATCACATTATTGTTATTTTTCAAGGCTGTGTTGGAACCGTGCCGCATTAACCTGCCAGCAGCCTGGAGACAACTGCAGTCACTCAAACACGGGAGAAGCGATGCTTTTATTAGCAGCGCAAACGGCCCTTTCATAACATGTCACCACTGAGATTATGAAGACGAAATAAAAGCAACAGAAAAAGGAAATTTTCCATAAAGAACACTTTAGGAGCTTTATTACAAAGCAGAAACTTTATTGCAAGATGGGCAATGAGACATATGTCCTATACTTGCTACCATTTCCAATATAACTTCTGGTTTGGTGAGATGCAGAAAAAGGTACGTATAATGCTGATGCTGCTCCTTCATTTCCGTGTCACCGATGGCAGCTTGATACAAGGATTTCCTAACAGGCCAGTTGTGACCTGCCGTGGATCTTGGTGCTGTTCGTGACTTTGTCCATGCCTTTTTTCCTTGTCCTCAGGAATTTCTGTAGAATGGACATGACCACCAGTCTTGTGATGGCCTCCTGACTTCGCGTTCACCTCTGATGAATAAAAAAATATTGTATATTCAGCAAATAGTTGGGTTCTTTGCCATTGGACTTTATATCACCTGGAGAAAAATTCATGATATTTTTTCATTTAGCATTTCATTTAGTTTTGATCACAAACCGACAGGTTTTTTTTTGGAGGGGGTGAGGGTGGGGCGTTTAAAAAAGTAATAAAAAGAATTTTCTTGATTCTGCTGCTAAAATGTCCTCTGCTAAATCTTTGCATTGCTTTCAACACTTCAAATGGAGTGTCTACATTTCATAATTCAATCACTCTCCACTGAGCGTCATCTATGATTCACTTCTGGACCCCTAATGTTGCTTTGTAGACGCTTGCACCTAATAAACGAATGAGAAGCTGCCTTTTTCTCTTCAAGTGAGAGACTTGTATTTGTTAGTATATAATGTCACAAGGAATTGCATGAGATTCCTGAATATCAGATGAAATACCCCACGAAAAGTTCAGGTTATTTGGGTACACATAAGAGCCATGGGCTGGACTGCTTCAACTTTGGAGTCAGATTAATCTGGATTTGAATCCAGGGCCCATCACTCACTAGCTGTGTGACACTGGGAAAGTTACTTTGCCTTGTAAAGCTTTAGCTTGCTTATCTGTAAAACCGATGTAATAATAATGATAATAGTTAAGTCATAATGTTTTTGTGAGGATAGAACGAGGTAGTGCATGTAAACTGTGAAGCAGCACGCCTAGACATAGTAAGTGCTCACTCGATATGACGAGATGAGGGTGTAATTATTCCCAAGCCAGGATCAGTCCTGTGACATTTGCCTAATTTAGTAAATTAAGGCGCCCTCCTCAATTAATACCTCACTACGACTATCATGGTCTCTTCTTTAAATCACTGTTCGCAGGTCCTCTTGAATATTTTTTAAGATACTTCATGGCCAGAAGACTTTTCATAGTCACTCTGTTGCTCATTTCTTAGGAAAGCAGAAGAACATTATAAATAACAAGCAATAAAGATGGCAAATGTATGCTCCAGGAGTGAGGAGAAATCAGTCCTAGGGGAAGTCTTCTGAACTTTATTGCAAAAGATAGGAGAGAGTCAATTGGAAATGTGGGGATAATCACAGAACTTAAAAAAACCCATCATTACTGCAGAACTATTGGAATTCATTGTGGTAAAAATGGAGTCTGGTTGTATTTGTTTAAAGATGGTGAGTAGGATCAAGAAGAAAGTAAAAGTATTTTTAATAAGGAATCAAGGCTCTGAAAATTCTGGAAATAACCAAACAGACTTAAAACAAGACTCAAACTAATAGGATTCACTCACGTAGGTGATTTTATTATACAATGATGGCTCAAGAACAAAAACAAATTGATTAGGGAATGAAAGAATTGAGAAGACTGAACAGGAATCTTTTAGGGAAATCCTTGGACTAGCTTTTTTCCCCCTGTTATCTTAGGTTGCAGCCATGATCTCCAACCAGTGAGATCACTGGGAAATTTCTGGTGTTCCTTGAGGCTTGAGGTCTCATTGAGGTGTTGTTTGAGAGGCAGATGAACAGGAGAGGTGGTGGCTAAATAAGGTTACTTGGAGGTTGCTAGAAAGATTCTTTGCTGCCTTGGGGTGGGGTTTTGGGATAAGGTTGAGGTGTATGCAGTTGAGGGAACAGAAGATGGAATGTAAATATTAAGTATCTGCTGTGTTCTAAGAGCTCTCATGTAGACTAGCTCATCTAACCACAACAATCTTGAAGGGATCATGGTGCTTCCCCTATTCCACAGGTGAGATAGGTGCGTTGAGAGGTCCAATAACTTACCAGAGGTTACTTAGCTGGTAACTGGTGGAGCTGAGATTTGAACTTAGGTCTGTCTGATTCCAAAGCCCATGAAAAACAGAGTCCTGGTAAGTTTTTTCTTCATTGCTCTCAAGGGAAAATTATTGAAAAGAAATACATGTATTAAAACTGGGGACTGAGTGTGCTAGAATGTCCAAGCATTGACCTTCATCCTGTTATGACAAGTGTAAAGAAAGACAAAAAGAGAATTTGAACAATGTATTAAACAAACACTCCTTTCCCTAAGAACAACAAACAGAAAACAATAAAACAAGCTGACAACAAAAAACTAACAAAAACATTGCCCCCAAAGTTCTTTGGATATAGCCGAGAAGGTATGAACTGGAA
>NW_012148075.1:2785779-2788249 GCF_000956105.1 Propithecus coquereli
GCTCACACAGTGTGGGTGGTGGCAGGGACGATGCAGTGGGTCCCAGGGGCAGTATTACCTTAGTAATTTTCTGGAAACACTCAGCTCACAGACACAGAACTGCAGTTTACAGGAAGCTATCCATCTTCCTCAAAACAGTTCAGAAAAGGAATCTATTTTCTTTAATATAAATCCTCTTTGTCTTGAGATGTATAAATCATCCCTTCGAAGGAAGCCCTTTGAGGTATCAATTCAAGGCATTCTCTCAAAACATCATCCCTCAGCACAGCCCTTCTATAGAAGCTAATCCTTTGTGGCTGCCGAAAGGCAAATTCATCCCACTTTTCACTGAATTTCCCATCTAAAGCCCTTTGTTGTCATCTTAGCAATTAGGATGGCATATCAGGGTCAGAATGACCTTAGCCAGGTGTAGTTATCTGAATATGAAGAGAGGACAGTCTGTCTGACATGGCAGTTTCCAATTAGTTTCTCTTAATAATGAACATACTTATTAAGGCTTTCTTTATAGGAGAGCGAAGCTGTTACACCCCTTGTGACAGCCCAGGGCTGGGTCACTTACTCATATTTGTGTATTCCGGAGGTGAAGGATAGTGTTAGGTCCATCTCCATGAGTAGTCTGATTTTTGATGACCTTTCCAGATTCCCTGGGTTCCATTTTATCAGTTTGGTTTGCCCATCCCTAGCTACAGCTGTGGCTAAGGGCTCACGGTAGCAGCCTTCTTGTGAGTATTGCTCTCAGACAACTGTAGCCACCTCATCTGGGGATGCCTGGGAATTACACCCCCTCGCTTATGCCCGAGCAACATGTAGTAATGACTGACCCGTAAGGGTTGGTGGGGAGAGGATTTACGAAACCCTGCACTCTTGCCTCAAAGCAGGACAGAGGCAAGGTGCAATTTATGTTCCAGAGCTCCCTGTGGGATCAGCTTGAGGCTAGACTTCACCCGAAAGTCTTATCCTTGTGGAGTTTCTGCCTCATCTCTGTCCTGTGCTTTAACTCCTTTATAGATTTCTCCTGAGAACACTCCCTCAGTAAATCACTTGGACACAAATCCTTGTCTCAATCCCTGCTTTTAGGAAACTCAACTTAACCAGGTCCAACTCAAGCTGATCCAAAGACCTTGCAGGGAGTTATTTGTCCTCCAAATGAAAGGGCTGTAGTTCGGTCCTAAAGTTTATTTTAAATATATCCTTAAGGATAATTGCAACCTGTCTGGTCTTCATGACTATTAATTTTGTGTATATATACTTGATTGAAACTTTGGTCTAAAACCTATGGTTGTCTGTGTTAGATGTGAATCAGATATTTCCAAGGAGTGATGATTCCTCCCTTGGGCATTCCACACTGCCCTGGTTCACTGGATGGATTTCTTAGGTATAACAAGACATGTTGCTGTTGAGTTTCCTGCTTTATTGGGCAATTTCTAAACACAGCAAAATGAGATAGCCTATGGAATCTGCCTAATGAGAGTGCTCACAGCATGAACACCAGCTAGGAATTTCGAGGCTTGAGAAATCACTTTGGGTTGCCTGTAGCAAGGAAGAAGACATTTTAATGAATGGATTTGAATTGGGTCTAGGAGAATGAGTGAAGGACTTCATAAAAAGAGAGAACATTGACTCAACGCTGGTGAAGACTTTGAGCCCTTCTGCCAGCAGCGTTTACTATCACACATGGAAAATACTAAGGTGTGATTCAATATTCCCTTTATTGCAGAGCACCACAAAGAGCACATGGTACAAATGGTCTTCCACACTCTCATTGAAGTTGGCGTAGCCATGTGACTTGTTTTAGCCAATGAACTGTGAGGGGATATGCCCACTTCCAGGCACACATCTCATGGCCATTATAAAACTCTCCCTCTTTTTCCCTTTCTTGCTTTTGCCATCACAGAGAGATGGAGTCTCTGTTTGAAGCAGGCTCCTCTCTGCAGAAAACACTTTGCAAGCACATATGTTATGTCTCTGGATAAATCACGTGCCCTGTCTGAGTTTCAGTTTTTTCTCATTTACAAAACGATAGGAGCTGGACTCCTTCTAACCTATTTGATTCTTTGATGAAGGGCCTATAATC
Source organism: Propithecus coquereli (assembly GCF_000956105.1). NCBI lineage: Eukaryota > Metazoa > Chordata > Mammalia > Primates > Indriidae > Propithecus > Propithecus coquereli. The sequence goes on from NW_012148075.1 coordinate 2,787,854, forward strand.
AAATTTGGTAAGACTCTTGTCTCTTCTTGGAAACACAAAGAAATGGGGAAAAAAGTATTTTCTTATCGAAAAGAAATAGCTCCTTATAACATCAGTGGCCAAAAAAAAAAAAAAAAGTCAATCAGAAATAGAGAAATAAAATTAAATGTCCTTTATTCCTGTTGCAAAACTCTGAAATTTAGAACCTGAACACATATAAATTTGTCCTCTGAAAAAACCAATAACCTGAATTCTCCCTGGGAACCATGAAAAGTACTTATTAATGAACATGCTTGCAGCTCACATGAATATTCCAGCAAAGTCAGTGGGCTTGTTTGTCCCAGTGGGTGTAGTTGTGTGTTAAAGATCATATGAAGTTCAGTTTCTTTATTTTATTTTATTTTATTTATTGTGCAG
>NW_012148075.1:2791579-2795709 GCF_000956105.1 Propithecus coquereli
AATTTGGGCAGTGACATGAAGTACTTCAACCTTCATCTGGCCCCAAGGCATCATTTACTCCATGTTTGTCTCTGGACTTTCTCTCATTAACCTGGGGAAATTAGACTAGTACTACCTGAAGCCATGTGGTTATTAACAAATGCAAATGTGGCACTAAAATTTCAGTATAGTACTAGGTTTTAGAGTGCAAATCCAGATGATTCTGAATATAATTGTATGTAAAAATTTAAATGGCATTGAAATGAACATAGGAAAAATATTCTTTTAGAGATTTTGAAGTCCTCCCACATACAACCGAAGACCTCCATAGTCTCCAACTGGGAACTCCAATGTTTATCCAAAGATAATTTAGGTGTTCAGGATACTTCAAGTGACGAGACTGTCAGATCACCATGAGAGGGGACCGCAATGAAGGCAGAGAAGAGTGAGGAGTCTGAGACGAGACATCCTAAAGACCAATGTGACTGTGCTGAGGTTGGTAGGGGATATAGCAGTAGATTCTCTGGTGCTCCTTTCAGATCCTCTTTTCAGGCTGATGCAGCTGCTGGGAACATCTGGTGTTCATGGTTCACAGTTGTGTCCTTCTCCAAAACCTGCCCTAAGTTACAGGGAAACTGCCTTGTCCAAAGGTATGCCCTTTCCTAGCAGTTCACCCATGGCCAGCGACTGGCTGATGCGGGGATAAAGAGGCCTTCACTCCAGGCAATACTGAAGGATCATCTGAGCTCCAGGGCCCCCTGTAGGACTGGCTGGGGCCTCAGTTGCAATTGCATCATCGTCAGCTCCTCCCTCTACCTGACCTCTTGTCCTTATTCCCTCACAGGTGCATCTCCTAAGAGTTCTCCCAGCAAAACATCTGCATGCAATCCCTTATCTCAGAATCTGATTCTAGGGAACCTAACCTAAGGCAGATGTTAACAGGACCCGTGGACAGAACAGATGGGAGTATTCACTGCTGGACCTCCAGTGCTCAGCACAGCGCTTAGCATATAACAGTTGATCAGTGAATGCTTGCTGAGTGAGTGAATGAGTTATGGATTTGGAGAAGTCAAGGATGAATACCACAATTCTGGTGTTGGATATTGATTAGATGATGGGGTCTTGGGGGGGAATACAATACATTTAAATATTACAGCTTCTCTGATTTACATTTATTGCCGGATCCTGTGCTTTCGTCTTAGGTCTGACTGCACACCTTCCCCCTACCCTCTGCCGTCTCCCCTAAGTACACACTGTATGTTTTTTGGGGATGGTTAGTGTCTCAGGGAGTTTCAAATGAATTAGAAGGTGGTGTCAGTAAGAATTTGATCTGTTGATGCCTCCCTGATGCCTTCCTATCTAATAACCTACAGTTGAGATTCTAGGTCTTCTGTTTTCCTGCAGGTGTCTGTGAAGTGTGGCACACACTCAGGAGTGATGAGTCTGGATTTTGTAGGTTCATTGCCCATCAATACATAAAATGAAAATAATTAAATTGGGTGAAGGGAGGAAATGCTTGGTTTTCTGATTGTTCCAAATTTCATTTCCGGAGGTGTCCAGGGAGTGCTTTCATGGTGGAGACAGGAGCATTACCATTTTAACGAGCCCAGTCTCCCTGTAGTTTATGGCTTCCTTTCACCCACGGCAAATCTGATGGGCAATTGCTTTTCCTCTTAAGGTGACATTTCTGGAATCCAAGATTGAATCAGACACTCCTCCCCACTGTCAGGCAGCCTCATAAAGTCTCTTATGGCTTCTTCCTTTAATTGGAATTCCAGGCCATTAAGTAGTGGCCTAATTTGCTGCCATGGATTGTTTCTCATATTGACTTTGCCAAAGTAAGAAGCAAACCAGATTTGGACATGAATCTCCTCCTATGCTGTATTTCTTAAAGGGTCAGATTTGCATTTCCAGAAGAGAGAACAGTTGAATATCCTTTGGGGGAAAGGCCCTTATGGAGGTGGAGATACTTCAGGAAAATGGAAATATGAATCAAGTATCCTCTGCTTTGCATCTCATATATTATAATCCAGGAGGTAGGTGAGTTCACTAATCTAAAGCCACAGAGTTGATTTAGGGCAGAGAGTTGAGCAGAACTTGGGCCGTCTGGGGTTGCCAAATAAGAAGGCTTTGTAGGAACTGTGAGGTTTTTCTTATCATGACAGGTAAGAAAAGTCTCTGTTTTCCTGGAGTAGAATAGTCAGGCCAGGGACTGAGAGAGAAAGTTAAGCTGTTGGCACAAGTTCCCTGTTTCTGATGTATGGCTCACTTGACCAGGACTGTCACCTTTCCCATACTAAGAGATGTCAGGGAATTGCACCTGCCAAACAAAGTCTTAATCAGGAAATACACTTCCCAGGTTATCTGGAGTAGTTTGAGAAGCGTCTCAGGCCAATGGAATTGAGTTTCTGATCAAACTCTGGATGAATGCTAAGCTTTCCAAACAAGAGGGGTTCACTGAGGACCCAGCCCAGGAAGATCTATGATTGTGGTCATTATTGATGCTCAGGCTTCCAGCTGCAGGTTTCTCCCTGGAGTCTGCTTTTAAGATAGCAAGAGCTCTCTAGCTGGCATTTGGTACCAGCCACTGCCCGCAGACTGTCATTCTGTGTAAATCCCTTAGTCCTGCTGGATCCCCCGAACAAAGCTAATCTGCCATCTGACACCTGGGCTTGTCACCTTTAATTCCAGGCTTCTGAGCTGCTGTCTCCAGGGAAATAAAGGGAAGGATTTTCTCTTCTGCCCTCACATATACTTGACATCTATTATTCCACTCGTGGGCGTCTGCCTCATGGGGCACCCAGCTGCACCTCTCTACTCTTCTGTCTAACAGTAGAAGGTCGTTTCTGAGTTTTTGATCTGCCCATTTTTTAGTTTTAGGTTTTGGGGTAAAGGATCCCTGTAGCAATAAAACAGCTTCTTTTTAGAAGCTGTTTCTGTATAGAAAGTTTATGAGCAAAGAGAGACTTTAGAAAACGAAGTTATTTCCTAATGGTGGAATTGTAGGTATTGTGGGAGTAATAGGTGAGGTGTTTTGAGGCAGAGGACTTATTTCTAGGCCTTAACCTCTAACTTCACCTTCACATGCCTAGCTTGGAGGGGTGTGTTTGCTTTATCCTTCCCTCCAACTTCCAATGATTGGGTAGGTAGAGTGGCTGGGTAACTGACCCAGTTTGTCTAGGGCAAATAGCATTGCAGCTGTGTCATAGGGGGAGGACGGAGTATGTCTGTAACCCAGGGAATCCTTTGAAGGGCTTGTATAATAGTACTTTGGTCCAGAGGTTAACCCCCTTAAAGTGTATATGTACTAGAGAAGGAAGAAAAAATATATGACTATGAATCTATCAGCTTCCTGTATTTTCTTCCTTACTTTGTATGTGTGTGCACACACACTATTATATATATAAATTGGCCTTCATATCTGTGGGTTTCATATCTGTGGATTCAACTAATTACGGATCAAAAATATTTGAAAAAAATTGCTTCTGTACTGAACATGTAAAGACTTTTTTCTTATTATTATTCTTGTTATATCAATATAATATAACAACTATTCATGTAACATTTACATTGTATTAGGTATTATAAGTAATCTAGAGATGATTAAAATATATGGGAGGATGTGTACTGAGGTTATGTGCAAATACTAAGCCATTTTATATCAGGGACTTGAGCATCTGTGGATTTGGGTGTCCTTGGGAAGTCCTGAATTCAATCCCCCAGGGATCCTGAGGGACACCTGTATATGTATATATGTATGTGTGCATATATATGTGCATTTACACTCTGTATCTATATATTGCAATAGAGCAATCTCACCAGATAAAGCAACAGGGGCTGGATAAAAGCTAGGGGAATACGGAATAGATAGGAAGAAAAGAAGTTAAATCCATCCGGCCTCAAGACCAGCTGCAGAAACAAGAGTCATAGCAGCTTCACATATTTTCTTTCTTGCTCTCTTATGTATGTATTTGTATATTAACTAAATTACTTTATAATATTTTCCCCTTTACTATTTAAGATGTCTTGGTGGTGGCTAACTGCACAATTCAACTCTAGATTACAGGATATCAAGGTAGGAATGTTTCAGAATTACAAGGATGAGTGAAAAATCACTCAGTGACTGATGGGACCTTGGATTTATTTTTTTT
>NW_012148075.1:2806944-2808430 GCF_000956105.1 Propithecus coquereli
ACACACACACACACACATATACATACATATGTATATATATAAATATGTAAATATAATATTATTGTCATTTGTGTTGTTTAAATCTTATTTACCTTTGCTAATTTTCAGTCTGCTTAATCTATACATTACCAAGAGAGGCATATGAAAGACGTGAAAGTCTTCTACCTGACTGGATCTAGCCAATCCTCTTTGTAATTGCTTTTATTTTGTACATTTTGAGGCTGTGTTGTTAGGTCACACACTGTTTTGAGATTAAGTTGTCCTTGTGAATTGTTCCTTTTGACATATCAAAAGACTATCCCTATTTGTCCCTTATAATTAAGGTGACTATATAATTTGTCATCCGAACAAAGATGCCTGGTAGTGAGAAGGGGCACTAAAAATAATCAGTAGGTTTTAGCTGACTTACAGTAGGTATAAACCAGGACTACCGTGGGAAAACCAGGATGTTTGGACACCACGTTTATAATACTTGTGTTTGTGGTGTTTTTTTCCCCACATGTGTTTTGTATTCCTTTTTTCAGCGTATCTCCCTCAGGGCTGGCTGTTACTGTGAGAATCCCAAGGAGTTTGAGCTGTGGAAGTATCCCCAGATTGGTTTGGCTTTTGCTTTGGAGGACACCTGAGGGGACCACTGGCTCAGGGACAGTTTTTAAAACATTAATTTCTCTGTTTGGGGACTTCACCTATGTAGGTAGTGAAAATCTGGCCTCTCAAACTATGCAAATCACAAGTTCTGCCACTTTGATATGTAATGAGACATTCTTTCCACCCTGAATCTGAGCAGAAAGAGGCTTCCTTGTTACCCGATGCATTAGTGGGTTTTTTTTTCTTCCCACAGTGCCTGTAGCATTTAGAGGGTCTTGGCCCTAAAGGGTCTCTGTTCCAACGCTACACCTTTCACAGGCCTTATCGGCCATCCCCCCCTCCTTGCGCAGTTTAAAGTCCTGACCGCTAGATTGTTATCATCGTGTCTACTTCTCCTTACTCCTGGAGTTACTGCAGCACTAACCCTTGCCTGAGGGAAGAGGCCTGTTATAGAAACCCAGCTTGCTGAGCTCAGCCAAATGGGAGGTATGCTTTGGGCTTCACCTCTCAGAAGCACAGAAAGAGGTAGGAAGGGCTTTGCAATTGCAGTCATTCCATTTTCCTTATAGCCATAGCTTTTGTAAGTAGGACAGAGTAAGACAAATGCCTAATTTCTAATTTGACAAATAATGCACCACCTTTCCCATTGGAAGGTAAAGGTGTGGACAGCCAGTTCAGATATAAGAGCCTGCTGGACGCCATATAGAAGAAGGAGATTGGGCAGGTAAGCTAGGACCAGGTCTGGAGGTACCACCGAGGCTGTGTGAAGGAGTTTAGATCTGTGCTTTCCACTTGAATAATTTATGACATCCTCCAACTCTATCTTTTGGTGAAAAATTCTCAAAATCTCCCAGTGTTAATTTAAATGATTTCATCATAATTTTACCTAAATATATTA
>NW_012148075.1:2808480-2811283 GCF_000956105.1 Propithecus coquereli
TTGCTAGAATTGCTGTGAGCATTCTCAAAGGTGGCCATTCCAACATATTTTGGATATGATGAAGGATCACAGTACTAAAAAATAAAAAAACACCACCCCTCCCTAAGAAAAACCCCGAAGCAAACAAACAAAAAAATGACTTGGGATTATTGTAAACTAAAAAGAAAATATCCCTTTTTTGGTTTAACCCCTGGTGGATTGTTTGCTGCTTAAAGGAGACTTATGAAAGATACATTTGTCTTTTAACTTTGCTCCTGTGATGATATGAAAATGCTTCCCTTGTTCCCTTTTCCTGTGAAACATTCAAAGTTTCTACTGGTCTGCTAGAAAACCCACAGAAAGAGATTCATAGAGGTCTTGGAGGGTAGATGGTGCCGTTAGAGCTCAGAGTGCAGTTTTGAAACAAAATTGTGACTGACAAGAGTTTTCAGAAGTAAAAGGAATATTACTATATTTTGATATGTGAGTAGGGGAGGCAGACGAAAATGAGTTAAATGGAAAATAATTGTTCTGTTTTCTATAATGGAGATAGTTCTTTATCATGTTCTTCATGGAATGGAGAAAGTATAACATATCAAGAAACAACCTTCAGGGAAAAGAAATTATCTTTGCTGGGTAATTGATATGTGGTTGTTGCTCACAGAATCGTAGGGAGGCATATTCGCTGTATGAAGTTTTCTGCAGTCATGGGAGAAGACGTGGGACGGCTCGAGTCCAGTTCCAAGGAACACATGTCTTATTATTTTTCATTGTGGTAAAATATACATAAAATTTACCATTTAAACTATTTTAGGTGTACAATTCAGGGGCATTAAGTACTCTCACATTGTTGCACAATCATCACAATCATTGCTAGAACCCTTTTCATCAGCTCAAACTATTCCATAAGCAACAACTAGTGACTGACCACTGTGAGCAAAACAGCATGCTAGGCGTGTGAGTGACACAAAATTGAACAGCACGAAGCCCCTGTTCTCAAGAGCACAGATCGACTTTGTGTATTCACCGTATCTTACAAAGCCTCACATTTGCATTGACGAAATTTTTTTGCACTCAGGACTAGTAACTTGAAAGTGTTCCTTTTGGTGATCTACAGGTCTGCAGGTGGAAGACACAATGGCAGGAAGAGATGTGTTTGTGCAGCTTGTCAGCCCACACTTCCACCTTTTTGTGCCTCTCAGTGTGCTCATTTACAGCCACGTTATTCTGGCTTGTGAGAGCTAGTCATGTGCATCTCTTCCCAACTACCTCTTTGGTGACATCACACGGGTAGCTTGCCATTGACCATAATGGGAGTATTTACACCATGAAAGTCAGCAGATGCTACAAATCACAGCTTTTCACCCCCTCCCAAGCAGCACAACTCTGGGTGAGAGTTGCTTTAAGGAGTGAATGAAATCAAGGGCCCAGAAGTTGGTTTGTCAATGGAAGGGATTTGCAGTTGTAATTGTAGTTCTTGGTTTCTGAAGGCTGGTGCCATGGCCTAGCACTTCCCAGACTCATTGGTTTTCCAGATTGCTTTATGGAAGTTGTTCCTATTTCTCAGGGAAAGTTTTCACTAACTGTAGGACTCCACTTGTTTCTTCTCTGAAAACTTTTAGTCATCCCAGTAATCAGGGATCTGAGGCCCAGTAAGCCTTTACCTTACCCACATTTTGACAAATCCTAGAATCTGTTGAATTTTCTTCCTCACATGTACATGAAATCTGGCATAAAGATTATGTGGGAATCCTTTAGAGTTATTTAGAATATGGAGAATGTTCCTTATCATGAGATTTTTAGCAGACAAGAATAGTACTTTTGTAGGAGGAATTGGGCTAATATGCAAACAACAACAACAACAACAGCCACAACTATACTACTTAATCAGCTAAAAATTTCCTTCATGATTATTATCGTTAAATTCTATGTATGTGTAGTTTGGATAATAGAAATTTTTCTCTGAAGGATTATCTAGTAGGGGGCAGTCTGGTTAGGTAACTGTTTCTATGGCCTCTTTGTCTCTCTCTCTTTCACACACACACACACATACACACACATGCTCACACAGTGTGGGTGGTGGCAGGGACGATGCAGTGGGTCCCAGGGGCAGTATTACCTTAGTAATTTTCTGGAAACACTCAGCTCACAGACACAGAACTGCAGTTTACAGGAAGCTATCCATCTTCCTCAAAACAGTTCAGAAAAGGAATCTATTTTCTTTAATATAAATCCTCTTTGTCTTGAGATGTATAAATCATCCCTTCGAAGGAAGCCCTTTGAGGTATCAATTCAAGGCATTCTCTCAAAACATCATCCCTCAGCACAGCCCTTCTATAGAAGCTAATCCTTTGTGGCTGCCGAAAGGCAAATTCATCCCACTTTTCACTGAATTTCCCATCTAAAGCCCTTTGTTGTCATCTTAGCAATTAGGATGGCATATCAGGGTCAGAATGACCTTAGCCAGGTGTAGTTATCTGAATATGAAGAGAGGACAGTCTGTCTGACATGGCAGTTTCCAATTAGTTTCTCTTAATAATGAACATACTTATTAAGGCTTTCTTTACAGGAGAGCGAAGCTGTTACACCCCTTGTGACAGCCCAGGGCTGGGTCACTTACTCATATTTGTGTATTCCGGAGGTGAAGGATAGTGTTAGGTCCATCTCCATGAGTAGTCTGATTTTTGATGACCTTTCCAGATTCCCTGGGTTCCATTTTATCAGTTTGGTTTGCCCATCCCTAGCTACAGCTGTGGCTAAGGGCTCACGGTAGCAGCCTTCTTGTGAGTATTGCTCTCAGACAACTGTAGCCACCTCATCTGGG
>NW_012148075.1:2819803-2830952 GCF_000956105.1 Propithecus coquereli
CTTGGAGGGGTGTGTTTGCTTTATCCTTCCCTCCAACTTCCAATGATTGGGTAGGTAGAGTGGCTGGGTAACTGACCCAGTTTGTCTAGGGCAAATAGCATTGCAGCTGTGTCATAGGGGGAGGACGGAGTATGTCTGTAACCCAGGGAATCCTTTGAAGGGCTTGTATAATAGTACTTTGGTCCAGAGGTTAACCCCCTTAAAGTGTATATGTACTAGAGAAGGAAGAAAAAATATATGACTATGAATCTATCTATCAGCTTCCTATATTTTCTTCCTTACTTTGTATGTGTGTGCACACACACTATTATATATATAAATTGGCCTTCATATCTGTGGGTTTCATATCTGTGGATTCAACTAATTACGGATCAAAAATATTTGAAAAAAATTGCTTCTGTACTGAACATGTAAAGACTTTTTTCTTATTATTATTCTTGTTATATCAATATAATATAACAACTATTCATGTAACATTTACATTGTATTAGGTATTATAAGTAATCTAGAGATGATTAAAATATATGGGAGGATGTGTACTGAGGTTATGTGCAAATACTAAGCCATTTTATATCAGGGACTTGAGCATCTGTGGATTTGGGTGTCCTTGGGAAGTCCTGAATTCAATCCCCCAGGGATCCTGAGGGACACCTGTATATGTATATATGTATGTGTGCATATATATGTGCATTTACACTCTGTATCTATATATTGCAATAGAGCAATCTCACCAGATAAAGCAACAGGGGCTGGATAAAAGCTAGGGGAATACGGAATAGATAGGAAGAAAAGAAGTTAAATCCATCCGGCCTCAAGACCAGCTGCAGAAACAAGAGTCATAGCAGCTTCACATATTTTCTTTCTTGCTCTCTTATGTATGTATTTGTATATTAACTAAATTACTTTATAATATTTTCCCCTTTACTATTTAAGATGTCTTGGTGGTGGCTAACTGCACAATTCAACTCTAGATTACAGGATATCAAGGTAGGAATGTTTCAGAATTACAAGGATGAGTGAAAAATCACTCAGTGACTGATGGGACCTTGGATTTATTTTTTTTTCAGAAGAGGTTAAATGCATTTTTGTTTGTATGAGAGATAGTTGCATTATGTTTAGCATTTTTTTAATGTTGAGCATTGTTGCTGTTGGTGCATGGATGTTTAATTATGTGCAGAAAGTGTGCTTGGATGATGAATAATGAAGGTGTGAACTGTGGTAAATATGGTGAATTGGTCCTCTCAACCGCCACTCTACCTTCCTTCCAGATGTGGAGGTTCAAAACCTAATAGACCACAGTCCCAAGACTCCCTTGCAGCCAGTGTTCTGTGAATAAATTAGGTCCTGCCAATTTGATGCACTCATGTAAAACTGGAAGGTACAAGTGGTTCATAGTCCATTTTCCTGCTGCTGTTGCTGTTGGTATGCAAGATGTTATAAAAACGTGCATGCGTGGAGGCATCTGTGGCAACTGGACTCAGCAGGTTTGTATCTATCATCAGCTTCGTAGGTATCTCAAGGCAGGTGTGGCAGGAGCAGTGGGGGTGGCCACAACAGCTTCCTGACCCCTGGGCCATGGCTTCAGTGGTATGTCATTGTTGAACTCAGTAGTCTTGTGATATACTTACAGCTTCTGTTCCTCTAGCCCTTCCAATGTTTGGTAAGGACCTAGCACTTAATATATTAAATGTCTTTTAGTATGAAATACTTGGAGTGGTTTCTCTTTCTCATAAAGTACATTGGCTTTTAAGCACATCTTGGAGAGTCCTTTCTGTGGGGGACTGGAGAATCAGGCTAATTAACTAATCTCCATCTCTGTGACCTGGGTTCAAGAATTCTGTTTCCTCCCTACAACTTGGTGTAGCAATCCCCAGGGCTGTTCACTTTACACATTCCCAACTCATGCTTGCATTTGTTTCAGTAGCTGCAATACGCAGAGCACTGGGCTGGGAGTCAGTGAACCTAACAGCATTATATCTCTTTAACTGGCTATGTGGCCTCTGGCAAGCTGGGCAGCTTCCTTAAGCTTTAACTTCATTATCTGTAAAGGATTGAAATCGTCCCCTCTTGAATCAAAGTGTTGCTAAGAAACATCAATAACAATACCTGTCATTTATTTACCAAATACTAAGAATTGTCTATATTCCTGGCTTCACGTGAAGCAATGGGAACACAGCAGAGAGTGAACAGTGGTGTGCTGGTAAACCCACTTTCCAAAAAAGAAAAGCCCTGATTTGTAGCATTGGCTAATTTTTTTTTTTTAATTTATTATTCTAGGGTTTTGTGAGGGTACAAACATTATAGTTACACTTTATGTCTTTGCCTCACCCAAATGCAGGTTAAAGGCATACCCTTCCCTCCCTTTAGTGCTCCCTGTGTCCTTTAGTTGTAGATTTGCCCCCCAATCCCTCTAATCCCTAGAGAGTATTTCTGGCATTGGCTAATTTTTGTGGTGTAAAAAAAATCAGCATGGTTGATTTCAAGCTACTGACCTCACTGAATGCAGAATTAGGAAGAAATGTATACAACGAGCTCTTGTGAGCTGGCTCTGGTACATGACTGATATGCAGCCTTGTTTGGTGTGAAGATTATGGCCAAGAGGGGCAGAGCCAGTCATCAAACTCATAGATAGTCTGATTGCAAGCTGGAGTAAGTGCTATAAAGGCAAAGAACAGGACATCAAGAAAAAGTGATACAGGTGGCTGGTCAGGGAAGACATGACATTTAAGTTGAGACCCAAAGGATGAGGAAGAGTTACTCAGGCAAGGAGAAGGAGGAAAAGGAAGTAGGAAGAACATCCCAGGTGAAGGAAACAGCAGGTGTGAAGGCCTTGTGACCAGAAGGAGTTTGGCTGTTTGATGGAAGGTCGTGAACTCAGCGGGATTTTGGGTAGATGAGATTAGAGAGGGAAGCAGAGGCCAGACCATGCATAGCCCTGCAGACAGGTGAAGGGTGCTAGGGTTAAACCAAAGCACACTGGGAAGTCTTTCAAAGTTGAAAGCCTGGAAGTGACATGAACTCTCCAGTGGGAGCCTGGAGAATGGATGACAGGGGAAAACAAGGAAGTAGGCATGCTATGTAGGAGGCCACTGAAAAAGTCCAGGGGAGAGACGCTGCTTGTAGCAGACATGAAGGGAAGTGAACCAATTCAAGATAACATTTGGAGGTTAGGGTTAGCATTTACTGAATATACTGCTATTCATTTTTTTGTCCTGTAATTTAGAAAAAATTTTTAAATTAGTGTACAATAAAATTGACTTTTTGGCGCACAGTTCTGGGAATTTTAACACGTGTACATTCATGTAACCATCACCACAACAGGATTCAGAACAGTTCCACCCCACCCCATCTTCCTAGTGCTATCCTTTTGAACTCACATCTCCCTCAACACCTAACAGAACTAGAAGAAGTAGAGGGAGGACTTGAAGCCAGACAGAACCACTATCCATTTAGGTCCCAACTGTACTGAGTAATCTTGTACTTAGGAGCATCTAACCAGGCCCAGCCTTTCCCAGGGGGGATTTCAACCCCCTGGGCCCTGGCAGACTTCCTACTGCACCGGTATGCTCAGTCTTGCCTTATTAGGCACAGAAGATGCAGGAAAAGCCTATAGGAGACATAAGAGCTCACCCAAAATTTCCACATCCTGAGATACATCTACCAAGTCAGTGATGGGGGAAGGCGATCTATTTTAAGCACATAAATAATTTAGGTCAGAATATTCCAGGTAGCATTACATTATAGCTGAAAACAAACCTCAATTTGGATGGTTATAAAATGGTTTCAATAAACATCATTTCTAAAAGCATAAGCATTTTAATTAGCTCATCTGTAACTCCACGGTGCCTGCTGAGATATAAATATACATATACATTCATAACATAGCTTGTTGTGAATATATTCCTTGTTAGTTGCATTTCTCTTTTTCTTCCTTTCCCATTATCATTTTGTCAAAAAATGCTTTCTGTGTTTTGAGTGAAAGAAGAACTCTGCATACTTCTATCCTGGGGTCATTGAAAATGGACGCAATTATTTTCTCTGGAAAGGGGAAAGGGTCCAGGAGAGTTGACAATCTCTCAATTCCCAAAGGAACTTCATGTGTCACTTCATCTCGAGTTGCAACTTCCTTGTTCCCTGCTTCCAGTGAGGAGTAGACGAGTTGATTGAAGTCTTGTCATTGATAGAGGGACTCGAGTACAAGGAAGTGCACTACAGATAAGCAGCTAAAAGGGGAAAAGGGGACAGACTTTCCTTGGGAGACGGAAGCCTAGGCTCAGTTCTGTGCAGGGGTTTTGTGTTCTTTTTCTCACCGGGTCCTCTCAGGGTCACTGTGAGAACACAGTGTGATTTCCAGACTCTGCAGATGGGGAAACCAAGGCTCACAGAGTAAGTTTTCCAAGGCTGTGTGGTTGTGTCTTGAGTCCAGAATTCGAGCCTGGGAAGGAAGACAGGCTATATATCAAGAGTCCACAGTGCCTCTTGGTTCCATTGATGCTTGAAGGTGTGCTAGGAAGGTGGGAGATCTTAGCAAGGAAGATGGAGAAGCAGAAGGAAATACAAGGCAAAAGGCAAATATTAAAGACAGAAATAGTAGGCAACTGTCTCAGGTTTTGTAAATAGACATGGTGGTTTGAGGCCTCTTTTTGAGCCTCAGCTGAGCAAATCGTATGGCCTGAGAAATGGTCCTAGCCCAGATTTGGCATTGAACTTTGTTTTGGTTATCTGTTGCTGTGTACCCACCATCCCAAAACTGAGTGGCTAATAACACCCTTAGTTTATTTTCCCTCATGACTGTTGGCTGACCAGACAGGTCTCTTGCTTCACGTGGTGTCAGCGAGAGTCCTGGGATGGTTAGTAGGTCCAAAATGCCATTACTCACAGGGCTGAGAGTTGGTGCTTCCTGCTGGCTGAGAGCTCAGCTGGGCTGTGGCTGGTGGCCTCAGTGCTCCTCCACGTGGACCTTTCCACGTGGCTGCTTGGGTGTCCTTGAAGCGTGTTAGCTGGGTTCCAAGAAGGAGTGCTCTAAGTGGACAAGCTTCAATGTGCAAGTACACATCAAGCCTCCACCTGCATCATGCTTGCTAGTGTCCTGTTGGACAAAGATAGTCACATGGCCAAGTTCAGAGACAGTGTGGTAGGGGATTGCACAAAGACATGAGTACTGGAGATTGGTTCACTGGGGGCCACTAAAGGAACAGGAACAGTCTACTACAATTTCCAAGAACATGCTTTGCAACTGCAGTACACAAAATATTGTTTGTGGCTCAGCCTCTATCTGAAACTTCATGCCCACCACTAATGTCCTTGCCAAACTCTGTTAGAATGTTCCGTCTGATACTGAGTCATAACTGGCCTGCGAGTTTAACCCACTGGTCTTTGTTCACATTGTGCAAGACACAGTGCCAGGTGTTATAAACAACATAGAAGAACTATGAGCCCTCATCCTTGCCTGAAGAAGACAGTTGTCCAAATGGTGAGAAAAGCTAGCACACATGAGAACAAGAAAGAGTATATTGGCAAGGGAAGCACAGAAATTCAGAGAAGGAAGAGATAAATGAAGGCCAGAGTAGACAGAGAGGGCTGCTTTCTTTACTTTCACCATCTCTCCTTCCCTTCCTTCTCTCTTTTTCTCCTTCCTCCTTTCTATTCTCATATTCTGTACCCAACCTCTTCTCACCCTCTCCTCATCTTATGCATGGGATCTTCCTAAGGTGAGAGTGAATCAGGCCCATCTATTGTGTTAATTATCTATTGCTGTGTAACAAATTATCATAAGCTTTGTGGCTTAAAACAACAATAAATATTCATTATCTTTTATGATTTCTACTGGTCAGGAATTGAGGAGTGGCCAAATTGGACAGTTCTGGATCAGAATCTCTCATGAGGTAGCTGTCTGGGGCTGAGCTCATGGAAGGGCTTGGCTGGGGCTGGCGGACCCACTTCCAAGGTGGCTCACTCACATGGCTGGCAGGCTGGTGCTGGCTGTTGGTGAGTGGTCACATCCTCCCCATGCCAGTCTCTGCACAGGCTGCTTGAGTGTCCTATGACATGGTGACTGGCTTCCCCCTGAACAAGCAAGCCAAGAGAGCAGGAGTTAGGTGGAAGCTATCCTTTTTATGACGAACCCTCAGAAGTCACATGGCATCACTTCTGCCCCCTTCTGTTCATTACTAGTGAAACCCCAAGTGTGGCCTGCTTTCCAGAGGGTACATGAGGAGAATTAGCCTTCACCTTCCCGAGGAAGTAATGTCAAAGACATTTTAAAACTACCGTATTTGTATTTCCAAAAGGACCTTCCTGAAGTCACTGAGCACATTTTCTCCCTCTTCATTAATTTCTGAGGTGGGGCTAGTCTTCTACATGGGTGATAAATAACTCCCACCATGCAGTGGAAAAATAATTTTTATTAACCAAGTCCTTATTCCCCTCTGTAGCCCCTTTCTCACACAGGCTAAAGCTAACGCAAGACTGAAGGATGGCTCTCAAAGCCAAAAAGCTTTTGAAAGGACAAATAAGATTTGAGTGGGCAAGATGGCCAGCAGTGACTGCTGCCAGTCAGGTGAGTCATGAAGGACAGCGCTGTCCTCATCCAGCCAGGGAACCAGGCCCTCGTGAAGGTGAACTTTCTGTGACTATCCCTTTGCTTCCCTTGAAATGAAGTGTGTTTAGACCACGTTCTTATTTTTTCCTTTCCCTCATGCACTCTCTGTGGAATTCATTATCTCTGATTTAGTAAAGTGCATTACACACCCAAAGAGTCAGTTTAACTAATTCTAGCTCATCAGCCAATATCGCTCTCCTTTCCAACTGCTTCCCTCCGAGGAATCTGCAAAGATTAGATTTGACTTGCTGCTATGAAAAATACCCAAAAGAAGGAAGGTGAAAACTGAAGTAAGGGGTCCTCCATTCTTGGAAGGAATTATCTGGGATGTTAAAGGAATAAATAGGTGTTGCCTTTCTTGTTTGTTTTTATCACTTTCTCTGTTCACATTTTCCACTGGGACTTTTTTTTAGAGTTGGTCTTGCTCAGGCTGGGTTTTGCCTGGCCAGCTCAGTTGTACGATATGAGAGGCTTTAGTTCAGTGTCCTGGTTTGAGTTCTGGTTGCAGTACCAGGTATAAGACTGGGAATATCATGGATGCTCAGTAGATGACTATGTATTGAGAAAGTGGAAGAGGGTTTGCGCAGCAGAAGGAGGTGTGGGCTGAATGTTGACCCGAGTTCTAGTTCTTGATCTGTTGCTAAACATCCCATTAACATGAGTCTTTTGGCCTTGACTTTCTTTTCTGTGAAATGGGAGGAACAGAGGTAGGTTGGGGATCCAGGGCATTCCATGGTTCTGGGATAGTGCTGTGTTTTGAAGGAATTGGAATTATAGTCACCAGATGTGGCAATATCTAGAGAGATGCTTTAGCTCAAGACCAGCTCTATGCTGATATGATGGCACGAAATGGACAGATATGCCCTGTGTGACCTGGTGCAGATCAAAGACCTTCTTTGAATCACTTTTGACCCATCTGTAGAATAAAGAGAAGGTGGCTACTCTTCTAGCTCTGGGTCCTCTGCTTCTAAATGTTTCCTCCATCAGCAGTGGTACTAAATGAGGATCCCATGGGATTAGTTGGGCAGTGCCAAACATCAGTGGTAGAACATATTCACCATGTCCTAGAGATTCTGGGGTCTCTTGATTCCTGAAGGGAGCTGCCAAGAGGGTAAGATAGAACCTCTTCCTTTTTAGTCATGATCTCTCTGCTGTAGGACTCTCCTATAGTTTGAGAATGATCTGAATTTGGGCATTCAAGTGGCTATTGATTGATTCTTGAGTTTTTTAGAGTGGAGGCCATTTTAGAAATAATTCAATGTAACTCATTCATTCTCCTCATGAGAAATCCTGAACCCTAAAGAGGTGAAATACGTGACAATTTAGCAAATTAATGGTTAGGCTCAGACCAGCACTCTGGTCACGTCTCATAGAAAGTTTCTTCCTATACTAGGCCTATTCCTGCCTCCAAGGACATCTGTAGACTTCTAATGTCAGTTGTAGGCAGGAGGGTGTCTGGGGTCTAGCACAGTGCCTGTCACACAGTAGGTGCTCAATAAATACTGGCTAAAAGAAACCTATGCATGTGGGATAACTGTTGCAGTCTCTTCCAAGAGTAAGCGCTAGCATTTGTCACGTGGATTCCAAGTTAGCCATCATTCTTCTGTGCCAAGTTCCTCATCTTCCTACTGCCCTCTCCTTTGTACCTGACTCTGTAAATCTTCAGAGTTATTTTCCTTTTATTTATTTTATAGACCGTATTCTTATCTCAGTCTCCTTGTATTGTAACAACAAGACCTAGATACATGGATATTATGGCTCGCATGTAAAAGCTGGGTCACTTTCAAACTAATTTGTAGGACTTGGCCAAGGGCAGGGATATGTCTTGGTCAGGATATCAAAGTCTCGCTTCAGGATTTTCAAAGAGATGTGCAAATAAAAAATAGATGTCTCTTTATTGATTTAGGAAACTGTCATGTTAAAGTTATTTGCAAAAGTCTCACTCCTTTTGTATTTCTAAAGAAACTCATTTTCGTTATTATTAATTTGCTACTTGTGTCCTCGACAAGGGTATTACAAATTTAATTGATTTTGAATTCACTGATTTTGAACTTAATGAAATTGTTTATTTCAGTAACTTCACTTTCATTTCTTTTCTTCACCATTAAACTTGGTGATATAAATCCCAAACTGGGGTGAAAAATAAGAGATCTCAGTTCTTTGGAAGTTTTCCAATTTTATATCCTGGATAATATATTGTTCAAGAAACATTTTGGCTTCTTTTCTTGAAGGATGTTTATTTTAGGTTTCCATATTTGTCTTATTATGTAAGAAGAAATTGAGTCCCTACTCTGCTTAAAGGACCTTTAATGTCTTCCCATAATTCCCATTAGAGGCCCTAAATATTTAGCATGTCATTGTCAGCTCTCGATGCTCTGGCTGCCAGTGTACCTCCTTTTCTATATCTCTTCTTACTAATCATGCCTCACACTCTTAGCTCCTTGTCCCTCACATACACCAGAAATTTTAGTAACAACAGCATATTAATTATCAGTTGCTGTATAATAAGTTACACCCAAGCTTTAGATATTACTTCCTGGTTTCTGTGGGTCAGGAATCTGGGCATGCCTTAGCTGGGTCCTCTGCTTCAGGGTCTCTCTTCTTACAAGGCTGTGATCAAGGTGTCAGCTGGGGCTACAGTCATCTCGAGGTTCGACTGGAGCAGGATCTGCTTCCAAGCTCACACATGTGGTTGTTGGTAGGATTCAGCCCTCTTGAACTGTTGAACTGAGGACCTTAGCTCCTTGTTCGCTGCAGGCTGGAGGTTGCCTTCAATTCCTTGCCAAGTGGCCCTCTCATCAAAGTATGGAGAGAGGAAGAGAGAAAGAGGTAGGGGCGGGGGGGTAGGGTGGGCAGAGAATACTAGCAAGTTGGAAGTCAGCCTTTTATAACCTAATTGCAAAAGTGACATCCCATTACCTTTGATGCTTTGCTGTTTCCATTGGTTAGAAGCAAGTCACTAGGATCAGCACACCCTAAAGGGGAGGGGGTTACATGAGGGCATGAACACCAACAGGTGGGGATCACTTGGAATCATGTCAGAAGCTGCCAACCACAAATGGTATTTATGGTTAACAATGATTGTTGAGTATGTATTAACACTATGTAACAGACACTCTGCTAAGACCTTTCCTATACAGTATTTCATTCGATCTTCACAAAAATTTTATTGAATGGATGTTTTTATTAATATCTCCATTTAATTTTATTTATTTATTTTCACCTCCAAGTTCACAATCTCCATTTTAAGGATGATGAACCAGAGGCACAGAAAGATTTAATAACTAGCAAGTAGCAGAGGTAGGATTTGAGCCCTGGTTGAAAAGCCTTGGGGCAGGAGACAATGTCCTCATTTCTCCATTCTCAGAGCTCAGCACAGGCTCTGTGACACAGGAACCCAGGAAGTACTGAGTAACCGTGAAATGAGTGCATGAATAAATGCAGACCTGGATCTGGCTACTCTTGCCCAAACTCTGGCCATAGACCTTTACCCAGTCTAAACAATAAATAAATTACTGTGTGGTTAAATAAGACCAAATTATATTTTGTCAGTGAGGAGAGTTCTGAATTTCAGGTGTGGGACTCCAGAGAAGAGGTATAATTTGTAAATTGACAGTCATG
Organism: Propithecus coquereli; assembly: GCF_000956105.1. Classification (NCBI taxonomy): domain Eukaryota; kingdom Metazoa; phylum Chordata; class Mammalia; order Primates; family Indriidae; genus Propithecus; species Propithecus coquereli. The sequence continues at coordinate 2,830,026 of NW_012148075.1, forward strand.
TGTCACTTAACGATGGGGTATGTTCTGAGAAATGTGCCGTCAGGCAATTCTGTCGTGCAAATATCATGGTGCACTTACACAAACCTAGATGGTACAGCCTGCTTACATTCCCAGGCTATATCGTGTAGCCTATTACTCCTAGACTACAACCTGTACAGCATATTACTGTAGGCAATTTTAACACAACACTATTTGTGTATCTAAACATAGAAAAAGTATAGTAAAAATATGGTATAAATGATAAAAAATCATACACCTGTATAGGGCACTTACCATGAATGGAGCTTGCAGGACTGGAAGTTGTTCTGAGTCAGTCAGTGAGTGAACAGTGAGTGAACATGAAGGCCTAGGACACTACTGTACACTACTGTAGACTTTATAAACATTGTACACTTAGGCTGCACTAAATTTATAAAAATATTTTTTCTCCCATAATAAATTAACCTTAGCTTACTGTAACTTCTTTACTTTATGAACTTTTAATTTTTTAAAGAGCTTTTTGACTCTTTTGTAATATCACTTAGCTTACAGCACAAACACATTGGACAGCTGTACAAAAATATTTTCTTCCTAATATTCTTGTTTCATAAGATTTTTTCTATTTTGAAAATTTTTATTTTTTTATTTCAGAATACTATGGGGTACAAATATTTAGGTTACATATATTGCCTTTGTACCACATGGATGCAGAGAGATAGGAACAGTCATACACTGCTGGTGGGACTGCAAACTAGTACAACCTCTATGGAAAGTAATATGGAGATACATCAAAGAACTAAAAGTATAACTACCATTTGATCCAGCAATCCCACTACTGGACATCTACTCAAAGGAAAAAAAACAAAAGACATTCTATAATAAAGACATCTGCACTCAAATGTTTATAGCAGCACAATTCAGAGTTGCAAAGATGTGGAAACAACCCAA
>NW_012148075.1:2831002-2845385 GCF_000956105.1 Propithecus coquereli
CACACATATTAGCCTAGGCCTAAACAGGGTCAGGATCATCAGTATCAACATTTTCCACCTCTTGTCCCACTGGAAGGTCTTTGGGGGCAATGACATGCATGGAGCTGTCATCTCTTGTGGTAACAATGCCTTCTTCTGCAATACCTCCTAAAAGACATGCCTGAGGCTGTTTTACAGTTAATTTTGTTTTATAAGTATAAGGAGCACACTCTAAAACAACAATAAAAAGTATAGTAATCACATAAACCAGTAATATAGTTGTTTATCATTATCAAGTATTATGAACTGTACATAATTGTATATGCTATACTTTTATATGACTGGCAGCTCACTAGGTTTGTTTACAGCAGCATCACCGCAAACACGTGAGTAATGCCATTATACTCTGAGGTGATGACAGCTATGATGTCTCTAGGTGATAGGAGTTTTTCAGCTCCATTATAATCCTATGGGACCACTGTTACATATGCGGTCCGTTGTTGACTGAAATGTTGTTATGCGGTGCATGACTGTAGTAAAAAGTGGACTTCATTACTACTAAGAACTTCAAAAGGATATCCAAGAAATTAGAATGCCAGAACCCGGGATGAGAGATTACGGAGTTGTAAAAGAGAATGCCACAAAATTGAGATGAATATTAGAACAATACTTGGAAGGTAGAATTAGCAGCTAACTGTTGGCAGTAATTTTAATCAGACTTCTATTTCTTAAGGACAAATGACATTGCTGTAGTCTGTTCATGCTACTATATCAAAATACCATAAACTGTATACCATATAAACAACAGAAATTGATTTCTCATGGCTCTGGAGGCTGGGAAGTCCAAGAGGAAGGCAGCTTTGGTGTCCGGTGAGGGCCTGCTTTCTGACTCAAAGACAGTGCCTTCTCATTGTGTTCTTACGTGGTGGAAGGGGCGAGAGATCTCCTTGGACCTCTTTTATAAGGGCACTAATCCCAATTCCGAGAACTCTGTCCCCATGATCCAATCACCTCCTAAAGGTCCCACCTCCTAATATCAGTAAATGGGGTAAGGGTTTCAATGTACGAATTTTGAGGGAACATAAGCCTTTAGACCATAGCAGGGATTAAAGCCAGCAGGCAAATGACTAGCTGAACTGGAGATAAACAAACTGGTATATGTGTCTGTGGCAGCATCAATTAAGAAAGAATGGGCAGGTAGGGACTAGGGACAAAAAGAGGGCTCCTTTTGCATCCAGCCCATCGTGACTCTACAGCTCGTTTTTGCATCTCCACTTTCAGGGTTCACTGAGGCAGTTAGGCTCCGGTGGGAGAAAGTCAGGTGGGGCCAGATGTCATGGCTGGCAGATGAATGTCCTCACAGTGGCCCAGTGAAACGCAGCATTTGGGGATGTTAGTGCAGTGCAGCACTGGGCAGTTCACAAAGTGCTTTCTCATGGGGCCTTATCGTGGCTTCCAATGAACTTCGGAAGTGATATTGTCAAGAAGACTGGACTGATCTGTCACTTGGCCATTCCCCTTAATCCCTATGGGGAAACCACACTGTAATCAAGTCACTTCCTGGCGATAATGTGCTGGCTAGCATGCACCAAAATGCCAGTGTCTAATGACATTAGGCAAATAGTTGGGCAGCACGCTGGGCTGGTGGACTCTTGGGGCCGGGGTCTCCCCTTCTTGGGATGTGCACTGTCAGCTGTTGCCTCTGAGTCTCCCTTTTGATGGGTTCTAAGTAGAGCTCCCTCCGCCTTATGATGGACACTTTTCTTTCTGTTGCTGCTCTTGCCGTCCTGATTACTACCATGGATACAAATAAAGCCAGTTTGTTGCTGTCTTTACAGCTGGCACAAAAAACACTTTGTCTCTGTGGTGCCATTTGCACAACTGACCTCATCTATTATTTATTGGTTTTATAACTTAGCCCAGCCTTCCAAATGCCCACGGGATGTCACCTGCTCATGGGCATTATTACCTATAGTTTATAAATAAGGAAACGAGGCTTACAGAAGTTGATATGGAGGATTTTCAGGGTCACATCGCCAGTAATGAGAGACAATGCACGTATTCTGACTCCAAACTCTGAGTTCTTTGTACCCCTATGCCTCCCCCATGCTGGTCCCCTGCAGAGTGACAGCGAGGAGACTCCCATTGTACTGCCCCTTTTACTGCACAATCACATCTGGATGTGCTGTGTTGTGGGGTGAGGTTGGGTTGGGTGCTGAGGAAAAGGGAAGCTTGAAAAGTCTGGACAGAGAAGAGGTAAACTTAAAGAAGGAGCCAAATAAAGCAGGAGTGTGGAGATGTTGAATCCCTCCTCTCACCTAGAGAAAAAACGGATGATTTAGTGATATGGGGGACTTGAAACAAGTGCAAAAATGGACGATGCCATGACCAGACCCTGTGCTCTGGCTCTGTTTCCAGGCTGGGCTAGCCACATCTTTGTCCCTCATCTTTTCTTTCACTGGAGCAATCTCTCCTGCTAACGGATGGCCGTGTCACTGGGCAACAGAAGCTGTTGTCCTGCCATCAAGAACACTTGGAGGTGAGGGGCTTGGCAGGAGGCAGCTGCTGCCCCTAGAGGTCTGGAATGCAGCAGGAGCAGGTCCGACAATGGTGTGCACTCTGATTCATTTTGAATCCAAAAATAATTAATGTTTGTTCAACAGATTAAAAATGTAATTAGGAACGTGTGTGTGTGTCCATTCAAATAGAACATCCTCTGGCACACTCTCTATTGTCTCTTTCCACCTTCACTCATGCCCCAGAGCCTTTTTGGAATCCCCAACCCCCTACAGATGGTGTTTTTGGGCCCGTAAATCCTTGTTCTGCTAAAGCATTTATCTTTGTCTGCCTTGGCCCGGCAAGATCTCCTTTTCTTTCATTAGCAGGAGAGCAAGTGAATTAGTGACTGTCTCAGACCACATCTCACCTCCAAGGAAAAGGGAGAGACAAGGCTCATCTCCTATTTGCTGTGGGTCTGGCCAGATTATTCTTGTTATGCAGCATGTTTAAAACAGCCACTGCAAAAGGAGGAATTAACTCAGCAAGGCCAAGACCTAGATTTATAACGGGTGTTTGGCAAATCTTCACTGAGTCTATACCATAGTCAGGTTCTTGGGCTGGGCAGGTACCATGGGGGATTAAAAGTATGAAATCATCACTCAAGCACTGTACCTGGACCTAAGCAGACTCCAGATGGGGCTGGCTCCTTTCCTCCCTCCCTGGTTCTGAGGAAAAGTCATGGATTATTGGCCTAGCTGTGGGGATATGATGTGGAAATTATCAGTGTTCTGCACAGAGGTACTGGGAAAGACATGGTGAAGGTTCCCTGGGGCAGCATGTGCAATAGAACAATTACCATGCTTCCCACTGGACAGAACTCAGACAATTCCCTTCTGCCTTTCTCTAGAGGAAGTTCCTTGCTGCTTTCCCAGGGAACCATAATTCCTCAGCACTCGGTGGTGAAATTGTCTGTGTTCCAGCATTTCATTCCATGACTGCACCTCTCTCACAGCATTGCCGAGGTGTTCCCGAGGGCCCCTGCATAGCCATCCAGAGAGTTTGTTCACAAAGAGGGAGCTATTCTTGCCTTTACTCCCCAGGATCTTATTGCATCTGCTGGCCTGTTAGAAAAACTGTAGGCTTCAGACTTACACTTGGATGGGGGAAGGAATGGAAAGAGTCCCCAGGGGACAGACTTGAGTCAGGATGACCAGAGGACCCATGGGGACCACTTGAGCCAATCTGGCTTCTTTCATCATCCCATGTGCTCACTCAAAGATTGAATGGGATTTACTATTAAGGAACTGGGCAAATCAAAATCTTTCTAGAGAGATTTTGAATAATACCTCTTTACAGACCATACTACAGAAAAATGTCCAGAGATAAATGACTTGTTATTTCTTATTAAACTTAATTGACTTTTTTGGAGTTATAAATAAACTCCTCACCACTCATTTGAAGGTAACAAAGTTTGTGATGTTTCTGCTCTGGAGTATCATGTCCCAGCTTGCCTTTTTCTGCCGTCCAGCGTGTATCTAGCTTTGCCTCATTCACCATCAGTTGGTGTGTGTTTAAGGAATGAAAAATAATTTTAATATTTGCCAAGGTAAAATACAATTAGTTTGGTAAATCTTCTGTTTAAAAGGGCATGAACAAAATCCCCAGACTAAATAGAAATTATTGCCTTCTGTTTTCAATTATTTCCATTATCTCTCACTTCTATTATCATGGGTAATCAGAAGTTGATCATATTTTCAAGAAACTGAGCCAACAAAAACCACAACTAGGGAACAAGATAGAGGGAAAAATGAATAAGCCATATGGGTGCTTTGTCCATCATTTGCATCTCCATCCATCCATCCATCCATCCATCCATCCATCCATCCATCCATCCATCCAGTATTTGGTGTGTCCACATATGCAAGGCATAGCTCTGGGAGCTGCATATCAGAGTAGAAATCCCTCAGGTCTTAAGATCACAATGGCCTCAGCTCTAATTTTGGCTTCAGATTTATGCTAGTTGTGAGTTCTATAAAACTCACAATCTCTGCAGCCTCAGGTTGCTCATCTCTACAGTGGATTTCCAAACCCCTCCCTCATAGGGCTGTTATGTACCTGGTACAATACCTAGTACCTGTGGACTCCATAAATATTAGCTGTCTCCTGTGTTTCACTTTTCCTTCTCCTTTTCCTGATTAACTAATAGCCACCTTTTAGAAAGGTCACATTAAGATGGAGCTCACCCTGAACTTCCCATCTTATCATTTTTGTTAAGAGAAGCAATTGAAGAAAATAACAGTAAACAATGTGGCAAATAAGGGGGCCCAAGGCATCCTGAATGTTAATGTTTTCCAAGGATTTCTTAGTACACCAGAAGATGACATTTGAACATTCAAATCTGGGACATCCTGGGAACTTGGCCAAGCTAAACATCCATGAGATGCCAACTGTGTATCCCTCATACTGGGCTAGTCTTGGGAAGCTGCTGCCCAGCATCTCCATTATGCTAGATGGAGCTGCCTTCGGGAGCTACCATCCCATTAGATATGTGGACTCCAGATTTCAACAACGGATTTCCCATCCCAGAATCTATCAGGACTAAACTCATCATGCCACCCAACTGGGTTTGCCTCAGTGACTATTATGTACCTGAGCCTCCCTGACATTCTATCCTCAAGTGGACTTTTATAGTCTCTGGTTCTGTTCATCCTCTATTCTTGGGTTTCTCAACCCAGGGTTAATGGCATTATTGCCCCTTAGCCTGGATAACCCTTTGTTATGGGAGGCTGTCCTGTGCATGTTTAGCAGCATCCCTGGCTTCTACCAACTGGGTGCCAATAATACCCCTTCAGTTATGACAACAAAAATGTCTCCAGGCATTTCCAAATGTGGGGGGCAAAATTGCCCCTGATTGGAAACTGTTATTCTAATCTAACCCACACCTTCCATTGTGCCTTGGTTATCCCTTGGTTGTCTCAAATGGAGGCTGTTTCTTCTCCCACTTCTTACCTATCTAGGGGCCAGAAGGTGAAGTAGGTGTCTTGCTTGCTCCCCGGTGCTGCTTTGAAACAGGCACTTTCCATCCTTCCTGCAAAAATCTGCTCCTTTAAAGCTCATAACGGATGGCACTGCTATTATTTCCTGCTCATTTGTGCGTTGTCCACTGACTGCCCTCTCTCTCCTCTTTATTCATGGGAGAATTCAGTACTTGGCTTTTTCTCTTATTCTTCTCCAAACACTGTCATCGTTATCAGTGTCTTTAGCATCCAAATTGATGACTCATCCAACGCCATGGCTTCTCAGTTCCTGATATCATCTTCAATGATGTTTTAATTTACCAAATAAATGTTGGAACACTGAAAACTTACCAGGCACTGTTCTAGATCCAAGGGCCATAGGAGCAATAGGTTAGACATGATCTCTGCCTTCATGGAATTCACATTATCAGAATGGAGAAGTGTAAACAACAAACGAGTAAACAAGAAAATTTCATTTTGATAGTTGCCATTAAAGGAATAAACAGGCTGTTGTGTATAGAAAATAATAGAGTTGGAAGGATGAATTTACATTGGAGGGTGAGTAAAGTCCTTTCTGAGGTGGTAGAATGTTGAGTTGAGACTTGAAAGATGAAAAGGGATTGATCATGCATGGAGCAAGGAGAGGAACAATTTAGGAAGTCCAAAGGCTTTGGTGGTGGTAATGAGCATCGAAATCAAAGAACAGAAAGTTGATCTGGGTGTCTGGGGAGCAGTGAGTGAGAGAGGGTCGTACTGGGTAAGATGAATTTGTTAAGTATATATGTGTGGCTTTGTTGATTTGGTTACATGTCATATGCACAAAATTGAGTTGATCGTTCTCAGCTTATGATACCCTATTATCGCTCATCTGTGGCTGCCCTCTTTTAATTTTTGAATATATTTTCCCTTTTTATCCCCAATTTCCAATCCAATTCCCCTACCTCCTGTATGCTTCCATTTTTGTGCATTTATTTTTTGTATATATTCTTCTGTTCTACTTTCCATGCATCTATTTACATACATGTCTATGTTTATTATATTTTAAAGTATTCGAATTAATGATATTGTGCAATAGATCTTGTTCTAGTCTTTCTTTTTTTCATTCAATTTTTTTGAGATTTCTCCATATATGTATCTCCTATATATCTAGTTTATTTCTTCTCCTTGTTGCATAATATTCCATTATATGTACCTACACCTTTCAATTACCCATTTCTAAACTGATGGCTACCTAAGTTGTTTCCAGTTACTGACCATCATAAACAATGCTGTACATGTGCTCCCCAGTGAGAGCTTCTCTGTACGTGTTCCCAAAAGTAGAAATGTTGGGTCATAAAATATGGACATTGTCTAATTTCACTAAGTACTACCAGTTTGATTTCCAAAATTTTCCACCAGTGTACACTTTCATTAGCAGTGCATTGTTTTCTAGGCATTTATCATCAACTGAATCTAAAAATTTCTATAGTTGTGTAACTTTCTTCTCAGAATGCTCAACTACATTGGCCATCATACTGATTTTCTCTTTCTGAAGAAATATCTTCATGAGTCTTCTGATCTCCTCCACATTGAACTCGCTGTTCTCCTAGATTGCTGCACAGCTGTATCGCTCCCTTCACCAGCACCCTGGGAATGTCCTTTGTTTCTGGTTTTTCATGCCTTCCTCTTCCTTGGCATGCTATCTTATTTTTGTAGAGCACACCCTCCAATAGCTTTCTGAGAAAGGACAGATGTTTTACTGAGAGTATTCCACATCCAGAATATCTTTATTTTATCTTGACACTTCATGATAATTTCGGATATAAAATTCTTGGTTGGAAATCATTTTCCCTCACAATTCTGATGACACTGCTCATTGAATTCTAGCCTCCAGTATTGCTTTTGAGATGTTCAATGCTATTCTGATCCTTGATGCTTTGTATATGAAAAATATTTTTTTTCTTCTTCTCAGGAACTTATAACATTTTCTCTTTATTCCCTGTGTCCTGAAATTTTAAAATGATAGGCCATAGTGTGGGTCCATTTTTTTTTTCCCTTGTGCTGAGTATTTTGTGAGCCTTTAGATTTGGAAACTCAAATATTTCAGTGCTGGGACTTTTTTTGAATTATTTTATTGATGATTTCTTTCCATCCATATTCTTCATTCCAGAGCATCTGCTGTTTGGAGTTGCTCTTGTCTTTTCCATCTCTTTGTCTATTGCTCTACTTTCTGGGAGGTTTCCTCAACTTATCTGCCAACACTTCTATTGGAATTTTCATTTCTGTTGCCATATTCTTAATTTTCAAAGGGCTCTTTTTTTGTTCTCTGAATACTTAAAAAATGCATTCTGGTCTTGTTTTATAGATGTAGTATTTTCTCTGAAGATATTAATGATAGTTTTAAAAAGTCTTTATCTTCTTGCATAGTTTCTGCTTTCTCTAATTTTTTCCCTGTATGTTTGTTATCTTTTTTATTATCAATGTTGCAAGATTTCCTCAAATGCTTGTTACCTTGGTCATCTGCTGGTAATTAAGAAGAATATCCAAAAGCTCATTTGAAGTTCTGTGTTGCCTTTCATGGTTTTCACCATAGAGTGACGACTCTACAATTTCACTGGGGAAATTCTGTTACTGGTACCTTTACATTTTCTCTATTAAGCTGGCTAGATTCCTCAGAGAAGGTGTTTAGGTTCCTAGTTAGAGGATTCAGGTTGGCTGACAGTGCCCTGGGATCTAAGGTGGGCTGAGAAGTCTGCAGAAGTGCTGGAGTTTCAATTTGCAATGTGAGTCTTTTAGTTAATGCCCATGTTTTTGGTATAGCAAGTTTGTCCCTCAATTGTCGTTGGTGTGTCCCAATCCAGGGATTCCCACTTTCACCCTCTTTAGAGAATTGGTTCTCAAAGTATGGTCTGTGGACCCCTAGGGGTCACTGAGACCCTTTTAGGTGGTCAGGAAAATAAAAGCTGTTTTTATAATAAAACCAAGATTTTATTTACTCTTTTCACTCTCATTCTCTCAGGAGAGTACAGTGAAGTTTTCTAGACCCTACGTCATGTGTGATATCGTAACAGATTAAATGCAGAAGTAGATAGTAGAAGACCAGTTATCTTCTATTAAGCCAGATATTAAAGAGGTTTGAAAAATGTAAAATAATGCCATTCTTCTAAGCTTTTTGATTTAGAAAATATAGTTATTTTTCATAAAATATTATTTTCATTAATGTAGAATGGATTTATTATTTTTTAAAAAATGAATAAATATTTTAAAATGACTCAGTTTCTCACATGACAAATACCAATCTATGTAATTCTCATAAACAAAAGCTCTTTAGGGTCCTCAGTAAATTCAAAGACTATAAAGTGGGCCTGAGAGTAAACATTTGAGAACTGTTGCTCCAGACAATAAGCCTCCAGTGTTCTATGAGGGTGGACAGTAGTCACCTGGATAGATGAACCTGGGGAGGGATCCAAGAATTTTAACTTCTTTTTGAACAAAAAATTATTTTATTTCTCTTTCCTCTTTTATCCCTTCCTTTCAGAGGTGCCTGATACCATAGGTAGCAAAGCTAAGAGGCAGACAGTGTCTGTGTCCCTGAAGACATTGTTAAACTGATGAATCAACCAGCTTTGAAGGCTGATCTATCTCTGGAGATGCTTCCTGTTATATGAGATAATATTTTTTTTTTGTTTGGTTGACTTTGTTAATTGTGGCTGAAAACATAATGTAAGCGAGGAGAGGAGAGTGCTTCAAGATGCGAGGAGTGAAGCCTTTGTCGATGATGAAGACTGAAGGTTGTCCTGGGATTTGGCTGCATGGGGGCCATAGGTGACTTTGACAGGTCATTTTCAGTGGAGTGGTGGCAGTGGAAACCACATTACAGCAGCTTCTGGCATCCTCCCTCTCCTGATGTTGTTCCTCTTTGCAGTTTTCTTAGTTTCCTAGACCTTCGTTCTCAACCAGACCACAAATGTTGGGGTTCTTCTCAGCTTAGTTTGGGCTTTCATCTCTATATTCCTGTCCTTGATGTGATTTATTTTTGTGCATCTAAATGTCACTTTTATGCTTGCATTGCCCTAGATTTATGTTTCTAGCCCAAATTTCTCTCTCTCTGTAATCTAGATTCACATATCTGACTGCCCACCTGCCATCTCCAGCTGAATATTTCCTGAATGTGTCAAATTTAACCTGCCCAAAGCAGATGTCTTTTTTTTTTATTTCAGCATATTATGGGGGTACAGATGTTTAGGTTACATATGTTGCCCTTATCCCCCACCCCCAAGTCAGAGCTTCAAGTGTGTCCATCCCCTGGATGGTGCGCATTGCACTCATTATGTATGCATATACCCATCCCCTCGTCACCCCTCCCACCTGCCCAACATCCAATAAATGTTCTTGTATGTATACTTAGATGTTGATCAGTGAAACCAATTTGCTGGTGAGTACATGTGGTGCTTATTTTTCCATTCTTGGGATACTTCACTTCGTAGAATGGTTTCCAGCTCTATCCAGGAGAGTACAAGAGGTGCTACATCACCACTGTTTCTTATAGCTGAATAGTACACCATGGTATACATATACCACATTTTATTAATCCACTCATGTATTGATGGACACTTGGGTTGTTTCCACATCTTTGCAATTGTGAATTGTGCTGCAAAGCAGATGTCTTGATCTGCCCTCCACCCGCCCTGCTCCCTTCCCTCAGCTCTCTCTCTCAGCTCACAGAACCACCATCCACCCAGCTGCTCAAGCCAGTAAGCCAAGCATCACCCTCGCTTTCCCCTCTTCCCCTCACTTTCTGTTTCTAATCTATTAGGAAGTTTTACTGATTCAATCTGCAAAATATAGCTGGAGTCCTCCCTGTTCTTCTTGTCCAATATTGTCTTGACCCATGTCACTAACACTTCTTGCTTGCATTATTGCTCTAGCCTCCCAGCCTGCCCTGCTTCCATTCTTGCTTTATTTCTGCTATTGCTCTTCTCCACCCGGCAGTCAGAATGCTCTTCTAAAAAAATACAATCGTGATTATGTTGCTCTTCCTGCTTTAAATCCTTCAATTTTCCTTTTGTCTTTACAATAAAATCCAGATCCCTTTCCATGACCTACGAGATCTTGCATGATCTGGCCCCTGCCATTTTCATCAGCATAATTGTGTATGTTCCTTGGCTGTGCTCGCCTCCATCCAGCTGCACTGGTCTTATTAGTTTTTAGTAAACAGACTGCTTACTTTGGATGCTCTTCCCCATCCCTCACTACTTGGCTAGCTACTTCTATTCTTCTAACTCTCAGCTTAAATGTAACTTCTTCAGCGAAGCATTTTCATCCACTTTAGCTAAAGTCAATTTTCCCTGTGATATTCTCCTACTCAGCTCTTTGTTTTGATTTCTTTAAACTAATTTTTTTTGTTTCATAGCATATATAAAAATTTGGAGTTATTATATAAAACTATTTCTAGATGTTTTGTGTTTGGCTACACAGTAGAGGGAGTATCACATTGGCTACATTGTATCAGGTAACAAGGTGGTTTCCATCATGGCCTTGGCTGCCTTATAAAGGGCTGAGGATTTGTTTCTTAGAAGAGTTTAGGAAGTCATAGTAACTCAGGGGAAAAATATCAGAGACCATACCGACTCTTGGAACTCCAGAATAATTATTTTTGAACTTTCTCAACTGAGATTTATTTAATAATGTTAAATCCCTTCAATGATTCAGTCTTTTGTCTCAGATATACTGGGCATGTTACTGAACCAAATGTCTTGTGACTCCTCATTCTGATTTTTAATAACATAGAATCAATAACTTGTCCCTGTTCTTTGAAGTCTATAGCTAAAATATATCTGAAGGGCCCCCAGAGAGGAGAAAAACAGGGACCTAATCCTTGATATTGTCAATCTTTTAAATTTTATCCATTCTGGTGGGTATGAAGTGATATCTCATTGTGGTTTTAATTTACACTTCCCTGATGACTAATGAACTTCAGTACTTGGGATTTCTGGCTCAAGTGGCAGTTTTTGCTGGAAACTAGTAAGGTCAATGGCTGGGAGGCTGAGTTGATTTCCAGACAGTCACAGGATGACAGACTCAGAGGGTATTTGGACCCAGAGTGTCCACTTCCTCTGCTGGCATCTTAACATTGCAGTGTGCCTGCTTTGTTTCCAACAGGATTTTAGAAAATACAATTCTAGGGACATCTTTGTGTTGGGGTGTCATGAAAAGCAAAACCAAAAGCAAGCAGGTAGGGATTCCTACACTTTCTTCCTTTCTCTTTGGAGCAAAATTTTGATAATCTTCATAGGGAAGAAGAGGAAAATGTTCTTCTTGGAGGTGCCAAGCCAGGAGGAGGTGACAGGCAGACATGTGGCATAGTATGTACTGATCTCTCACTGTGTGCTGGGCACTGGGCTCTGCTTCAGTTAATCTTCACAAGGACTGCATGAGACAGGTACTATTACTACCCTCATATCACATGTGAGCAAATGGAGGCTGGAGAAAGTCCTGTGATTTGCCCAAAGTCTCACAGTGGCAGGATTTGAACCTTGGTAATTGGTGCTAGAGCCTGTACCCTTAACAGGGATGTTATTCCGGAAGAGCTGACCTTATAGTAGGAAAAGAAACCCAGGTTTTGGAGCCTGGCAGCTATGCGTGCAAGCCCCAGTTCTGTCGTTTACTGGTTGCATGACCTTGGGTGAGTTACAATGCTTCGTGGAGCTTCAACGTCTATAAAATTGATATAACAACACTTGCTTTTCAGGGCCAGCATCAAAATTTAATGAGATCCCCTTGTATGTAACTGTCTGACATAACTTCATAGAGGAAGACCTTCAAATAGCCAATAAGCATATGAACAAGTGCTCAAGTTCATTAGTCATCAGAAAAGTGCAGATTAAAACCACAGTGAGATACCACTTCATTCCCACCAAAATGGGTAAAATTTAAAAGATTGACAGTATCAAGTGCTGGTGAGGAAGTGAAGTAATTACAACCCTCTTGTGCTGCTGGTTGGGATGTAAATTGAAACAAATCCTGTGGAAACTTGTTTGGCGGGATCTACTAAAGCTGAAAATATGCATGCATACTCCTTGACCCAGCAATTTCATTTCTGAGCGTATACCCAAGAGAAATTACAGTTCATGTTCACCAAAAGACATAGAAGAATATTCATAGCACTATTCATAATATCGAAAAACTAGAAACAGCACAAATATTCATCAAAAGGAGACTGACTAAACAAACATATTGTGGTGGAATATTACATGATGGAATACTACTGTGAAAATAAGTAATTCAAAATATAAGCTGTTGGAACTTTAAATTATTTTGAGCCTTAGAGAAATGTTATTATGGGCCTGAGTCACAGGACAGACAGTTGTAACCCAGGCAGCTGTAACCCTATGTTTCTCTGATTATAGATTAAGCCTTTTCCTTTACCTGCATTATTTTGTAAAATGTTGTAAATGGCTGAAAGGTGCCAGGGAAGACCCCTTCCCTCTCCACTGTTGACTTTCATTATAGATTAACCTCCCTCTTACCTTTCTCACACAATGACTTCAGGACTATCACATTGCCTTCAGGTGGAATGTTAAATACACTCTTTTAATTTGGAGAGGAAATGAAAACCAGCTATAAAGAAAAGAAGACAAGTTGCATGGAAAAGAAAACAAACTGTAACTAATTTTTCTAACTCCTAAATCAGCCTCGAATAAAAAATGTAAGCCTGTTAAATTTCTTTGTCTTCTTATGCAAGCAAGAATGTAACTTTAACTTTGGAGCACTGGCCCCCATTTCTCTGGAGTCTGTGTGTTCTAGAATGTTATTCCCAGCTTTTCACTGAAGAAACTCTTTAAAACTGGACTCTGACCCTTTTGCTTATTTCAGGTTGACCCTACTCAGCAAAAAATTACTGATATATGCATGATGAATTTCACAGATATGATGAGTGAAAAGAGCTAGACAAAAAAAAGTGCATGTATCGCATGATTCCATTTATATGAAATTCCATTTATATGACCCTATTTATATTTTATATGAAACTTTCCTTGATAATAGAAGTCAGAGCAGTGGTGACTCTAGGGAAAGCATATAAATTGGGAAAAGGCACGCGGGAACTCGTTGAGACGTTGAGGTGTTCTTTGTATGATCCGAATCATGACTACATTTTAGATGTATAAAAATTCATTGAGCTGCACACATAAAATTTGTGGAGATTATTGTATGTAAGTCATATAACATGCACAAAATGTTAAGAAGTAATACATTCGGTATGTCTTAAATGCTCAAAAACATAGAAACTTTCCTTGCCTTGTTGCCTCCTACGGAAAAGTACAAAATGTGGCTTACCAGAGTTCTATCCACAAACATATATAATTCTCCACTGAGGGAACGGCCCACAGTTCAGGGGGAGACAGGGCCTCATGCAGAAAGTTGGGACACCACACAGACTGTGTGAAGTGCTCCCACAGGGGAACAAGCAAAGACTACGTGGACATGGGCAGAAAAAGATTCACTGATGCCCTGTGGCTGTAGGAGGTTCTGTGGAGGAGGTGGCACATTGCAAACAGGTGACAGTGAGGCGAGAGAGCAAGGTGTAGAAGTGGACAGAGTTCAGGCCAAATCCAGGGAGAGCGGAAGAGCTCTGTTAAACCAGGGGAAGCAGGGAAGTGTGTGTGCGTGTGTGTGTGTGTGTGTGTGTGTGTGTGTGTGTGGAAGGAGAGCTGGAAACACAGGAATGAGGAAAATCATGAAAAGACTTGAGTGCCTGGATGAGCAGTGTGGACTTGATTCCACTGGCAACGGGGAGCTTTGAAGTTTCTGAGTCACATTGTCAGGCCTGTGTTTTGGAGATTACTGTGATGGATGAATGTGTCATGGATTGCTGTCAGCAGGAACTGCAAGAGGGGAGACTGAGTCCC
>NW_012148075.1:2856620-2857976 GCF_000956105.1 Propithecus coquereli
ATAAATATTTTAAAATGACTCAGTTTCTCACATGACAAATACCAATCTATGTAATTCTCATAAACAAAAGCTCTTTAGGGTCCTCAGTAAATTCAAAGACTATAAAGTGGGCCTGAGAGTAAACATTTGAGAACTGTTGCTCCAGACAATAAGCCTCCAGTGTTCTATGAGGGTGGACAGTAGTCACCTGGATAGATGAACCTGGGGAGGGATCCAAGAATTTTAACTTCTTTTTGAACAAAAAATTATTTTATTTCTCTTTCCTCTTTTATCCCTTCCTTTCAGAGGTGCCTGATACCATAGGTAGCAAAGCTAAGAGGCAGACAGTGTCTGTGTCCCTGAAGACATTGTTAAACTGATGAATCAACCAGCTTTGAAGGCTGATCTATCTCTGGAGATGCTTCCTGTTATATGAGATAATATTTTTTTTTATTTGGTTGACGTTGTTAATTGTGGCTGAAAACATAATGTAAGCGAGGAGAGGAGAGTGCTTCAAGATGCGAGGAGTGAAGCCTTTGTCGATGATGAAGACTGAAGGTTGTCCTGGGATTTGGCTGCATGGGGGCCATAGATGACTTTGACAGGTCATTTTCAGTGGAGTGGTGGCAGTGGAAACCACATTACAGCAGCTTCTGGCATCCTCCCTCTCCTGATGTTGTTCCTCTTTGCAGTTTTCTTAGTTTCCTAGACCTTCGTTCTCAACCAGACCACAAATGTTGGGGTTCTTCTCAGCTTAGTTTGGGCTTTCATCTCTATATTCCTGTCCTTGATGTGATTTATTTTTGTGCATCTAAATGTCACTTTTATGCTTGCATTGCCCTAGATTTATGTTTCTAGCCCAAATTTCTCTCTCTCTGTAATCTAGATTCACATATCTGACTGCCCACCTGCCATCTCCAGCTGAATATTTCCTGAATGTGTCAAATTTAACCTGCCCAAAGCAGATGTCTTTTTTTTTTATTTCAGCATATTATGGGGGTACAGATGTTTAGGTTACATATGTTGCCCTTATCCCCCACCCCCAAGTCAGAGCTTCAAGTGTGTCCATCCCCTGGATGGTGCGCATTGCACTCATTATGTATGCATATACCCATCCCCTCGTCACCCCTCCCACCTGCCCAACATCCAATAAATGTTCTTGTATGTATACTTAGATGTTGATCAGTGAAACCAATTTGCTGGTGAGTACATGTGGTGCTTATTTTTCCATTCTTGGGATACTTCACTTCGTAGAATGGTTTCCAGCTCTATCCAGGAGAGTACAAGAGGTGCTACATCACCACTGTTTCTTATAGCTGAATAGTACACCATGGTATACATATACCACATTTTATTAATCCACTCATGTATTGATGG
>NW_012148075.1:2869135-2928336 GCF_000956105.1 Propithecus coquereli
CTAAGCATGGATGGGGTCCCTCTGCTTCGATCTGATCCCACAGGGAACTCTGAATTGCATTGCAGAGTTGATCTTGAAGCAAGGGGGCAGCATTTTGTGCCCCTCTGTCCTTCAGTCATTGGCTGCTGGTTGTCCCCAGTGGGGTAGGCAAGGAGTGTAACCTCCTAGATGAGGGAGGTCCTTTGGCTCAGAGCAATTTTCTGGAGAAGGGGCAGCTGAGAGCTGTTAGCAGCCAATATGGGTACACTGGTACGGAAAAAAAGGATCAGGGTAGGGCAACATACATAACCTAAACATCTGTACCCCCATAATATGCTGAAATAAAAAAAAGAAATAATAAGTGCACAAGCATCCCTGTCTCTAGGAAGTCACACTTAAGACAGGGACTTATACATGGCCAGCATTCCTGATGCAAACTCTCGCTCCAGGCTCTGGTCTATTGGCTGTAGAATAAGGTGGGCTTTCCTGGCAGGGAGTGGGCAAGAGTAGCCCCACATTTGAGTCTTCTGCCCTCCCAGCCTGTTCCCATGAGAGCTCCCACATCCATGAGAGCTCCCGTCCCTGGAAGGGATGTCCCTCAAAACCAATTCTACCTTTCATTCCTGTCTGAAAGCCATTCAGCCTGAGCTGGCCACCCCGTCCTTTATCCTCCCTGTCAGTCCCCGAGCCAACCCATTGTCATCCCATTGCCATTAACTCTTCCCCACCAGGCAGAGCTCCTTGAGGGCAGAACCTGGCCTTACCTGCCTTGTTGTCCCTCTCCTCTGTCCCATCCCTGTCACATATGAGACAAACCCAACATCCCTGGGGGTCATGGGTCCCCCGCCTCAGTGATCCTTGCTCTCTCTGTCCTCACTGCTAGATTCTCAAGGTCAGTGGCTAACTCCTGATCTTGCAGACTTTGATGAGCCACGTGAAAATCAGGCAACAAACAATCAGCTGAAATGAGACTTCAGCCTTGTTTTTTGGTTATATATAGTTTTAAAAAGTTTATTTAAGACAAATTGTATGGTAAATTTCTTCTCCCTACCCTCAAATGGCACAGTGGAAGACAATTTTGCTGTGCCCCTCTTGGAGAGAGAAAAAAAACCCAGGAGATGTTAAAGTCGAGTAATTATTTCCATCAGCAGGAAATCAGAACTCTGTGTCTGCACTAAACAGGTACTGGGAGATCCTGACTGTTTAATTTCCTTTAAATGCCACTTGCATGTATTCAGTGCTGAGAGGATCACTTTGGGAGTTAGAGAACGGAAGAGATTTCAACAGTGAGAATGGAAAGAAGTGACAGAGACCCAGAAGGTTGGTGAATGGGTCATATTTAAGGAGATTTGGACGTTTACTGGCAACTACTTGGGAACACAGAGACACACATAGCCTGACACCCTGCCCTCCCTACTAGGCTTCTGAGTTATGGAGGAGCTGGCAAGATCCAGGATACTTCAGCCTTTTGGAGACACACTGTGATCACTTCCTGGAATGAGTGGTGGGTGGTTGAGTCACAGGCTCCTCAGGTGAACATCTCTCTTTGTCTGTAAGTAAAGCCATTTAGGGAGCTGCATGAACTTTTCCTGGCTGCCCCTTAAGGCTCTGCAGCTGCAAGGTGGTAAATGAGTGAATATTCCCATCCAATAGCCACATGGGGTTCTGTGGAATCTGAGGCACGATGTGTTATTCATCTTATGTAACCGATACCTCAGGGTAAGTTGAGGAGATAAAATGAGACCTCCAGGAGCTTCTGGATTCCCCTTGTGTTCCTTTCCCCCTTTGTCAATGCCTAGAGGTGTCTTCTGTCTACACTCAATCCCTCCATCTTAAAGACTGTTTTTACCATAGGGTTCAATTTTAAAATGAAATTCAAATATGTTAAGTATCTCCATATGCAAGGCCCTTGGCCAATTGCTGGGGGTTCAGAGATCACAGTTTTATAGGGGAGACAGACATGTTAATAGTAGATGTGGACATGTGACACCATGATATCAAGGAGGAAGATGCTCTTTGCTGTGTTGGGTCTGGGGTAGAGTAAAGAATGTCTGGTGAGTTTAAGACTTTATAGGCAGAGGGACCAGCCTGCACAAAGCCTTCGAAGTCTAAACACCATCTTGGGTTCAGGGCTGTCCAAACAGTTTGATGCAGTGGAGAATGAAGTCAGGGTGTTCGGAGGTGAGGGATGAGGCTTGAGGAGAAGGGTATGGCTGAAGAGCTCAGCAGAGACATTGTCATAAATAGTCTTCAGAAGGTCATCCATAGGAAGGAGCAAATGTCTAAAGAATCTTAAGGTGTGCCATTTGTCAATTGTAATTGCTGGAAGTAGGAATGACAATGAATTGAAACCCCCCTATAGTGGGATTTCAGCAACCAAAGCACTGGTAAGTGAGTTTTTTTCTTAAGCAAGGCATTTCTCCTAATTCCCCATCAGTCACGCCACACAGGCAATTGTGCCTATTGGTAGAACTTTTTTTCCTGCCAGGTACAGCTGATAACACCTGAGCTTAAGCAGAGAAGACAGGGGATGACCAAAAGCCCATTATATTCTAGAACGCTCTGATCAGTGAGGCTATTAGTATTTGACTGGCAGGACCTTCCAGAAGTTAAGGTAATTTTATCAGATTTCCAAAATTTGGTAGGTTGGTCATTGGCTGGGCAAATAAGGATCTGCGTGTCTATTGTGTGTTAGGTTTTGAACATACCTTGTTTTTTCTGTTACCCGTAACCCTCTTCCATTTCTCATTCTGATTTTATTTTATTCCTTTCTCAGCAGTTTTCATCTCTCTTTCAATTCCCAGTCCGAGAATTAGGGAAGACTGTCCTATAACATTACATTGGCTGGGATTTTTGTGGTGGTGGTTGTTGAGGATGACTTGGTGATGATGATTATGAAGAAATTTTAAATTTGGGGATAAAGTCAGTCATGAGGGAAGTAGGTTGCAGCAGTCAGAAAAAGCACTTGCTGTCCCAATTTCAGCATTTCTCTGTGTTCACTGTTATTAGCAAATCACGTGGTGGGCTTGAAGGAGCTGGACCAAATCTCTCCCAACCCCATGTGCACCTTGGAAATTTCTTTTCTTAATAAATCTCTGATGCTATGTTTGCTTTCAATGAACAAAACATAGATGAAGAATGACTTTGTAATCCCTGTACCTAGTACAGTCCCTGGTCATGGCTGATAAACAACATATGTTTGTTTAATAAATGGAAGAAAGGCAGAATAAACCAAAGGATGGATTGGGTTCTGAGATCTTACCTTGGGTTTAGATTTCAGTACTTGGGACATTTCTGCACCCTGAATTACTTTAGGCTGCTTCTGAATTAGCCCTGAAATATAGCAACTTTAACTAGTCACCATGTATTCACCGAGCACCTACTATGTGCTCAGAACAATGTGTGTGACCCAGAAATACAAACATGCCTCAGGCTGTGGCCTCCTGTGGCTCCACTAGGGCAGAGCTCCTTTGTGCTGTGCTTGTTGACAGGACCAACTTCCCCACACCTGACTTGACACAGCCTTATTCATTCCTGAATCCCTGGTGTTCCAGGAGTCCTATGGCATATGCTCAATACAGGTTGGTGAATGAATGACTAGTACTCACAGAATCATTTGTAAACACAGGTGGGGAAATCTTCTGGAATTTGGGGATGTGAGGGTTGACCTAGGCTGAGCAAAACAGATCTGATCTTGCATCTTCTCAGAGTTGTTTTGTGACCTTAGATAGTCCTTGGTTAAAATAATCCTCTGTTCAGCATCTGTAAAATAAGATTTGGATCAGCACTTCCCTAACGTCCCTTCCAGCTCAAATATACTAATATTTTAAATCTATTAATAGGCACCTCTAGAAACCCTGGGTTCAAAGATGTAAAAAAGTGTGATCTCTGAGGGTTGTGGCAGGATGCAGAAGACCCAAAAAGAATAGCTGGAGCTTAGAACTTATGTGTACCTTATGTAGAAAGTGTTTATTGTCCTCTGTAAAATATAGGCAAGAAAACCTACTTTCTACTCTTGGGTGCTGTGGCAATTAATTAATTAACGTTTATGAGGTATGAAAGGAACAAAAAGTGCTGCATGTAAAAAAGTCATATAAATGCTAAGTGTTATTGTTTTTCATCTGATTCTCCCCGTTCTATTTCAGTTTCATATCAGAGTAGTCATAACAGCATCAGTTGGGGCTCCTCTGGCTAATTATGCGCCAATAAAAGGGAAAAAATTCCCTTTAAAATTTCCATTTTAATTTCTCTCTGTCTATGACCCTCTTCCCTTTTCTCTGGTGTGTTGTTCAGAGTTGCGAATGACTCAGGGGTCAGTAAAAATAAGCACCTCCCTTATCTCTCCACACTCACCGCAGCCTGTGAGAGAGTAACACTCTCCCCACGAGTTAGCAAATGGCACTTCAGTGCTTATTGGGCAAAAGCTCTGGAGGGCACACAAACAAATACCCCAGGTGGATCTTTACCTTCCAGGGGCCCCTATCCGTGTGGGAAGTGTAGATGCCAGACCCCTCTCCTCCCACAAGTAGAATGTGACAAGCTTGGTGGGGGCAAGGCTGTGGTGTTCTCCATGAGTCACATAGTAAATTGTGGGTTAATTAATACCTATATGATAATGCCATGTAACAAAACAACCTAAAACTCAGTGGCTTAAAACAGTAAGTATTTATTTAGTCTAAGAGACTGCAGGTTGGTGATTCAGACCTGGCTCAGCTGGTCTCAACTGGGTATGCTCTCATGTCTGGGGCCGACTGGCTATTGGCAGATGTAGGCTGTCCTTGGAAAGGATGGCTAGAGGGACTGAGCTCTGCCGTACTGTCTCACCTTCCAGTTGGCTAGCCTGGGTGTGTCATCCCTGGGACATTGCAGGGATATGGGAATGAGAGGGACATCTGCAAGGATTCCCAAGGATTAGATTGAGAAGTGTCACATCCTTGCTTTTGTCTGTTCAATTGGCAAAAAAGTCACATGGCTGAATCCGTACTTGCGAGTGGGGAGAGGCCAGCGAGGGCAGAGGGAAGGATGCAGCAAGGGGTGAGGAATTGGGGCTATTAATGCCATTTACGTACCACAACATGCCTTAGCTCCAGCCTTTCCGAATCTCTGGGGTCTGAATGGTTGCATTTGTAACCAGTTCTTAAGTTATTCTGATGCTTGGTGAAGTTTGAAAACTACTGGACATAAACAAAGAGCAGCAGAATAGTAGGAGTTTGGAAAAGACATGAGATTACCAGCAGCCTGGGCTGGCCTTGCATCAAATACTTCTTATCCTGCTGGCTTTCCGTTTCCTCATCTCCAGAGGAACCGAGGTGAGCCTCTTGGACTGTCAGGAAACCATGTGTACTGTGACTCCACGCTGAACCTCCAGGAAGGCCCTGTGAAATGTGGTCAGGAACACTGGCAGGGTGGGAATGACTTTAGAGAGAGATGTGGGGGAACTGAAAGAGCAAAAGCTCAGAGGCAGGAGAGCTGTGGGGGTGCTGGAGGCTAGTGTGGTGTGGCTGAAGTGGGGTACACAGGAGACAAGTCTGGGATGGAAAACTGAACCTGGATTGTGATGTGCCTTCAGCAGCTGTGATATGGGGCAGTCAGTGGTTAGCTAATGTGTGGTCCTCTTTTGGGCAAGTTAGATAATGGAATCAGTGTTGAGAGTGGAAACAAGAGTGCCATGCACTAAAATAGGGCTCCACTTCCAAAGTTGGGCTTCATGTCCATGAAGATCTCTCTTATAAAACTGCTGTGCTAAATCAGCATGCCTTGTGGTATGCAATTATAAAGAAATTAATTTTTATTTGTCTCTCACTGTTTTATTAAATATATTTGTGGGACTAGTCCCTCCTCCACCTTTGGTTGACAACTCAGGCGGGCTCCATGACTCCGCTAGGCATTCTTGGGTAGTATGAGGTCCTCTGGTTAGCAATCCAATGTCCATTTCCTAGGCGGGAGTCAACACTTTGAACTTGGTTTAATGTGATGTCTTTTCCACCGTGGGTTTTCCATTCTTCCAGCCATGGGCTGATGAGGAGAAGAAAACCTGTGTCAGGAAAAGGAACCTGGGTTGCTTCTTCTCACTTCCTGTGGCTTCGGTGTCTATCTTTCTACACCCAACTTGCTAATCACAGTTTCTGCAGTTTTAAAGAAAGGAGCAGAGGTGAGGGGCACAGGAGCATTTTTACTTGATGGGTACTGATGTGGGCTGGCTGGCATTCTTTCTGACTCTTTTTCTTGGGGTTCTGCAGAGACACCCTGTCTTATTTTAGGTGTAAATTAGTGGGGGAGGCTGAATGGGCAAGGAGAGGAAGCCAAGCAAGGGTGTGATTTCAGGCAAAATCCCATGGATATTGAGTTGATTACAAAAGGCACTCTGGAGTGTCAATCACACTTCAGAGTTTGTCCTGACTGAGGACAAAGAAGCTGGGTTTTCACACATCCCCATGCATCCCAGGAGACATTGGCTAGGAGCCATCATGGCAGTGGGGTGTGCAGGGACCTAAACTCCCAGGGACTTGCAGCAATTTGCTCCTGCTGGCAAAACGTCTCCAACTCCAGGGCAGGCCTCCAAAGCAGCTTGCAGATGTGGGCTGCTAGAGGCAAAAGCGTACAGGAGCTGGAAAAGAAGTGGACAAGAAAATGGTGAAAGGGATCCAAACAATACGGTGATGTGCTGACAGTATCTCCTACACCCGCCCACCCTCTTCTCCGAGGCTGTCTCACGTGCATTCCCATGATGCAGGGGACAGACACTCTCACTCAGCTCTTAGCTTCTCCTTCCTCAGCCCTCAGGCATCTGACAACCTCCAGCGCCTCTTTGCTGTGGTCTACTTACTCCTTTCAAGTGTCTCTCCTGGATGGGATCAAATGATCCTAAGACTGTTCTGTCTTTCTTGCAAAGAAGTCCCCAGGAGACACTGATGGCTTTTTTGTGCTGGCATCTCTGGGAGTGCAGGCCACTCTCCCCAGCCTCCTTTCCTCTGGCTTGGCTGTCAGCCACCTCCTTGGAATGTACCTTAGGGTAAATTTCCACTTCTTACATCCTGTTACACTACTTTTTTTTGAAGGTTAATTGTGTGTGCATTTATATATATATTTATTTGAGAATATTACGGGGGTACGAACGTTTAGGTTACATATATTACCTTTGCATCACCTGAGTCAGAGCTACAAGTGTGCGCATCCCCCAGACAGTGCTCACCACACCCATTAGGTGTGAACAAACCCATTCCCTCCTCCCCACTCCCACCTGCCCGACACCAATGAATGTTACTTCCATATGTGAACATAAGTGTTGGTCAATTAGCATCAGTTCGATGGTAAGTACATGTGGTGCTCGTTTTTCCATTCTTAGTAGAAGGGGTTCCAGCTCAATCCATCCTGTTACACTTAATTTGCGTGACCTTTTGTAGGAAGCCTATTCGGTTGAGTCCACAAATGTGCATGGAGTCCTGGCTATGTGCTGGGCCCCAAGGGAGCTCAAAGTATCAGAGCTGGTGCCTGGTAGGGAGTCTGAGGGTCTCAGTCCTACAGGGGAGGGGCACACTGGAAACATCACCTTCCTCTCAATTAACCAGCTTTGACAAGCCTATCTGGCAGGAAACACTTTGAATCCATGGTGGAGCCCAGGACTTCTACATTTCTCCCTTTTTTGAAGGTGGGTGAGTGGGGGAAGCAGGAACTCCTCAAAAATCTTCTCAATGACTGAATGAGAGAAGTCAGGCCTCTTGGGTTTGAAATGAGTGTTATTTTTCTTTCTTGGAGTTCAAGATATGAAAAGAAGAAAGTCCCAGTGTTTTCACAGAGCAGTCACAGAGGAGTCTATATGTTTCATCAAAAAGGAAATTGGAGGATCCATCAGCATAATCCCCTGCCAGGCTCATCCAAGCTGAAGATTGCAGAGAGGAGAGCAAGACACCAAAGCAATCCTGGGGAGGAAGCCAGTCTCCTCCACCAGTGCTGGAGTTTAAAAGTGGGGCAGGAGGGAGGCTTGCAGGGGCTTTTACAGGTACACAATCCATTGCTCAAGGGAGCCTAAGGGTTTCTTTCTCTGCAGCAGGGTGACCCTTAGCCACCACCACTAGGTAGCCACTGGTTCTCTGTGGGGCTGACTCTGAGCCCCTGCTTTAGGGCTTCGTGCTGTGTCTCAGAACTGCAGAGGTGAGTGGTGTAGATGGCTTTGGTGCATCAAAGTGCAGATTTCCATTCAGGTTCTGCCAATTTCAAGCTTTGTATTTCTGGACATGTCTGTTAGCCTTTCTAAGCCTTGGTTTCCTTGTCTGTAAAATGGGGGCAACTATGCCTTATGTTACAGGATTGTGAGAAAGATTAAATGAGTACCATGTGGGTAAAGCCCCTGGGACATGGCAGAAGCTCCATAATTGTCCATTTATTTCCTCGCCTTGCTGGTAGAATGTTGTGGGGTTTGGAAAGAAAGGTGAGAATGACCTGCATCTTTTCTGGAGCAGCTACAATCTGTGATCTGGGGCCAGGGAGACTCAGCTGTGGAAAAGCCAGCCTCATCTGGGCAGTTTGCAGTGTTCCCAGACACCTGAGATCTGTGGCAGGAGGGACCGTCAGGGCCCATGCTGTGCGATGCCCCAGGTTGAACAGATGCGGTAAAGCAGACCGAGACAGCTGGAGTAGTGACTTGCCCAGGAACACACAGCCAGTGAGTGGCAGAGCTGGGAGTCAACCCTCTGTCCTAGGTCCCTGCATTGGCCCAGCTACCACTTGTTAGGAGAGCAGGGCATGTGCTTATGAAGTAACTCCTGGCTCCAGGGACACCTGCTGGAACCTCACTACTTTCCCCATAAAGTCTTCTATTATATAGGGGGCAGTGGTCAATTTCTAAACCAGGAAGCTCAGCACATTTCTCACTCTAGGAAGGTTTCCCGACCTGCTAATATCAAGGTAGGTGGCCCTGCTGGGCTCTCTGGGACCCCTGTACAGAATTTGTGTGTTTGTTTTTGCACCCCCTGTCCTAGACTATGAAGCCATGATCTGGACTTTCTCGTTCCTTGTTGTGTGCCCAGGGCCTTCTGTATGCCCTGGCACTAGGCAGGCCTCAATAACTGTTCATGGATGAATGACTCGGCCAGCTTGAGTTTGGGTCCATGGGGTACCTCCCTCACCCAGGGATGGCCTCCTAGCCTCCTGGGGAGGCACCAGCCGGGGCCTTGGTGACAGGAACTCTAACAGCTTTTGACCTAAGCTAGCAAAGACTCACAGCATCTCTGATTTGGCTCCCTTCCTCCCCTACCCCATCCCCACCACTGAAACTGGGAGAATGACCTGAGTAGATGTAACATGTACTCACCGAGACAGAGGCTCAGTCTCTAGAATTACAAGCCTACCTGAAGCTCTCTGAGTTCTGGCTGGTGTCCCCCACTGGGCTGCTTCACCTGAGCCTATCTACCCTGATCATTCAGCACCCTGGCAGTGAACCCCACTGTGTGCCGGGCTGGTGGCTTTGTCTCTGTGTAGGAAGGGAGACAAGTTAGCTGCTCAAGCTGAGTCAGCATCAGCTTTCTTGGGCATGGGGGAGAGTCCTGGGGGACGGTGACTCACTGAGTGTTCTTAGGCTTCATTACACAGAATGCCCTGTCCCTGTGCTATGCAGAGTGGAAACTTTAGCTGGATCACTGCGTCTTCCCCCAGGAGGCAGCTAGCAAAGGTGAGAGGGGAGTGACATGGGTGGGCTGCAATGATCCTATAGTGATGGCAAGGAAAGACAGCTCCGACATGAATAATGAGGGGAAAAGTCCTCAGATTTCACTGGACAGTGAATTGTTGGGGTAAGGGTGGGGGAGGGGAGAGGAGAAAGAATCAGCTAAAACTCTGGGGAGGAGCAGAGAGGCAGAGATGTAGTGATTAAAGTCTAATAGTTTTGTGGTTTTTTCTTAAAACCACATTTCAGTTGAAACATGCCAACTTCTGGTTCTAATTGTTTCATTGGTTATGTTTGTCCTTGCTGTAAAATTTTGCAAATGAGACTAAATTCCCCGGTAATGATATTTCTCAGTTGCTGTGATGGTATTTCCACTCAGTGAAACAAATAGGCAGCTTGCTCAGAGTGCTGGTGGTTGCTGGGACTCTCAAAAACTAGGAAAGTCTAGAAGGGAAGTGAATGACCTCAACAAAACCTTATTGCTGCACAGGTGGGGGCAATGCTTGCTGTCTAGTCCAGGATCCTTTTTTTCTCTCCCCCTCCCTCCCTCTCTTCCTTATTCATTCATCAAACATTTATTAAGCATCTACTGTGCACCAGCTGGGATACAGAGATAAATAAGACAAATACAGTTCATATCTATCCAGTATAAATATGATAGGAGCTGAGAGGTTGCATTCATTCATTCATTCAATAAATATTCATAAAGTGCCTGATATTTGATCATCTCTGTTCTAGGCATTGGAAATAAAGGGATGAACAAGAGAGATCAACAAATTGCCTTTGTCTTCGTGCAGGTTAGCTGGGTGGGGAGATGTGTTAAGCAAAGAAATTTATAAAATAAAAATTTAATGATATCATATGAAGGAGGCTTAGTGGACCAATCCACTTGGGCATTTTTCCTCATTGGCTCAAGTTTCATGACTACGTTCAACCTTGAGCTAAGGAAATGCACATATTTTAGAATAATTATGAATGTGTGTGTGTGTGTAATCAGGGGAGTGTGTTTTGCTTCCTCATTCATTCTCAAGAGAGAGGGGATAGCTTCCTGTGGGAAGCATAAGATCGCAAGTTAACATCTTACTCCCTTGTTGGTTACTTTTCCTTATCACCAAGAAGATCCAAAGGGTCATTGGGCCCTTCAAGACTGTGTTGTTGGAAAACCAAAAACCTGCTGGGGGGACAGTGAATTGCAGCCACAGCTGGGACTCTTATTCTCATTGATTTAAGTGGTGTTGTTATATTCCTAGTGGCTCCACTCCTTACCTAGAAACCTGAGCCCTACACCTGCCGGATAGGGTTCTGACACTTTATGTGAGAAGTGAGGTAGAAAGAGGCACAGACATTGTTGATTCTATAATAATGTGTCTGTGGCACAGTGATTTAACCTGTATATACAGGAGGCTGACACACACGGCTCTTCCCAAACATGCTGCAGTAACAAATAGAAGACCTCTAAGACCCCATTCTCACGTCTACCCCCAACAGCCCCATCACACCAGACAGAGCAGGCACAGGACCCCCGCAGACTGGCTGCTCTCCATCTGTAGGTCTTCAGACAAGCTCCCTCTCCTCTCCTCTGTAAACAGTGCTGATCTCAGAGAGATTTATGAGCATTTAATGACATACGCCTCATAAAAAGTATTTTATAATCAGTAAGCAGCTGAATTTATTGCTGTTATTGGGTTGCAGTAGTAATGGCTTGGTTCTCACTTCAGCAAATGTAGAGCCCTTAGGGGATTCGTGGCAGATAGGGTTTCTCAAAGACAGCCACAACTGCATCTCCCATCTCACTTGTGCTTCTTCAGCTTGACCTTGCCACACCCTTCTTTTTTTTTTATTTCAGCATATTATGGGGGTACAAACATTTTGGTTATATATTATGACTTTGCCACACCCAAACCATGATTTGAGGTGTGCGACGTCCTTCTTAAGAGGTATAGTCTATTTCCTCATCTCCTCGACTCTGAGTTGACCCCATGACCGCTTTGACCAATGAAATATGGCAAAGTGACCCTGCGCCGGTTCTGGGGTATAGCCCATAACCAGACTGGCAGTTTCTGCTTCCTGCCTCTTGGAGCTCACTGCCATGTATGAGGTGCAACTATCCTGAGACTACCAGATGATTATGCCATGTGGAGAGAAAGAAAGGCCAAGCAGCAGGAGGGTATACCAGACACTGAGTTCTAGAAGCTATCTTGGAAGCGGATTTTCCAGCCCCAGCTTCCTGAATTCCCAGTTGAAATTCTGAACTCGCAATCCAATCCATTTATTTTACTGTGAAAGTAAAATAAATGGTTGCATTACACTAAGCTTGAGGGGGAAGTTGGTTACCTGGCAAGAGAAAAGTAAACAATCATTGTTTCCTCTTCTGTGTTTGTGTATCTTTTTCCCAAGGTCTTGCTAGTTGGATTGAACTGAGAAAAGCACAGGCTTTTCCAGCCAAGGTGGTCTGGTGTTCAAGCCTTGACTGTCAGTCATCTGTTCATGTATTCACATAACACTTTGAACTTCATTTGGCTGTCTTCTCTATTATAGGACCTTATAAGGCCCCCTAGGGGTGTGACGTGGCTGCAATAAGCCAATCCATTGCAAGTGCTTTGTGGTGTGGTCTGGTCCTCACTATGCTGTCAGGCATCCTTCATGAATCAAAGCGCCCCTTGAGGCTCTGCGGGACACCTGCTGTCAAGCTCACAGCCCTGGTGAGGCTACTTCCCAGCAGCACTTGAGTCGGATACATTCTGGGGCCTGCTTTTGGGATGGGAAGGGGGGAGGCCTGCATGGAGCGGCATAGTGTGGAGGCCTCAGATGCAGCTCATGGCTGCTGAGCACTTACTGCACGTGCAGGGCTCTCTGCAACGTCTGTGCATCCTCTTTTAACGTCATTCCCTTAACACTTATCTCTGTTTCACAGATGAGAAAACTGAGGCTCCGAGAAGCTGATGTGGCTTGCCTGAGGACCTAACTAGTGAGGGTGGAACTAAGTTAAGAAATCAAGTTCCTGGCCACCAAGTCCAATAAGATTTGAGACAATCGCTTAGGATTTTTGACTGCAGCACAAGGCAGAGGAAATGAGAAAGTATCCAAGGGGCATATAATTTTAATCTGAAGGCATTGCACTATGAGGACTCCTTGAACAACACGAGAAGTTTCAAATTCCATTAAAGCTGCAAACACCAGAAGTTTCCCCCTTCCAACTGATCATTCTTGGCAAAACAGGCATAAATGGCACCTTATTTCTTCCGTTTCCAGGTGGAGGTTCTTCTGTTCTGAGCATGTGTGTTCCTCTGTTCTGGAAGTTTTTCTTGACAGAAGCAGAGAGGTTTTTGACAAACAACTTTAATATTCTTTGTGTCTGTGTGGCTGGCTCTAATAATCCTGCAAGCTTACAAGGTCACTGTTAAGATTAAATCTGAGTCATCGGAGGCAGATGTTGACACATCATTATTTAAATCCTGAGCTGCTGAAGGACTCCCATCCCCATGAGCTATGATTCACTGTCCAAATGAACACCCCAAATTCTTCCCAGCTTGCTGAGCAGGGACTCTGGACTCCAGCAGGGAAATAGCTTGCCTTGCTTTGTGCAGTGAGAAGGTCCTACTTTCTGTTGCTGAAGAAGTGTGAAATGTAGGGAAAATAAGTGTGTTTCAGAAGATCTGAGCTCCTGTCTCTTCCCTTGCTGTGGGCTTTATTTTTTCACCTGAGACTCATAAACTTTGGGATAATTTGTGCTTATACATTTGTTTATATGTTTTTGTTTTTATTTTTGATTGAGTTATAATTTTTAAAGTAAAATGTATTATCTTAAGCATTTGGCTTGATGAAATTTTACAAATGTATACTCCAAGTGAGCACCATCCGGATAACAACATGGAGCAGTTTCTCCACCACAGAAGGGCCCCCGGACCCCTTCCCAATCAACAGCCCTTCAAAGTAACCACTATTCAGACTTGTGACACCACAGATTAGCTCATCTGTTCTAGGCTTTCATGTAAAAGGAATCAAATGTCATGTACTCTTTTGTATCCGGCTCTTTCACTCAGCAAAATGCCTGTGAGATTTAACCATGGTGTCGTGTGTATCAGTAATTTGTTCCTTTTTATTGCCGTGTAGAATCCCATTGTATGACTATATCACAATTTGTTTATCCACTCTCTCATCAGTGGACAGTGAGCTGTTTTCAAATTTTGGCTGTTATGAATAAAGCTATTATGCCTATTCTAGTATACATCTTTTTGTAGACTTATATTTTCATTTCTCTTAAGTAAATACCTAGAAATTGGATTGCTGAGTCATAGAATAGGTGCATGTTCAACTTTATCAGAAACTTTCAAATAGTTTGAACACAATATTTTCAGTCTTTTAAAATTTTAGCTCTTCTTAAGGGAGTCTAATGGTTTCTCAACTTAGTTTTAATTTTCATTTTCCAGATGAGTAATCATGCTGAGCACTTATGCTTATTGGCCATTTATATATCTTATATTTTTGTGAAGTGTCTGTCTAAATATTTTTCCCATTGAAAAAAACTTGATTTTATTGGTAGAATGGATTACTAAAAGTATTAGCTGGGGAATGGATTGCGAACGCAGACAGCAAAAGTGCTGGGAAAGAGAGTTGTCGTCTTTTATTCCGTTTCGAACCCATGATTGAGCAGAAACCTTTTAGGATGCTGTCTCTTGTCTTATTTAGAACAAAGAGATGCAAGTGGTAGTGGTCTCACACGCACGAACACACAGCACTGTGGAAGGAAGATGGGCTCAAAGGTCAGAAAAACTGCATTCCACTCCTGGGACCTCAGGAAATATTACGTAAAGGTGGCATAGTCACACACCACTAGCACCACCAGTTGCAGAAATAAAATAGAGTTTATTTGGGAAAATTCATAAGCAGAGAATTAGTAGAGTGCAAGCAATCCCCTGAACTCCCATATTCGTGTAGCTTGGATGAGGTCTAGAGGTGCGTAGCCCCTGGCCAAAGTGCCAGAAGAGAGGCTCTCCACCTCCATGAGGATCCTTGTGTTTGTGGGTTTGGGGAAGGAAGAGTGTCTATGTAGCTACATGATAATGGAGCTCTTTGACATCATTAGGAAGGAGGGGCCTGTGCAGCCCAGGGCTGGTATCCATCTATTCTGTTGAGATAACTCAGACCTGCTGAACTTGCTCTGTCCTAAGCCACCCAAAATGGGAGAAAAAATGAACCTCCAGAGCTGTCTGGATTTGTCTCTCAACAGGGGAGTTATTTACTCTCTCTGAGTCTCTGTTTTCCTACCTGTAAAATGGGGATAATAATACATATTTTGAAGAGCTATTGTAAAGATTAGAAGCAATCATGTAAAATACCAAGCGCAGTACCTAGGATCAAGTAAGAGTCCAATGCATATCAGTTTTCTTCATTTCAAGGGGAGAAAATTAAAATACTTGTTACCAATGTGGAGTTGTAACATGCATTTGGCTGGTTAGCTAAGGACAGCTCTGTGCCTGGCAGAGACATTTGCTCTCCCTTCACATCACACTTCCTTATCTAAAGCCTGGGAAGGAGGCTTTCATGATAATGACCTCTGGGGATTGTAATTAGCATGTGGCAAGAATAAAATGCATTCCTTACCTCCCCTTATTTGCTGTGCAGTATTCGTGTAATTGAGACTTTTGATGTACAGTCGCCGGAGGTTAGGGGAAGTAGCAATTGGACTGAAGTTGTAAATTCCATCATTAAGATGTTGGACTCTTGGATGCATCTAGAGTTCATGTGGCCTAATTCGAGGAGGTATATATTATGAAATGCCAGATTTTCATAATAGAAAAATAAGGATATCGAAGAAAAGCATCAAAAGCTTTTTATGTATGATTCTCTTAATAAAATCTCTGATTGTGTGTTATGAAGTGTGGGTTGCTACGGTGACATGAGGGAGCAGAATTTGAAAAGGATTGAAATAGACATTCTAATATGGACAGACATAGCATATATACACCTGGAGAAAACACTGCTTTTTAGAAACAGGCTCAAGATGTGTATAGAGTATTCTGTGGTGTTAATAAAATTTCCTGAGTCTCTGTGTCAGACTGTCCTATTTTCTAGGTTGTCCATTTAATTCCTTATTGCATTTTATTTCTCAGTTATAGTTGAGTTTATTTATTTGCGCATGCATTCATTCATTAATAAATAGTTTTTGATAGCATATATCTCCATATTCTGAGGGACTTTTGATGAAGTGAAACATTTGGTCAGAGGGTGATTTCAGGAGAGCAGCAGAACATCCCTGCACTGGCTGACTTTCCCCCTGAATTAGTTTGCATTCAATCACTGTATTCAGGGACCTTGACACTGGGAAAGTTTAATATAAATAATTATTATTAAGCTATGATAGGATAGTCTGCATAAAGGTGGAAAAAGAATGCTAAAATTTTCCCAAGGAAGGATAAATATGAAAGGAGGTATTCATATCTCACTGAAGAAGGTCTGGTTGCAGAGTTCTGGATGAAGTTTGCTGGGTTGCAGTGGCCAGAGCTAGTCCACAGTAATTGAGCAAACAGCAATAACCTCATGGGGCACAGGTGAGCTGAGGCTGGGAGTTATGTGTGCAGAGGACTTGGAGGGGAGGTGCTACTGTAGGAGTGATGCCCAGAGTGTGCAGTGTCTGACTGGAGGGTGCAGTAAGGTGGTCACTGGGCCTGGGCCAAGGCTGTGAGATTGCTGGAGAACTGCCTACTTAGGCTGGGGCAGAGCGCCTCTGGATGGACCCACCCACATGCACCGCTGACAGAACATGTAGCTGTAGCTCGAAAAAGAAAAACAAGAAGCAGAATCAAGAAGGGAAGCCCTTTCCTTGTGTGATGTCCCGCCATCACCCTCTACTGGTGCACCTTAATATTATGCTCACTATAAAGGAAAAATGCTTAAAGGGTCCATTCCATTATCACAGAGCAGGTATTGAAGGGTGAATTTGGAGCTAGAAGGCAATAAATTAATAACTGGACCACTGTCTTGGCTGTGGTTTATCTTATGAAATCATTGTAAAATATTTGACTTTCACTCCCATCCCTAAAAAGGTTTCATTGGCTGTCAATCTGGGAAGTTGTTCAAAGGGTTTCAGAAAGCAATCTCTTTAGAAGGGATGACTCCCTGTGCCAGGTTGGTAGCAGTTTTTCGAACTCTGTCCTTTCATGCTGAAAGGTAGTTTATATCTATTTGGCTTTACAGACTTAGAATTACGAAGGAAATAGGTTCACGTCTTGGCTCAGTCACTGGCCAGCTGTGAGTTCAGACACCAGTGTGTGTCTAATAGTGCTCCAGGACTGGGCTCCAAAGTTACAGATGTCATAGGCTTAGCCACCATTCCCTAAAGCAGGAGTCAACACACTTTTCCTGGAAAGAGTTGGGTAGTAAACATTTTAGGCTTTGCAGGCCATGTGATCTCTATTGTGACTACCCAACTCTACCTCTGTAGTGCAAAAGCATCCCTCAACAACTAAATGAGCATGGCTTTGTCTGGTGAGGTCCAGTATTGGACATAACTGTGCTGGGACCTGTGTGTCCCTAGGAGCACTCTGGCTCTTGAGCTAGACTGGCCTCTCCCTTTTCAGAGGCAATTTTATCTCAGGTTTCATTGACCTGCCCTGCTATGGGCCTTGGTTGGAGTCCCTGAAGACATCGTAATGAATTGCCCTATCTTTAAATCTGGAGGATTCAGGGTTGGAGGTCTTGGCTGCTTCCTACCTAGAATGTCCCAGGCTTTTTATTTAAACTTGGTCTTTAGGGTTCAGCTCTGCAAACCCAGTAAAGTGGCAGTTTTTGATAAGTTACTGAAACACAAGATGCTGTTATGTAGCACCTGCAGTGATGCACTGTGGGACAAAGAAGATCCACTTCCCTGCTTAAGAAGCAGCAATGACAATGCAGCATCAACAAACCATACCTAGCTATATTGTTTTATAGTTGCTATAGCTACTAAAGGTAAAAGTTGTCACTATGGGGGAAGAGTCATCTATTATTGTCAGCTGCGAATTTTCTTGGTCAGAGAAAATACAGAAAATTTGTATATATCAGATACTGCATTTTAAGGAAAAGTAGGAGCCAATAAGGTGAAACATGAAACTAATCACCTAGTGGGAGGAGGTTGAAGCTTCTCTGGCAGACACCTGCCAACACGCCTTGATTCTGGGCTGGTGTGTGAGCTTGGCAGCTATTCACCCACCTCACCAGCTCATATGACAAGGTAGCCACAGCGCCCTGGCATTTTCCTGTGTCTTTTCTTTGCTCCATTTAAATTCTTGGGCAGGAGGGTTGATGCCAAGATATTTATGCCCTTTTGATAACTACTGCTTCAACTGCTCCTTTGATAAATTCTAATTAAACAAGTATAATAAGTTGCGAAAACACTATGGCTCTCAGTGCTTTTCCTGTGGCATGTCACATCTGAAAAAGCCACATCCTGTAACTTGCAGATACATTTTTAGGAACTGTCTCTGTGAAGTTGCCTTGGCTGTTTCTCCAAAGACGTTGGTTAGGCTAACACCTCCTCCTTTTTTTTCTTTCCCCTTAGTGGAAAACTATTTTTAGGCAGCAAATTAATTGTAGGGAAGTTTAGGTCAAAGAGATTTGTATTTCTTTGCAGTAAACTCTGCCCTGTCTTAGGAATGTTACAACAGCCAATTAAGTGGCTGAGTCGAGATGTGAACTCTGGTCTTTCCGACACCACATATTCCACAAAATAAAAGGAAAATGAAAAGCAACAACAACCATAACAACAGAAACAATAACAACAATGACAAAAATAAACCAAGATGGCTGGTGCTTGATTTTGGGTGTAAGATAGGACTTGGATTTGAGGAATAGAGGGTTATTGTGGCGGAGATATTCAGGAAGCTATTGGAAATGTGGCCTGAAACTTGGGTGACAAGTGCAGACTAGAGATTTCACTGTGACGGTCTTTGGGTTGGGGCTTCATTCATTCATCCAAAACCCTTCGGTTAACCTCATTCAATGGCATTTTTTACAGGTGATGGCCTTTGTGCCTTTGGGCAAGTCGTTTAACCTCTCTGACTCTAGAAAGAATATGCATTTTGTGGGAGTGGTAGGCAGTTAGGCTCACCTGGGCTGTTCACGTGGCGGGCATGGGGTTCCAACACAGCATGCACTGTGTGGAAGCAGCTCAGGTCTCCTGAGCCCCAGCCTCAATGCCTCTTGTCACATTCCATTGATCAAAGCAAGTCACAGCCCCATAGGAGGAGCCGCAAAATAACATTGTGAAAAGGCAAGGAAAGAGAGATGAGAATTCTTGCAGGCAGTTCATACCAGGATAATTTTCATTCTAGATACTCAAGGAAAATAAGTGGTAAATATAATGTGGTGTTTTGGGTGTATGATCTGCCTATCTGATGTTAGCCAGGAGTAGAGGCAGGCTAAAACAGTAGACAGAACACTGGACAAGGAATCAAAATGTACTAGCTGCGTGGCCTTGGACAAAAAAACCTGTTGGAAGTTCAATTTTTTGTCCTAAAATTCCAGAAACCTTTATTAAGCCTGTTCTATTTTAGGCACTAGAGTCACAGACAGGGCAAAGAGTGATCTTTGTGAGTTTCTGTTTGAGTGTATCAGTGATTTGGGGAGTGAGGGGTGTTAGTGCCAGCCACTTTTGGCAATAAAGCGTCATCTTGTTTGAAATACACCAGACCCTTGCTTGCTGTTCAGGTCAGCTTTGAGCCCAGCTCACTGGACCAGTGTTTCACTGAGGGAGCTCTGAGTAATGGCAGATGAACAGTGTTTCTTACACTGTGAGGCTGGAATTTCCCCGTGGGAAATCTTCTCTTGTTAGCTCAACTTCTGAATTGTTCGACCCCTTTGGGGGTTGGTAAAGGCTTCGAGTGCATCTATATTCTGCTCGCTTGTCCTGGTTGATTTTCAACTTTGTTTTCCAGCTGTGAAAAACATATGTACGGATGGCAGTAATTGGGAATTTAATAATTTTTTGATGCTTCTTGTGGTGCTTGGGAAATCCACTGAGAAGGATATATATTTTTTCATTGTTTCCCCATTCTGTGCTAAAACTATACATGAATTTTATTTTCTCTCTTTCTCTTTTTTTTATTTTTTAAGCACAAGGCAGGCTAACTTTGAAGTCAAGTTTCCTTTTTGGAGGGTGCGTGCATTGGTTCCTTATTTTCTCCTTTTGTTTTTATTGTTATAGTGTTCTTTATTATTTTTTCCAAGTCATTTTAGAAATAAAAAAGATG
This sequence comes from Propithecus coquereli, assembly GCF_000956105.1. Classification (NCBI taxonomy): domain Eukaryota; kingdom Metazoa; phylum Chordata; class Mammalia; order Primates; family Indriidae; genus Propithecus; species Propithecus coquereli. The sequence goes on from NW_012148075.1 coordinate 2,889,005, forward strand.
TGGGGAAAAAACCACACCAGAGTCAGAGACTCAAACAATCATAGAGTTGTCTCCCCATGAGAATTGCTCCTGTGGCTGTAGTGGGATGCTTGTGTGTTTTACCTGGTGTTATTTGATTACGGGGTCATCGAAACTTTACTAGCTCTATTGCACTGGACGCCCAAAGCTTGCAAGTAACAGAAGAATCTCAAGTAGTGCTGTTATCATGTCATTTGAGCTCCAGCTTCATCTCTGAGGGAAGCAGTGAGGTAGAGTGGAAAGTTTTTGGAAAGAGCGTGAAGATGTTGGGTCCTGGGCCTAACACCACAACCAAGGAGCTGAGGATCTTGAGAAACCTGCTTCACCTCTCTGGGCCTTCTCTCTTCACCTTAAGACAAGATAAGCCTGCTTGCTTAATTACTGAAAAATGTTTTTATTTTAAGACCTAAAAGGAAATCTCATGTTCTTGTTTTATGGACCTTAGTTAAGAGCCATTTAAGGGGTCTGTGGGATCTTATTATAAATAAATATACTATTTATATTAGGCTTTTGGAAAAATTTAAAATAATTCACGCCCTCTCCCCCCAGCAACCCAAATCCTTCCTTTGATGAACCTCTAGGTATTGAGATCATGGACTGGGTGGTGCTGAGGTCTTGCCCAGCTTTCACTTACCATGATTTTTAGTTACAAAGCATGACTCCAGTTATTGTTGGAATCTGATCTTGCAGAATTAGCAGGAGATTCAGGGTGCAGAGAAGTGAGAGAGCAGAGGTCAAAGTTGTCTTTTAACCTAGGCAGTCTTTAAACTCTGGTCTTTACCCGTTATATGGGTCAATGTGTTTGTCAGGTATAGTGGTATTAATACATTAATTTCAATTCATGTCCTAGTTCTCTAACTTGAATGTTGGAGACATGAGTTGCATCACCGCATCTAGGAATGCTGTCTGAGTTTTGGAGTGAAACAACTCATCCCTACTTCTCAGTCTATTGTTTTCGCATCTGTCCCAAACATGAGTGGAAAATGGAATCTAAAAGGTATAGAATGGGGGAATGAGGCAATGAATTATAGTTTCTTTCAGTTCTTTGGAGAGGAAGGAGGACCATTAACACATTTTCTGGGAGAATTCCAAAATACGAATGTGGGCTGGACTGGCTTTCTGTGATTGGACCTCACGCCCTCATCACATTATTGGCGCTTGGGGTGTCTGGGCTTGTCCACAAATTAATACTATGGAGGGAGGTCAGCACTTGTGCCAAAAAAGTGCAGGAGGCACAATGTCATATGCTCTTGCCCTTAATACTGCTACTACTTGCCTAGTACTGTTAACTGACATTTATTAAGTACTTACAAGGTGCCAGGCAATGTGCATTTGCATTTTTCATTTCCCTTGATATTGAAAACACCCCTTCACTGTAGGTAATATTATTACCCTCATTTGGCCAATGTGGCATTTGAAGGAATAAGCTTCTTTTGCCTTCCTCACCTAGCTGGTAAGTGGTAGAAATGTGATTTGAAGTGAGCCAGCCAGCCTCCAGAGTGTCCCTCTTAAATCCTGTGCTGTGCTAACACCACAACACATATGGCCATTGTGTCTGACCCCCAAGATCAAAAGGATTAAAACATTTGCAACTAGCTTGTATTCCTGCCCCCAATCAAAGCCTTTCTCAGGTGGGTTTGGTTAGAGTTGCAGATGTGGTGGGTCATGAATGCTGATGAATCTTTGAGAGTAGACTCTTCAGAGGTCCAGCGGAGCACACTGTATTGGAGAATGTATGCTGCAGCAATTCCTTTGCATTACCCACAGGACCTCCATGTGCTGCCCATGTCTGATCGCCAACTTAATTTCTTAACAATCTCACTTTGCACTTTTTATTTCAGCAATGTCAAACAGTTGTAGTTCCCCAAATACACTGTGCTCTCCTCCTGCCTGGGACGTTGGCCTCCTTTATCATCCTTCACATGGTGATGTTCTCTGTCCCTTCAGGCTGGACCAGATGCCCTGCCTGGGCACTCACTTGACATTCTTCTAGGTTGTTCCTTCTTTCCTGGAAGTCCTTACTCTCAGTCTAAAGTGACACGCATTGGACATTTACCATAGTGAATAAAAATGATTTGTTTCATGTCTTTTTCCTAAAGTTCTCTAGAATAAGGACTGGATAGAGCCCAGCACAGAGAAGATATTTCACAGATGTTTGACATATTGCCAGACCCAAACAATCCTAGACAACAGTTTGAACTACATGAAATTGCTATTTTCACCAGTATCTCAAATGTATATATATTAGTTTGTTTCCCCTGAGAATTTTCATTCTGTTCCTCTCCTTGGTTCCTCCCCTTCTTCTTATACACACACCAAGGGTTTCCCTACCTATCTTAAACATATCCTTCATTTCATCTGACTCTGCTTTCCCTTGAGTCCTAAACTTCTTGAAAGAGTTGTCTACACATCCTGCTTCCATGTCCACACCACCGTTCATGCTTCAATACTTTGCCATCTGACTGTCTCTGTCTCTCCTCTCCTGAAGCTGCTTCTGTTGTTTATAAGTAGTCCTATAGTTGCATCAGCCGAAAGCTGTTCTTGTTCTTCATCCTCATGGACTTTCCATGGAGACACTGTGGAGACCCCTTTTTGAAACCTTCACCTTCCTCGACTACCACGACAGAAAACTCTCTTGGCTCTGCCTCTCCTGGCCCCATAACTGGCACTTCTCCCCACCCCTGCCCCTAAATATTCACTTTCCTCTGAGTCCTGCCCAGGGATATCCTCTCCTTTCTAACTCCTCTCCCTTGAGAACCTTATGCACTTCCATGAATTAATCTACCATACATGAACAGGTGATTCTCACATCTACATATCCAGCTCAAACATGTACCCCAGGCCCAGAGTTTCCCTCTCTCCTGCTTTTATGCACCAATATGACCCAATCCAAGGTTGGCATGTTTCTTCTCATATCACCTTCTCCTCCTGGAAGTCCTCATTTCTGTTACTTGCTCCTCAAACGATCTTATTTTTCTTCCAATCCATGTCTGCAGCATTTGCACCATTCTTTCCTGCTGTCTAGGCCCTCACCTTTGACTGTTTCTTTCAGCATTTAACTTTTCCCCACCCTTCCACCAGCTCCACCACACACTCACATCATTGAAAGTGGTCATTGGTGAACCGGACTCAATCATTTTTGTATTTCCCATGGTGACTAGCACAGTGCCCACATTAAATAGGCCTTCAATACATATATGTTGAGTTAAAATAATCTTTAAAATTACGGACACAATATGATACTATTGTCACAAATTTAAAAAATAGAAGAAAGAAAGAAAGAAAACAAAGCTCATAAATCTACCACTGCAGCACACTCTTCCAATGACTGATATATTCTCTCAGTTCTCCCCACTCCCATTTTTATGCATGGTTTGCAAAGTTGTCATTGTTACTCCGGTGCTCCACACAGAGCACACAGTTTCTCAATGCTGATGCAAAAGGCTACATAATAGCCATTAATGCTGCTCACCAAATATTTCCAGTTCTCTGCCTTTCTGGTACATGGCAGGACCATGCTTCCTATCCACTGTGGTTAAGCGAGGTCATGTGAACAGTTCTGGCCAATAATCAATTAATTGCTAGGATGGGACCCCCCCGCCCCTGCCACAGCACTCTTTCAGATAGTGGCTACTTCAACCTTGGTCCTCGAGTGAGATAATGACACAGAGGAGCCCTGAAGCGACCCATGATGGACATGAAGTGGGAGTGAGATATAAAGCTTTGTTATTTTAAGTCATTAAAATTTTAGATTTACTCATTACTGCAGCAATCCTTATCTCAATCTGACATACAGATTGCAACTTCTGGGAGCTAGTGAAAACTTGAGAGATTTTCTGGTTTAACATCATCATTTTACAGCTAGAGAAATTGAGACTCAAGGAGGCAAAGTGACCTATTCAAGTCATCCAGAGAGTCAGTTTTGGCACTGGACTTGAGCCCAGGTCTGCTGTTTCCTTGAATACTTTTTCCCTGTTCAGCAGCATTCCAGGCCGCTCAAGTGATGCAGTCCTGCTTTTCCTCTGCTTTCTGGGAGCATTTCTGCTGCAGAGTGTGTGGGGCTGGGCTGTCCCTGGGGTCTGGGTCACTGACCTACTCTAATTTTATACCTTGACAGGTCATTTGAGAGAGCCTTGGGGCCCTCTTCTGGAACCCTCCACAAAATGCCATGACACAGGTGCCCACCTCAGCATTACAGCAGATAGAAGAACACTTCCTTTTACAGACGGTAGCCTTGAATTTTATGTAATGGCATCTCTGTACAAGTGAAAGTTCAACAATTCTACTTTGGAATTAACTGATGGTGATGAAATTCTCAGATTCAAAGGTATGAGGATAATTAGGACTCTTGTTAATCATTCTGCATCCCTCTCCTTGCCCCCATCCCCCAGCAATGAGATTCACACAGATTAATTACTGCCTGCTATAAATAAACGCAGAGAAAAGCAATCTGCATAGGCGAGGCAGAGGGTAACTGTCATTTAATATATCACAGCTTTCTGCACACCTGTTCCCCCCTCGCTGTTGCCATGGAAACCACACTTTATAAGAGAAGCTATGCATAATTAGCATGGATGGAGGTCTATATCAATCAGAATAATTTGGAAGAATACTGAAAGCCCAAAGGAGCAGGCAAAACTACTTGTCTCAGTAGGAAGGAATCAGACCTCCACTGTGTGGTAAATGAGGAGGCAGTTACAGTAGAAAATCAGCAAAATTAGCAATTCTGGGTCAGCTGAAAAACAGGGAGACAGACTTACTCCACTAGAGAGAAAGAAAACTTTGTCATCCAGTTTGTTTTTTTCCTTTTAAGTGCTATTTAGAGTCACACAAAGGAAATACAAAGCCAAACAAACACATAAATACATAATATTTTGAGGTGATAGGGTTCAGGTGACAGGACCTGCACTTCTGAGTGGGGCTCTGTAAATCTGGAGGGCCCTTGCTGTAATGTTGGGCAGTGAGGCTGGGGCTCCAGGACTCCGGCTGTGGGAGAGGCAGGTTGCTGAGTGTGGGCTTCCTATAGGGAAAGGTGAGAGGCTTTCGATCAAGGTGTGGGATATTATGAGTGGTTGGAATCACCAAATTTTCTTTAGTGGTTGAAGGGAATTTAGAAATGCCCTAGGTTTCAGAGGAGGAATAGAAACCACAGAGAGACCTAACTTGCCTGAGGTTTGAAAGCCAGTTGGTGGCCAATCTTGAACCAGTACGCAGTGTTTGATTCTTATTTAGTTCTGTTTGCTGAGGCCACTGATCCAGATCCCACTAGGTTGGTCATCCTGGCCAGAAATTCTTAGGTCCTTTATGACTGCTGGGATGAAATAGAGCACCTGGCACAGAAGTCATTCAGACACTAGATTTTTCAGTCTTTGACAATTTCCCTTTATGTGTAGACACGTAAATTCATTCATTCATTCAATCATTCATGCAACAAACATTCATTAAGTAAAATGGGATAATATTACATTCTTCTGAGATGCACATAAAACTGTCTGTAAACTCTACATTTCCAGAGCTTGGGTTACTGTTTATGTTAATTCATATTCATTCGTTCATTTGACATTTATGTATTGACTACCTACTATAAGTAGGTATATAAGTCAACTCTATTCTGGGTGCTGGGATACAGCCATGAGTAAGGAATGAAGATCTCTGCCCTCATAGAACTTGCATTCCAGTGGAGTGAGACAGATCCTAAGTGCAAAAACAAATTAAAAAGATAATTTTAGATGGTGATAAGATTGGTGAAGAAAATAAAACAGGGTAATGGGCCAGGGTTAGGAGTTTGGATCTTATCCTAATTGCAGTGAGCAGTAATCAGAGGGTTTTAAGCAGGGGAGTGATGTGATTGGAATAGTCAGTACATTGCCTTTTTCTCCAGAGCAGGCATTGAGGTCATTGCTCTGGGGGATTGTGGCTGCCCATCAGTCCCAGGCTAGCAGAGACGCACAGGCCTGTGCCCAGAAACTTCCATTGCCTTCATAGCAGGCCTTGGGGACAATGGTAAAGGGGACATAGCTTGGGTATGTGTCCTCTTCTTCCTTTTTCACCTTTTCTTAGTTGCTTATTCTATACTTTATCTCTTCATGATCCTGCTAATAATTGAAATAATAAAAGTGAGAATAATAACAGCAATGAAAAGGCAGTAATAAACTTTTATAAAAGGTACTCTTACCATACGCCTGGTGGTGTGCAAATTGCTGTGTGGTGTTTAACTCATTAACTCTTCAAAATGTAGAAACTATCATTAAGTTGATTTTACAGATGAAAAAACTAAGGGGAGAGATTAAGTAGTTTTTCCAAGGTCAAATACATAATTTAATGCTGGTGCTAGGGTTTGAAATAAAAACCTGTCTGTCCTCAGAGTCACGCCGTTAACCTCCATGTTAATTTGATAAACCAATAGTGTCAATATGTTAATAGAGAAGGTTTAAATCCTACAGCTCTCAGGTTAAGAGAAGCAGATAGAAGGAAAGCATAAATACTTTGTGTCAACTATGTGCAGAAAAATATGGTAGACACAATAATCCTCTTTGGTCTTCACAACTACCACCTCCCACCTCAAATCCTCTCTGAAATTAATAATTCTTGCAACAATACTGCAAGATAGGTATCCTGTACCCCCTCTACAGGATGAAGAAATGGAGGTTCAGAGATATTAAATAATTTGACTAGGAGCTGCCTGGATTTGGCCTTCAGCCTGTGATACTCCAAAGAAGGTCATCACAGTGGGGGTTCAGGGCAGGCCTGCCTGGGAATTTGGGTGTGCCCTAATACATGTCAATGATGCCCTTGAGGCAGCCAGGCAGAGGGCCTGGAGTGACCACAGCCCCTGGGTGGGTTGTCTTTGGCCATTAGTAGCTTCATATGGGGGCCATTGGTGGGGCTGGGGTTTTGAGCATAGCTGGATCTGCTGGTACATTCCCCAACTCCTGCAAGAGGCTCTGTGGCCGTGCTGAGTGTGGCTACAGGGCTCTGTCTCATTCCCCAGGTACCCAGCAGGAGCTTTGTCCTGTTCAGGGTATCTGACAAGCTCTGATTCAGATTGCTCCTTTGCAGACAGTGTTTAGTCCTTGCTGACCCACCGCAACTGTGATGGTCCTCTTCCGTCTTTGCCTCAGCTTAGCCCCCTCAGTTGAGGTGGGTTTCCCAGACATCCTCCTGCTGCCATCTGGCCACTCCTTCTCTCTAGATGCCATCTTTGCCAAGTGTACCAGGTGTCAGAATGACACCCTTCAAGACGAGTCCTGGCCAAGAACCCATAATCAGCATCCTCTTTCACCACAGACTTTAAGTCACATCCTTTCCCAATTCAGAGCCTGCCTGAATTGAGTTCTGTTTGCAAAGCCCCCTCTCCTCATCCCTGAGATCTATCTATCCAGCCCCAATTTAACCTCGATTGTTGATTGTTCTCTTTGTTTGGTATTTGACTTAGTACCCTTGACCCTGAGCTGGTACCTGCACTCTGCTTAACCCAGTCAGAGCCATTCCAGCTCTCAGGGGCTTGCAGTCTAGGGATGGTTGGAAGATGGAGGTCTCTAGGAAACTAAAAATGACTGCTCTCAGCTCCAGTCGGTGTGGAGGACATAAAGAGGCACTCTGGAGATCCTTGGTGTGGCTGGAAAGGTTAAAACGACCCCTTGGTCCAGTTCCACCTCCAGGAAGCACAGATGAGCAGCTGTGTTTGAGAGCAGTAGCTCCATCATATTGAGTTTATAGAGAAACCAGCCCAGCTCTTCACCCACAACACATGGCCAAGCAGGGCTCTGTTCTGGCTCTGCCCAGTTACACAGGCAGTGAAGTGGTGGGTATCCCTTCATGGATGACCCATGACACAACTTAACCACCTGTATCAGTTAGCCTTTGCTACAAAACAAAACACTCTGAAATATATTAACTTAAAATAACAGCCATTTATTTAGCTCAGTTTGTATGAATGGTTCTTCTCACGTAGACTAGGTTTGGCTGGGTTTGCTCACATGTCTGTGGTCAGCTGGTGGGTCATCTGGGGCCTGGCTGGTTCTGTATGGCCTCACTCACATAGCTGGCTATTGGCCAGCCATCGACTGGGGAAATGGGGGTCCCTGGGTGGTGGGTCTTTCATTCTCTAGTAGGCTAGCCTGGGCTTTCTCATATGCTGGCAGGATCCAAGAGCAGCAGGGGCACACACTCCAGGGTGTGAGAGCTTTTCAAGTCTCTGCTTCTGTCTCATTTGCTGAAGCAAGTCACATGTATAAGCCCAAAAGCAGTGTGGGTGAGAGCAAACAAAGGGATGTGTGCACAAATGGGTCGTTACTGCAATCAATCCACCATAGCATCATTTCAATTCATGCTTGCAAAGAAGGATTGACCTGGGAGGCAATGAATACTCTACTCTGGGTCACAAGGGCTAGTAGAAGGAATTCAAGCAAGTACCTCGTTCTGGCTAATGTAGATCACTTTAAGATCTTTCCTAAGACTTCTAAACTTGACTACAGATTTTGGATACTTTGGGCATTGTGTTGGAGATCAGCCTGCAAATACTATTCTTTACTCTACTTCCTCGGGGTCAGTTTATTCCTTCTAGAAAGAATTCTCCTTATATGGCTTGTATTCAGAAGCTGATCACTTCTTTAAGCAAACCTCATGCCTTCCATATTTAAAATTTACACATTGTTATTCTCTTTTACATTCAGTTGAGTATTTATCAAAATGATGATGGTATGACACAGGATAAGCAGAGTGAAGAGTTTTCTTTAGAATGTTTATATTGACGTTGTGCTAGGCTTTCTAATCTTATTGTTTGGGCATAATTTCTTTGAAAAAATAATTATTCCAACTTTGGAACCAGAATGGATATTCTCTTATGAATGCGAACTTTAATGGTATTTTTATAGCAGAAAACGTAGCTTAAACTGAAGCATTCTTCTTTATTCCAGCATCTTATCAATGGTTATTTTGGCCAAGGATTAGCACAAAAGATTGATTTTCTGTTTATTTCTTTGCCTTTTGTATTGATTATATATTTGTACTGTTGTACTGAATATGGTTACTTATATATATGTACATGAATAAAATATGTTTAATAAGCATGAATAAAATATATGAACTTGAAAACCGTTCCCTGGCGCAACATTGTAGTCTTGGTCGAAATATCTAAGTGACTTCCAAAAGAAATCATTAGCTCCTCTCCTGTGAGTTTTGTTCCCGCATAAGAGGTCACACTACACACTACAATGATCCCCAGTTTTTTGGTTGTTGTTCTAGAAGTCCCCTGAGAATTCTAGTAACATTTTTGTATAGGACAGAGCAAATTAATAGCCAAAACCACAACCAAAACCAAAATCAAAATCAAAATCAAAATCAACTGTTGGGCTGGTTCCTAGAGGAGCAGACAAGACTTTTGATTCTATTACATCGTTATGGTAGAGGACTTTTAAAATGATATAAAGTTATTTCATAGTTGTTTGTTGTTGGCATAAATAAACGAAATTACTTTTTGAATATTAATCTTTAATTTGATAATTTTGCTAAATTCACTTATTAATTCTGAGGTTTGTAGATTATTTTGAATTTTTAATTCTATAATCATATTATTATTTAAATAATGACAATATTACTTCATTCTTTCTAATATTTATGCCTTTTATTTCTTTCTCTTATTGAGCTAGTTAAAATGATATAAAATAATATGTTACTGTGGTAAATTGCAGAAATGCTCCTTATCATCCACCCCTCTCTGTGTCTATGTCTTCTGCAGAGTGACCTTGCTACTCCTCTTGTCAAAAATGAAGTCCACTTCCCCACCTCTGAATCTGGACTGGCCTTGTGACTTGCTTTGCCAGTATAATTTGGTGGAAAAGATGATTGCCAGTTCTGGGCATAGCTCTTAAGAGGTCTTGTACACTCATCTATCTCTCCTGGGACTCCATTCTTTGCTAATGTGATCAAGCCCAAGCTAGTTTGCTGGAAGGTGAGAGGTAATGAGACCCAGAACCACATTAGTCTGAATGTCTCAGAAAAGGCCACCAAAAATCAACAAAGATTTCGCCTGCAGCTCACTGCAGATACATGAGTGAGCATGGCCGAGATCAGCTAAACTGGACTCGGATAGGCAGACCCACCTATAAACTCATGAGCAATAATAAAAGTTTATTGTTTTATACCACTAAGTTTTGGTTTGTTATATAGTAATAACTAACTGCTACAGATAGGATCACAGAAAGTGAGCTTCTTGAGGGAAGTGCTCATGTCTGATTCTCTAGTTATTACAAGTTATTATTATGCAATACATGCTTATTATTAAATATTTATTGAATTTATGAGTATAATGTGATTTGTTTGGTTTCCTGGGTTGGGGGCTCTTTCTGGTGGCATAGCTAGAAGGATGGTCATTTTCCTCACAAACCATGAGATTTTTATGGGAGAAGAATGGATTGTGTAGTAGAGATGCCAATTGTTCCACCTTCTTCCTTAGTTCTAGAACCCTTAGTTTTTAGCGGGACACGTGGCTTCCTGTAATAAAGACTGACCTCTTCCACAGCTATCGATAAGACTAAGATCTGGCCAATGAGATGTAAGTGGAAGGGAGAGGAAATGCTCTCCCTCTGACCCCCATTCCTGGTAACGGGAATGCAGATGTGCGAGGTGGGTATAGTGCAGCCATCTTGGCAAATGGTATAGAAACCACGTGCTGAGTGTGTCACACCAGGAAGTTTGGGTCCCTGGTGCCTTTATAATACTTTCTGTGGTCAATGTTCTCCATTATTTTCTCTCTCTTTCCTGTAGGAGAATTATTCATTTGTTACATTAACATGCGATTTGTTGTACCTCTCTATAACTTCTCCACTCTATTTTTAGGCTTAGCCATGTGACTTATTTTCACCAATGAAATGTGAGCAGAAGTTGATGTATGCCACACCCAGTCAGAAGTTGTAAAAGCCTCTTCACATTTTCCCAACCCTTTTTTTCTTTCTCTGTATCATAAGAACAGTGTGTCCCAAAGAGGAGTTTTGATCCATTAGCCTGGATCCTGAAAGAAGAAAACATATGGAGCAGAGTCATGGCAGCCAAACTTCTAACATGTGGAATGAGAAATAAATATTCATGGTTGTAAGATTTGGAGGTTGGGTATCTTGCCACTTTTGGACATCTTTTATATGAGGGAGAAATTAACATCTGTCTTGTTTGAAACATTAATTCTATTTCTGTCACTCATGGCTAAATTGAATTGCAACTAATTCTGCCTTTTATCTTATTCAGAATTAGAATGATGTGGCCATTCACTCAATTGACACATATTCACTGAGCATGTAGGTTAAGACTGACATTGTGCTAGGCACTGGGGATGCAACTGTGATAAAAAAGAGACCTATTCCTTGCCCTTATGGTGCTAACGGTCTACTGAGGAACCCAGGTATGAAACAAATGAACACTCATAAGAGGGTTACCTGTTTTAGACTGGGGAGTCAGGGAAGACATCTTTGTGGAAGTGTTATTTTAGTTGACATCTAAAGGAGAAAAAAGAATCAGCTATATGAAGAGTGGAGGAGGATGGAGAGAAGAGCATGCAACACAGTGGACACAAAAGGTGCAAAGGCCCTGAGGCAGAAAAGAATTTTGTGTATTTGAGGGACTGAAAGAAGTCAGAATGGCTACAGTGTGAGTAGCAGGGAGGAAAATAGACAGATGGGGCCGGAGAATGTGGTAGAGGCCAGATTGCACAGTGCCTCATTGGCTATGCCAAGTATTGTAGTCTTTTAGAGCACTGGAGAGCTGCTGAACAAAGCCTGATATAATCATATTTGTGATTTAAGATCACTTGGTTGACTGTGTGGAAAATAAACTGAAGGGCAGCATGTGATCCAAAGAGGTCAGTGTCGAGATCCTTTATGGGATATGGATGCACACGTAGTTTTACATTTTACATTTAGATCTTTAATCCACCTGGAAATGATTTTTTCTATAGTAGGGAAAAGATTTATCTTTTTTCCCCATATGGACATCCATTTGACCCTAGCACCATTTATTGAAAGTATCTTTTCCTCACTGCTGTCCTATAACACCTTGGTTGTAAATCTGTTTCTAGACTATTTGTTGTTATATGTTTCTAGATTATCTGTTTAGATTCATTCCTGTTTGTATATCCTTGCACAAATACTACTCTGTCCCTATTACTGTGGCTTTATGATAAATCTTAATCTGGTATATGAGTCTTCCATCTTTGTTGTTTTTAGAGACTGTCCTGGCTATTTTGGCTTTTTGCCTTTTCAAATAAATTTTAGAATCAGTTTATCCACTCACACACATACACACACACACACACACACACGCGCGCGCACACACACATTCCCACTGAGATTTTGATACAGATTATATTAAATCCATAGATTATTTTGGGAAAAATCGGAACTTCCAATCCATGAACATGGAATATACTTCCATTTATTTACACTTTCTTTAATTTCTCTCAATGATGTTTTGTACTTTTCTGTTAAAGATCTTATCTATATGTCTTTAGATTTATTCCTAGATATTTAATGTTTTCTAATGCTATTGCAAAGAATTTATTAAAAAAATTATTTCATAGTTGTTTGTTGTTGGCATAAATAAATGAAATTACTTTTTGAATATTAATCTTTAATTTGATAATTTTGCTAAATTCACTTATTAATTCTGAAGTTTGTAGATTATTTTGAATTTTTAATTCTATAATCATATTATTATTTAAATAATGACAATATTACTTCATTCTTTCTAATATTTATGCCTTTTATTTCTTTCTTTTATTGAGCTAGTTAAAAGCTCCAGTGCAATGCTGAATAGAAATGGGGATGGCTTTGTTCCCAGACTCCAAAGGAAGGATATTATTTTCTGAAAAATGTATTTGGTAAGTGAAACATGGGATCTTATCATTTTAGTTTGAATTTCTTTGATTATTAGTGATAGCACACTTTCTCATGTGTTTATTACACATTAAATTGCTAGTTCACGTCCTTTACCCATCTTTTTATTGACAGACATCTTACATACGGTTGAAATGTAAGAACCCCTTAGATGTTATGAATCATTTCTATCTCTCATATATAGCAATATTTTTCATTTGCCCTTTAATTTTCTACATGGCATTTTAAAAATAGTTTGTCATGGAAAATAAAAAACAAACATTAAGAATAAAATAGTGTAATGAACCTCATGAATCTTTCACTCAGTTTCAACTATTATCTATATTTTATTTATTGAATTTTTTGATTTATGAAAATTTTACATTTTTCTATAGCCAGGTATTTTAATCTTTTTTTCCACTTTGTGGGGTCTTTTGATATGGAAGTTTTAATTTTAATGTTGCTTATACATATTAATTTTTTCTTTTGTGTTTTGACTTTTTAATGTCTTATTTGAGATTTCTCTTCATATTATGAAGTTATAGAGATATTTATATTCTCTTCTAAAAGATTTTTTTATCTAAGGTTGAAAAAATGTGTATTCTCTAGGTATTGTAAGCAATGTTTCTTATCTGTTTGATCAATGAAAAATATTATTGTTCAACTTTTCTGTGTAGCTATATCCATGGCTATAGCATTTCTATATCCATATATTTTATGTATTTTACTTTTTTGGCTGCTTGATTTATCATTTTTTGAGAATGCTGAAGTATCACAGGTTAAAGAAGTGATGACAATGTGTATACAACTCTCAATTTATATCATGTAGTTTTACTTCTTTTCTTCAAGTCTGCAACCCCTGCTAACCAAACCCAGAAATGTAATTTATAGCAAAGTACTCAAAAGTCCATTATAACATAAATAAGATGTATGGTGAAGTTGTTACACTATAAAACCTTGATTATCTGTGGACTGGTTTTCCACTAACCTCAAAGAAATAGAAACGTTAAGAAGTAAATCAGAAATACCCACTTGCAGAGGAAGACTCAGAGCAGCAAGGAGTGAACCAATGATATGACAGTGTGGACCTAACGCTGTGCCGGTTGGCTGCTAACCGGTGGGGAGAGCTCTTTGGAGGCTCATGGCCACGTGCTTTCAATTTGTTCAGCTCCAGGGAATGTGAGAGGGACAAAGAGAGACAAAAAAGAAAAGGAGAGAGAGACAGGGAAAAGTAGAGGAAAGAGGAGGGAGGAAAGAGGAGTCAGGAAAAGCCCTGGGATCAGATGTGGAAAGCCCCCTGTGCTATGACGGCTGAGAAAGAACAGGGCTTTGTAGGAGAATGAGACTGCTATGCAAATACCCTGCAGTAGCCTCTAAGGCTACAGAGGATGCTGCTGGCCCAGTAAGGTTCAGAGGTGCTTTTCCTTTGGACAGTGCGATGATTAATTTATGCATACTATTCTTACTTTGAATTCCTATATGTAGGCCATGCATTCCCCAGAAGGCCTTTCAGCTGGCCACCCCACATATTTGCATTATTTACCTGGCCCCTTACAGTATTTCACCGAAGAATACATCCTCAGTATCCAATGGACTATTAAAAACAATCTAAAATACCTGTTCCATAACGATGCCAGGAAACTGTTTTCACTGGGATATGATTTAATATATTGTATTTGTGCACGAAACTGAGGACCTGGATATTTTATAGTTTGATCTTTTGATGAAAATTATTGCCCTGAAAAGGGATAAGTGCACTGAAACACCAATGGGAATAAGGTTACTTGGAGGTGTTGCAACTGCCTTGGAAGGATATTTCTCATTCATCATTTATGCATTCATTCTATTTTCTAATAATTTATTCAGTCATTGTTATGGGAGCACCCATGATGTGCCAGGTACTGGGCTGGCAGTGTTGTGGTGGTAATTGTTTAACAACCATTTTTACAAATAAAATAGCCCCAGTTTGGAGCATTTGCCTATTTCTCTGGTGTAAATACTCCCATCATGGCTGATTTCAAGCTATCAACATTGTAACACTGAACACAGAGCTGGGAAGAGATGCTAGAAGTTAGCTTGCACAAGCTCATGTGCAAGCTCCAGTATAGCCCTGTATGCTGAGCACCGTAGATAAACAATGACCAAGACATAAAGTCTGTGACAAGATGTAATGTTTAGGTAGCAGTTAGCTATGCAAAAGTAGGGGTGGAGTTCAGTGGCAAAGGAGGCAGAATTTCAGGCAGAAGAACAGCTTGTGCAAAGGCCCTGTAGTGGCAGCACAGGGAACAAGGAAGGAGGTCATCCATATGACAAAAAGATTAAGTGGAGTTTTTCTCCATGGGATTGTGAGACCATAGGGAAGAATTTCTTATTATGTAACACCTGTCACTAGAAAGAACATGTAGGTTTCTAAATGGCTTATTATGACTTAACTTTCACCAGTGGTTCTCAAACTTTAAAGTGCATCAGAATCACCTCAAGAGCTTGTTAAAACACAGATTTCTTGGGCCCACCCTGTAGGTAAGGGGTGTTGCTGCTGCTGCTCTGGGGACTACACTTTGAGAACCATTGGAATTTCCCATTTGGTGCCACCAAAGCTTGAATTTATTGGCTCCAGAGACGAAGTTCTTTAAGTTCTTTAGATTTTCAGGATCTCTGCTTGGGGGGATTATGTCTGTTGTTGCAAAGCAAATCCTTTGCTGCATATTCTGTGTCCTGTGAGAGACAGTATTTCTGAAATAACACACTAACTGCAAAGCAAATATCAGTAAGCCAAATTTGAGAGTTATGGTTTGAAAGACAGTCATTTTGGTAGGCTCAGGTAACTGTACTTTGAAGTACAGGCCCCTTCTCTTTTGGGTGAGAGGATTCCCACAAATACCTAACAGTTCATATCCTGAGAATAGAATGGTACTGCAGTACTGCCTTGCATGTAATGGTCATCCTCATTTTTCCATGAAAAACTCTTTGGCCACTGCTTATAAATCCTGTTCTTGACCATCAATTTAGGAAATCAGTCAATCCATCAGCCCATCAATCATTTATCGTTTATTGAACACCTGTGATATTCTGTGATACTGGCAATTCTTTCTTTAACCTAGAACTACTTTCCACTTCCTATGATGTCGTGACCTTTGCCAAAACCTCATTTGTCCCTTTTACTGGGAGTCCTGATCATATGAAAAATGTTTATTTTCTACTATTGAATACCTTATTATTAATTTTATCTGGTGGCTTTCAGCCAGCTCCTGGAAGCCAAGTATGTTTTTGGAAATGAAAGATTTGGCCAAAAATGTCTTTGAAGATTCTTACCTGCAACACATCTTTTTTTTTCTTTTCTATTTTTTTTATTTCAGAATATTACAGAGGTAGAAATGTTTTGGTTACATGAATCACTTTTGTACAGTTTGAGTCAAAGTTGTAAGTGTGTCCATCACCCAGAGAGTGTACATTGTACCCATTAGGTGTGAATTTACCCATTCCCTCCTCCCCCCTCCCACCCGCTTGATTTCTGTTGAATTTTACTACAATATATACACATGAGTGTTGATCGTTTAGTTCCAATTTAATAGTGAGTACATGTGGTGTTTGTTTTTTCATTTTTGTGATACTTCACTTAGGAGGATGGTCTCCAGTTCCATCCAGGTTGTTACAAAAGATATTAGTTCACCATTTTTTATGGCTGAATAGTACTCCATGGTATACATATACCACATTTTACTAATCCACTCACGTGTTGATGGGCACTTGGGTTGTTTCCACATCTTTGCAATTGTGAATTGTGCTGCTATGAACATTCGAGTACAAGTGTCTTTTTTTTTTTAATAAAATGTCTTTTTTTCCTTTGAATAAATACCTACTGGTGTGATTGCTGAATCAAATGGTAGGTTTACTTTTAATTCTTTGAGGTATCTCAATACTACTTTCTGTAGAGGCTGAACTAGTTTGCAGTCCCACCAACAGTGAATAAGTATTCCTTTTTGTCTGCATCCATGCCAACATCTGTTTTTTTTGGACTTTTTGATAAAAGGCATTCTCACTGGAGTTAGGTGATATCTCATTGTGGTTTTGATTTGCATTTCCCTGATGATTAGAGATGTTGAGCATTTTTTCATGTTTATTGGCTATTAATCTATCTTCTTTTGAAAAGCTTCTGTTCATATTTTTACACACTTTTTAATGGGGTTTGATGTTTTCTTGCTGATTTGCTTGAGTTCTTTGTAGATTCTGGTTATTAGCCTTTTATCAGAAGTATACAACGCAAATATTTTCTCCCATTCTGTAGGTTGTCTATTTGCTCCATTGATTGTTTCCTTGGCTATAAGGAAGCTCTTAAATTTAATCAGGTCCCATTTATTTATTTTTGTTTCTGCTATGATTGTCTTTGGGATCTTCTTCATAAATTCTTTGCCTAGGCCAATATCTGTAAGAGTTTTTTCCAGCCTCTTCTTCTAGAATTCTTATGGCTTCATGCCTTAGGTTTAAGTCTATTATCCATCATGAGTTGATTTTTGTGAGTGGTGAGAGGTGTGGATCCTGTTTCAGTTTTTTACATGTGGCTATCCAATTTCCCCAGCACCATTTATTGAATAGGGATCCCATTCCGCATTGTATGTTTTTGTCTGCTTTGTCAAAGATCAGATGGCTATATGAAGATGGTTTTATATCTGGGTTCTCTTTTCTGATCCATTGGTCTTTGTCCCTGTTCTTGTGCCAGTACCATGCTCTTTTGGTTACTATAGCCTTGTAGTATAGCTTGAAGTCTGGTAAACTGATACCTCCAAATTTGTTCTTTTTGCTTAAGCTTGCTTTGGCTATTTGGGGTCTTTTCTAGTTCCATACAAAGCACAGAATTATTTTTTCTAGATCTGCAAAAACTGACGTTGGTACTTTAGTGGGGATTGCACTGAATCTATAAATCACTATGTGTAGTACAGTCATTTTTAACAATATTGATTTTGCCAATCCATGAGCATGTTATGTTTTTCCATTTGTTTACATCCTCTGTGATTTCCTTCCTCAGTATTTTGTAGTTCTTGCTGGAGAGTTCTTTCCCCTCCTTGGTTTAATATATTCCTAGATATTTTATTTTCTTTGTTGCTATTGTGAAAGGTATTGAGTCTTTGATTCTCAGCTTGACTATTGTTGGTGTGTAGGAATGCTCCTGATTTGTGTCCATTGATTTGTAACCTCAAACTTTGCTGAATTTATTTATTATTCCAGGAGTCTCTTGGCAGAATCTTTGGGGTTTTCTAGGTATAAGATCATATTGTCAGCAAAGAGCAATAGTTTGACTTCTTCTTTCCCCATGTAGATATACTTTATTTCCTTCTCTGGCCTGATTGCTTTGGCTAGGACATCCAGCATTATGTTGAACAGAAGTGGTGACAGTGGGAAACCTTGTTTGTTTCCAGTTCCAAGTCAGAATACTTTCAATTTTTTCCTGTTCAGTGTGATGTTGGCTGTGGGTTTGTCATATGTGGCTTTTATAATATTGAGGTATGGTCTGTCTATACCTATTTTGTTAATAGTTTTTATCATAAAATGGTGCTGAATTTTGTCAAATGCTTTTTCTGCATCTATCGAGAGGATCATATGGTCTTTGTTTTTGCTTCTATTTATGTGGTGAATTACATTTATAGATTTGCATATGTTGAACCATCGTTTCATCTCTGGGATGAAGCCCACTTGATCGTGGTGGGTTATTTTTTTGATGTGCAGCTGAATTTGGTTTGCTAGGATTTTTTTGAGAATTTTTGTGTCTATATTCATAAGGGATATTGGTCTGTAGTTTTCTTTTTTGTTGTGTCCTTTCCTGGCTTTGATATCAAGGTGATATTGGCTTTATAGAATGAGTTGGGGAGGATTCCTTCCTTCTCTATGTTATGAAATAATTTCTGCAGTATAGGTACCAGTTCTTTGTAGGTCTGATAAAATTTGGGTGTGAAACCATCTGGTCTGGGACTTGTTTTTGTTGGAAGATTTTTTTAATTGATGCTTTAATTTAGCGATTTAATATTGGTCTGTTCAGGAGTTCTATTTCTTCCTGATTGAGCCTAGGGAGGTTGTGCATTTCCAAGATTTTTTCCATTTCCTTGACACTTTCAAGTTTATGTACAGAGAGATTTTTATGGTATTTGGAGATGATATTTTGTATTTCTGAGGTATCAGTTGTAATATATCCTTTTTCATTTGTGATTGAGATTTTTAGGGTACTTTCTTTTCTGTTTCTGGTTAATCTAGTGAGAGGTGTGTCAATTTTGTTCACCTTTCAAAGAACCAAGTTTTTATTTCACTAATCTTCTCCATAATTCTTTTGTTATCTGTTTCATTTAGTTGTGTTATGACCTTAGTTGTTTCTTTTCTTCTGCTGGGTTTGGGAATGGTTTGCTCTTTCTTGTCCACTTCCTTGAGATGATTCATTAGATTGTTGATTTGTGATCTTTCTATTTTTTGGATGTAGGCATTTATGGCTATGAATTTTCCTCTGAGGACTGTTTTTGCTGTATCTCACAGATTTTGATAACTGTGTCCCCTTTATCGTTTAGTTCAAAGAATCTTTTGATTTCCATCTTAATTTCCTCCTTGACCTATTATTCAGTGGTAGGTTGTTTAGTTTCCATGACTTTGTGTAGAGATGAGTGTTTCTGTTGTAGTTAATTTCTAATTTTATTCTACTGTGGTCTGAGAAGATGTGTGGTATATTCTATTTTTTTAAATTTGTTGAGACATGTTTTGTGGCCTAGGATGTTATCAATTTTAAAGAATGTCCCATGAGCTGATGAGGAGAATGTATAGTCAGTGGTCTTTGGGTAGAATGATCTGTTAATGTCTGTTAGGCCCATTTGTTCTAGAGTTCTGTTTAAGTCCATTGTTTCTTTGTTTATTTTCTGTTTGGAGGATCTGTCCCATTCTGTCAGAGAGGAGTTGAAGTCCCCAGAAATTACAGTGCTGATGTTTATTATTTTGTTTAGATCAAGTAGGATTTGCTTTATGAATCTGGGTGAACCTGTGGTAGGTGTGTAAATTTTTAGAATTGTTATGTCTTCTTGTTCAATTGATCCTTTTACTATTATGTAATGACCATCTTTGTCTTTCATTTCTTTTGTTGATTTGAAGACTAAGTTATTTGATATGACAACTGCCACAGCAGCTTTCTTTTGGTTTTCATTTGTGTGGAATATTGTTTTCCATCCCTTAATCTTGAGTCTGAATGAGTCCTTGTGGGTTAGATGTGTTTCCTGGAGACAGCAGATACTTGGCTTCTTTTTTTTTTTATCCATTCAGCCAGCCTATCTGTCTTCAGTGGGGAGTTCAAACCATTCACATTTATTTAAAAAATCGATAAGTGGGATAGATTTCTGTTCATTATGTTAAGTAGAACTTTATTGCTTTGTTTTACCTCTTGGGCCATTGTGGCATCTTGTATTTAGCTTTACCTTTAGCTTTTGGGTGATTTTACACTGGTGGGTGTCTGTTGTGCTGATCCATGTATAATGCAGTTCAGAGTACTTCCTGCAGGGTCTTGACAAATTCTCTCCAAGTTTGTCTGAGAAAGTCTTTATCTCCCCTCCTATAGGAAACTTAGTTTAGTAGGATACAAAATTCTAGACTGGCCATTATTCTGTTTGAGAAGACTGAGAATGGGGCCCCAATCACTTCTGGCTTTTAAGGTGTCAGTTGAGAAGTCTGCAGTTAGTCTGATGGGTTTTCCTTTGCAAGTTACCTGCTACTTTTGCCTTACAGCTTGTAGGAGTGTTTCTTTCATGTTTACTTTGATGTCTGATGACTATGTGTCATCGTGATTACCTTTTCATGATGAATCTCCCAGCGATCCTTTGAGCTTCTTGTACCTGGATATCTAGATTTCGAGCAAGGCCAGGGAAATTTTCCTCAATTATTCCCTCAAATAGGTTTTCCAGCCCTGTATATTTTCTTCTTCATGCTCAGGGATGCTTATGATTCTTATGTTAGGCCTCTTTACATAATCCCATATTTCTTGTTTACTGTTTATTACTCTTGTTTCTCAGATCTTTCTCTCTGACTGACTTGTTTAACTCAAAGATATTGTCTTTAAGCTCTGAGGTTCTTTCTTCTGCCTGAAATAGCCAGAAGGCTTTACACTGTGTTTTATATTTCCTTGATTAATTTTTCATTTCCAGAAGTTCTGTTTTTTTTAATAATTTGATTTCTTTAGTAAATTTTTCATTCATTTTCTGCATTGCTTTTATGGTATCTGTGTGTTCAGTTTCTGTTTTCTCTTGTATTTCATTGAGCTTTCTTATAATCCATATTTGGAATTCTTCATTTGTCATTTCAGTTCTTTCGTTTTGGTTGGTATCCATTGGTAAGGTATTATTGTTTTCTTTTGGGATGTCCTTTCACTCTGATTTTTCACGTTTCCAGAGTTCTTTCACTGATTCCTTCTTATCCAACCTCTTGGTCATGACCTGCGGGTGCTGGGCCTGGCTTACGGGCCCATCTCTGGGTCACTGAAGATTGATCCCTGAGCATTCCAGGGAGAAGAGTGCTAGTCCTGAGTTGCCTATGGGGTGTTCTAGCAAGTTTGGTGTACCTCTTGGTTTACCTCTGACCTGTTGTTTTCACCTCTTCCTAATAGTGTATAGTGAGTTATGTCTGCCAGCTTACTCTGTGTGACGTTGGGTGGTACTTGTGATTGTGAATCAGCTACACCCCATTTGCTTGAGTTGGAAGACACTGTGATGAGCTATATCAATGTTTCTTCCTGTCACTGTTTGATGTTTGTATGATAGAGCCAGCTGTCAAGATGATCTTTTCGGTCTTTGGTAGACTCTGGTCCCCTGGTGGAGTACTCAAATGCCCCCAACTTTAGGAGGGACCTTATAGCTCCCAGGGGATTTCTTGATCTCCACCACCACTGAGGTGTGGGGAGGGACAAGGCAGTTTGTGGATAGATTGTGGGGGCCTAAAAGGCTTTGCAAAGCCTTGGTGGGACTCAGAAAATGCTTTTCCAGTCCCTAGGGGTAACCGCTGGTAGGAAGGTCAGGACAAGCTGTCCAAACTGGGAGAGCTGTTCACAGGGGTGGGGACTAAACTCTTGTACGCTAAGGTCCTGGGCTAGGATCTTTCTGCTCTTATCCAGTAGCATAGTTTTTTGTGGGGAGGGGCAGGTGCTTTGCTAAGTGGCTACTCCTTGGATCCCCTATCCCAACACCCTATAAAATTGAGCCAGTAAATGCTGTAGAGGGTGTACAAAATGACCTCCCTATCAGTAGGAGGCACTTGCTGGAAGGAGCAAGCTGCAATGTTGTTTTTGTGACTGGCTCTAGTACCTTAGGAGATGCACTCTGATACCCCAGGTGGTGGGTGGGTCCCTGGAACTTCCAGGTGAGTCCTTATTCTCTGCTACAGCAGAGGTGTGCAGGGCTGGGGTGGGTAAGCTTGCCCTCTGACTCCACAATAGTTGGCAAGGTAGCTGTTCTGGCAGGGGTCAAAGGTCTGCTCCCAGCTTCTGGGCAGAGCCACCAGAGAGGGTCTGAAGTGGCCCCACCCAGCCAGAAAGTCTGCTTGTGGAGGCAGGTCCGTCTGAGATTCACAAATTTGCAGTATGCAGTGAGCCTCACTCCTCTCCCTCCTTCTCTGCTCCACAGTCTCCTCTCAGGGTCTGGCAGCAGGCAGCAGCCCAAGCCAGCTGAGCTCCCCGACAAATGTGCTGTGGGCTGGGAGGTTCTCCAGGATCCCAGCCTGAGCTGAGAGTACAGCTCTCCCATGGGGAAAGGGGTGCTCTGTGAGAACACTGCAGCTAGGACTCACACTGCACTCTCCCCCCATAGCTACCCATATGGGCTCCCTCACCTCCTGAGACCAAGAAGATCAATCCCTGACCATGCCAGGGAGAAGTGTGCTGGTCCCGAGTCACCCATGGGGTGTCTGAGCAGGATCGATGTCCCTCCGCTTTGGGGCATGCCCTGCTCTGCCGTCAGGCAAGCAGCACCAGGGAGGGCTGGTGAGCAGGGGGCTCACAGCCTGAGCACCCCTCAGTCCTCTGCAGGACCCCAGGAGGAAAGGCTTGATCTCCACTCTCTGTGGAAGCCTTGGCATGGTGGCTCAATTGTCTCTTTTGGCAGCTGTGCATCAGGGAGGGAAAGGGGAGGAAAAGAGTCTGTAGGGAGGAATGCTAGCACTCTGGTCATCTCCAACCCTCTCTCTGCGAGGCAGTCTGCCCAGAATGTCCAGCTTCTGGAGTCATGCAGATCACCTGGGACCAACTGGACCCCTGTGACTCCTGCAGTCTGGGCCGGAGTTGGGAAATGTCTGTCTGGGAATAAGCAGGATGAACCCTGAGGAGTTGAAGCCCCTTGGGGAGGACAAAGGCCCACGGTGGGTGGAGAAGCAGGATGGCACCTGCCGTTCTGGCTCTGGTCTGTGGGGGCTGGGAGCCTGGTGCCTGGTCCATAAGAAGTTTCAAGCTCACTGGCAGCAGCAGCCTCTGGGGTCATGTGGACAGAAAATCTCTTCAGTAGCTCAGGAACTTACCAACTGTCAGAGATGCAAGGGAGGGAGAAACAAACTGTTCTACCTACTCTTCTCACCAGACTCCAAGCCTCTCGGGGATTGCTCTTTGCCGATACCTTGCTCCTTCTTGTTCTGCACTGCAGCTTGTTCCCGTGGAGTCTCCTGAAGGCTCTGGCACCTTGCCTTCAGACCCACATCCAATCAATGTCTATCTGTTCATTTTTTCTCTTTCATCTAAAACTTCTCCTTCTTACCGAGATGCTCTGGCAGTTGGGGTCTCCGGTCAGTCATCTTCCAGTTCCAGCACATCTTACCGAAGTTCCCTTAGTTGCTGTTATCTGTGCCTGCTGGTGCACTTTGGTTCACAATGTGTGTAACCACTTAACCCTAGAGATTATAGAGTGATTTGGAAAATGTCTGTGTGGGAACAAGCAGGATGAAACCTGAGCAATTGAAGCCCCTTGGGGAGGACAAAGGCCCACGGTGGGTGAAGAAGCAGGATGGCTCCTGCCGTTCTGGCTTGGGTCTGTGGGGGCTGGGAGCCTGGTGCCCTATCCACAAGAAGTTTCGAGCTCACTGGCAGCAGCAGCCTCTGGGGTCATGTGGACAGAAAGTCTCTTCAGTAGCTCAGGAACTTACCAACTGTCAGAGATGCAAGGGAGGGAGAAACAAACCGTTCTACCTACTCTTCTCACCAGACTCCAAGCCTCTCGGGGATTGCTGAGGCTTGGAGTACAAATAGTTTTTGTGTTTGTTTTGTCAAAACACTTGACAAATCTTTCGAATACACAGTCATCCATGTCTGGACATGGTGTATATACATCCATTTGCTTGTTTCTCATTCCTAAATGAGAATGAATAGAATGATGACAAGACTAGGAATGAATGATTTCATTTCATTTAACACTGACTACCTGTTGTCTGCGTAGTTCTTTTGTTCAAGATGCTGACAGTATGTTGAGAAAGCAATGAGTTGTCATCTGTCTGGAGAGATAAGACATATGCATGTGACCCAGGTAACTAACGATGCGAGACAGGGTAAACCAAATAGCAAAATGAATGATTCTGGGCACTAAACATTTCCCAAGTTCATAGGGAAGGCTGATCAGGGAGGACCAGAGTGGGTGGCAGGCCCCATGGATGAGCTAGACAGGTTTCTTGGATGTTAGGCACCCCCTCACTCATACTTTCTCTTTACCACAGTCCTGGTATTGGTGGAAGAGGGTGTCCTAGCAAAGATAGAGGGACTGCAGGAGGGGCAGTAGGGGCATTCTGAGGAGTAGTGGGGGCTGAGGTGGGCAGGTAAAGTAAGGTGGACCTACATGTTGGAGTCACTTTGGGACCAAGCCAAGGATTTTGAACTTGAACCTAGAGTTGATATGTATGGCCTAGGGATATTTGCAGACAGCCACAAGGTAAGAACTAATGTTTTAGTAAGGCTAGTGGTGTGGCAATGTGCAGCACCTGGACTTGGACGAGGCAGAGAGAGGAATGTGGGGACCTGGGAACGATCCAAGTGGGGGCGAAGATGGCCTAAGCAGTGTGGTGGCCATGAAGTGGAGACACAGTGAGGGACAGACTTTGAAAAGGAAGATACAAAAGCGACCTGATGCCTGGATGTCAGGGCTGAATAAGATAGAAGAGGTCAAAGTGACTTCTTTTTATCCAGGGAAATGGGAAGATGGGTACTGCCACTGAGAGAAATGGGCCAGTCAGGAGGGCTCCACTCTGTCTTAGGACAGGGGCTGCTGTCTTCAGCTTGGAGTCTGTGTATTGAGAACTGACCACTCTCAGGGAATCTGTTCAGTAAGTAGTTGGCAATAGATGGGATTTAATGAGGTTGGGACTGGAGGTAGCTAGCTACCTGACAGTGGCCAGCAGAGGCATAAGAGTTGGCACTGTGAACTAGAATCAGATCGCCAAGAGACAGTATTAAAAGGGTAGGGACAATGTTTATTTGCATTGTTTATTTGTTCTTTGCTTATTACGTGCCAGACACAATGCCGAATACTTTGCATGGACTATCTTGCTTAATCCTCACCACTACCCTACAGTGCGGCACACCAGGCAAGAGAATTGTTGAAGACAGAGATTCAAAGTGGGGCGTCCTTGTGTGGGGATGGGTTGAATGGCTGAGAGGACTGGCTGTCTGACTCCGGGCAACTAACTTAACCTCTCAGAGGCTCCATTTCCTCGGCTCTGAAATAAGGATGATAGTAATAATCCCTATGTTCTGTTATCTATTGCTACAAACAAACTACTCACAATTTCATGTTTTAAAAGGCCAATGCTCATTTGTTGTACTTGTTAATTTGCAGTTTGGGCAGGGCCAGGTGGGGACAACTTGCCTCTGCTCCAGGAGGCCTGGGGCCTCTGCTGGAATGAGTGAAAGGCTGGGGGCCGACCGGGCACCTCTCTCTGTGCCAAGACTGAGGGCCTCTCTGTGTGGTCTCTTAATGCGTTGTCTCCATCACAGCAGTGCTGGGTTCCTCTGGAAGTAGAGCCTGTCAGTTTTTAAGGCCAAGGCTCAGAAACTGGCAGAGCTGCATTTCTGACTATATTCTGTTGGTCAAAGTGGCTCTGGATTCAAAGGGAGGAGACAGATCCCACCTGTCTATGGAGTGTCCCTTTTTGGTGGTCTCTTTAATGGCTACCTCATAGGGTTGTTGAAAATTAAATAAGGTAATGAACACAAAGGGCTCAGCATAGCACCTGGAACATCTTAAGAGCTCAATAAATGGCAGCTATTGTCATTATTAGAGGCTATCAGGATTGTCAGAGAGAGATTCAGGATTGGGTAAAGGTGCTGTGATTCAATGACTGAGAGCTGTTGGAGCTCTCATAGCGACAGCAGCTGCCTTGTTCTCCTGGCTGTGGTGGAGATGGGGCAGCCAGGGTGCAGCGGGTAAGAAGTGAGCGGGAAGGCGGCTCACCGGCTTGAGAAGTTCAACTGTGGAAAGACAGGAGAGGAATTGGAGAGTAGCTGCGGGTGGGCAGAAGGAGGGCAGCACGGCCATACAGAAGTTTTCCCATTGGGATGGCTCAGGTGTGGGGGTGGTGCCACGTGGGGACTCAGGCATGTGTGAAGCACAAGGAGAAGGAGAGAAAGGTGTTTGGAGGAGGAAGAGGGGGTGAGGCCGAGAGACTGAGAGAAAGTGTGTGGGCATGTCCATACTTTTTAAAGGTCAAATTTATTCTAGGAAAGCTATTTATTTAAGATTTGCATGTAAATGGAAACAACCAGGATATAAGCTCCTTAGAGCAGGGACTTTAGAGGAGGAGTTTACAGTCCTCATTTCAGGCCAGTAGACACACAGCCTCCCATGCTCGGCTGAGGGCAAAGCTTAAGCCGGAAGAGGACTTGGAGGGGTGGAAAGGGAAGGGTTCTCTTTTTGGTGTCTGGCTGGGGACATCAACTGTGTGTTAAGAGCAGTGGGGGATACCCACCCAGGGTAATATGAAGCCAAGGCCACAGCAAGAGTAGTTCTGGAGGACCTAAGAACTGAAATGCTCTTCCCTAACCCTTACGCAATTTATTAAAAAGATAATGTTGGTGTTACAAAGTGGAGGAGGGTTCTGATTTTTCCCACTATGTTTTTATACTTCTTTTGAAATAGGAATTGTGAATTTTTTTAAAAACAGAGTTTTGGTGCCCTTGTTTTGTGGGAGTCTTAAGCCTGGGCTTGGCTGGCCTGGCACTGTGTATGAGACCTGCTGTCCCCAATATCAGCCCTGGTGGCCATTGCTGGCACTGAAAGTCTTTCCCTGAAGACTCAGCATTTTGGGTGAAGATACCTATCGTCCCCCTGGGCCAGACCGGGGTCTTGCCTAGCTGCCTGCTGCGCTGCTTGAATATCCCTTAGGATATATCCCTGGTTGCAGGGGGGTTCCCTTTGTTTCTGACAGGGGCTTCATCAGGGCACGGAAGTTGCAGTTTATTTGTTCCTTGCAGTTTCTCCAGAGCCTGGCCTGGTGCCTGGCAAACAGTCGGCGCTCTGTCTTTGTTGAGTGAGTGTAAGAATGAAGGGGGCATCGAGGGAGGTGGGTGCAGAAGGGGAAATTGATAGCAAACCTTGGGCAAAATTTGTCCAAGCAGCTGTGCGTGGGAAGACTGAGGTAGTTTAGGTAATCAATAGCCAATTCCTCAAAAAATGATGTCCATGTCCCAGTTTGAAGCATGAGATAGAAAGGGTTAGTTCCACAGGTCTTGGGTAAGTTTCTTTTTCTCTCAAAACACTGACAAGTTTATATTCCTATTTGAAGTGCAGAGTGAAAGTGCGTATGGTCCTTTAGAAAAGTGGAATGTCTTTACTTACATGCACAGGCCATATGGGCCTCTGGAGTGGGTGTTTATGGTGCCAAAATAAACTCCCTGGATTCGCAGCCATGAGCAGTAAGACTGGAGCAGAGTTTCTCTTTCACCTTAGAAAACTTCAATTTATTTTGAACAGTTTAAAACAGAGTGGGCTTTTCCATTATAAAATCAGTGGAAGCTTATTATAGAAATTGGGAAAACACAGAAAAGGCAAAGATTTTTCAAGTAAACTTTGCGGAGCATAGATAGGGTGCTAGTTGATGGCTGCAGGGATGAGTCTAGAAAGAGCAGGAGACCAGAGCCTCGGGGACATTTCTGGGGCAGTCTTGAGAGGCAGGCTTTGGTGGGGCCACTTCTATCTTCTCAAGGCACAGATCCCATCCTGCAGATGTCCGTGGGGCAGGAGCAGCATCGAGGGAAAGAGACATGCTTTGCCGCTGAGGCTCAGGGTGGGGTCTGTGCTGTCAGCCTGTTCCTGTAACTCCACATTATGGTGGCCAAATTTCCGTGATCCCAAAAAGAAGACTTAGTCTCTCCTTGGGCAGGAAAAAGCAGACTGATGATCTGTAAAGATCACCTATTGTCTCCAACACCAGCAGCTTCCAGCGGGTATGCAGGGACCACAGGGAAGTGATAATCAGCTCTGAAGATCAACAGGGTTTATTCTCTCATCCAAGAATGGGCTGAGGGCTGCTACTCCACAGAGAGCCCTGTGCTGGAGATACAGTGGTGAGTGCGTGGGTGTGATGCCTGTCCTCATGGGGCTTACGGTTTAGTTTACATGTGGGCCCCTGATCATAGGACCTCAGCAGAATCTGTGGTCCTGCCATCTAGTCCCACCCAGCTCAGTCCTTTGGAGGGCGTCCTCATCACCTTCACTGACTCACTCCAGAATTATTATTTTAATGTTTTTCATAGGTGTCCTCTTTTTACTTTGCCCCAGAGGTAGATGTTCGGGATTTGAAGAAAGCAGCGTGGGCCTTGGAAGAGATGGGTGATGGATGCAGGCCCAGCCATCCTTTCCCTACTAGTGATGGGGGAGAACGGGAAAGCCAGGCCCTGGCAACGTGGCGGGTGATGCTCGGCCCAGAACCCAGGACCTGGCCCCCCATGGGACTCTTTTGTCTCCCCCATGAGTCCTCCACAACCCTCTCAGGAAGTCAGTATCCTCATCCCACCTTCTATTTTTCTGTCTCAAAATTTGAATCAGGAAGCTTCCAGAATTTACATAAAAGGGGGTAGTGACAGCTTAAGACAGTACCCCTTCCATGAGATTTGCATCCCAAGAAAGAGCCTGGTCTGGAGTCGAAGGAACAAACGCTACTGCTGGCTTCTTAGACAGTGGTTAGGAGAGGATTGTTTTTGAATAACTTTTTTTTTAATAGGAGGACCCTGGATGTGAAATGTGGAGGCCCGTGAAACAAATACCATTCACAACATTCTTATTGCCTCAGAAATTCAGCCCTAAGAGGCAATTTCAAGAACCTCCTGAGTTCCTTGCTTTCCCACAGCACCTGGGACTGCAGCAATAGTTGTGATTATTGCAACTATTCCAGCTAGGATTTCCTTAAACTGCTCTAGCATCAAAGATTCTGGTTCATCATCCACCCAAACCATTAAAATAGCTTAGAACTTCTACCGTTGTGGTGTCTAAACTCTACTCACTGTCTCATACCTAGAAGTAATTAAAAACTATTTTTTCCACTGATGTCATAAAGAGTTTTGAGAAGTACAGCCGCTGTGCTCAATATGCAGTGCTGTGTGGCCGTACTCTGATCACCAGACAAGGAAGGACCGTCTGCTGTGAACGCGACGTCCTGGTTGCTCAAAACAGCTCCAACTTTTAATACTCTGTCCTAACACTCAAACTCAGAGGTTCTAAATTTTGGTTTTGAAAATATATCTCCATTGCTGGAAGGCAGTTACTTTTTTTTTCTTAGGGACAAGGACTTCTTCCCTGTTTCAGGCTCCCTAGGGGAGAATAGAGGCAGTACTCTGAAATTACTGTGAGATTTCACACAGGGAAAGTGAGACTTGCCCTTTTCGTTATTATTTTTTTCTTCTACAGTTACTTCATTTTTTTTCCCCCTGAAGACAGAGACTAAAACGTAGCAGTGGGTTCAATTTAGACATTGCCTTAGAAAATAAAATAAAACTCAGGTACTAGCCAAGTCTGAATGAAGCCCTGGGGTTGTTTCGTTGGGAAGGAAGGTCCCCCACTTGGCCCTGGATCACGTCAGCTCTCATCTGAGTGTGTGTTCGTTCACTGTGGTGGGTGGCACTGGGACTGACCTTAATCAGCCAGTGAATCCCATCCTTGTACTCTATGTGATGCTCTATTTTGCATGCCATTTTGGAAGCTCTATGAATCTGTCAGGACCTTCAACATTCTCTGCATTTTGTTTAGTTTTCTTTCAAATTTATTATATAAATATTTTTATAATAAAAATTTATAAAAGATAATGTAAAAATTTTTTAAAAATAGAGAAAAGAAATAAAGGGGGGTTCCCTTTGTTTCTGACAGGGGCTTCATCAGGGCACGGAAGTTGCAGTTTATTTGTTCCTTGCAGTTTCTCCAGAGCCTGGCCTGGTGAAACACAGTTATATCTCTACAGTAAATTTTTAACTTAACTTTCTAACCAAATATTATAATATAATTAGTAATTAATATTTGTTATTGACTATTCTTGATTACTAGTCATTGTGTAGATGTACTTTACTTACCTATCTGTTCCTCTACTGAGGGTCATTGCTATGCTCTGAGTCTTTCTGTCCTCCAAAATTCATATATTGAAATCCTAACTCCCAATGTGACAGTATTATGAGGTGGGGCCTTTTGGGAGTTGATTAAGTCATGAGGGTGGCGCTCTCATAAATGGGATTAATGCCCTTATAAAAGAGGCTCAAGGGAGCTTGTTTGCCCTTTCATTATGTGAGGATATAGCTAGACGGCTCCGTCTATGAACCAGAAAGTGGACCCTCACCAGACACCAAACCTGCTGGTGCCTTGATGCCGGGAAGCCCAAGATTCCTGTGAGGAAATACATTTCTGTTGTCTATAAACTACCAAGTTTATGGTATTTCATTGTAGCCACCTGAATGAACTAAGATAGCCATTTGAGTTATTTCCAGGTTATCATTATTATAAAGAACCTATAGTGAATGTCTTCTGACTTTAGGATGAATTTTTACGGGATATATTCCTAGAGCTAAAAATTAGATATTCTATGGGTCATCAGTGCTTTACCAATGGTTTAAAAAATTTTAAATGTCTATACTTAACAATTTGTAATGTCTTCTTTAAACTGTTTTTTAGACTAAAAATCACTGTGACATAGAACTCCATGGCCGACTATGTCAAGACCTTGGTTGCCATTTGTATTTGTGTTGGAAACATTCCTTCTGAGGAGAACCTTGGTCCCACCTGCAATTAATTTGCATGACCCAGCACAAAGCAGATGTGGACCCCTTCCTTGGCTGCGTGGTTCTTCTCCTGGGGATCTCCAAGCCCTTCCTGTTACAGCTGTGTCAGCTGATTGTCAATGCACGTGGCTCTGCCTAAACAGACAATGTTTGCTTTCTAGGTATTTCAAAGAGTATGTAGCTGGACATTCCCTGTGGCCCAACTCTTATCAAAGATCTGATGTGGAAAATAACCTTCACAGAGGATTGCTTAAAAGACATTATTATGGACTCTATGTTTGTGTCCTTCTGAAATTCGTATGTTGAAGCTCTAACCCTCAATGTGATGGTATTTGGAGATGCGGCCTTTGAGAGGTAATTAGGTTTAGATGAGGTCATGAGAGTGGAGCCCCCATGATAGGATTAATGGCCTTATATGAGGAGGAAGACAACTCCCTCTCTTCAGCATGTGAGGATACAGTAAGAAGGTGGCTGTCTGCAAGCCGTGAAGACAGCCCTCACCAAGAACTGAATCTGGGACAGGCACAGTGGGTCATGCCATAATCCCAGTGCTTTGAAGGCCAAGGTAGGAGGATTGCTTGAGGTCAGGAGCTTGAGACCAGCCTGGGCAACATAGTGAGATTCCCCATCTCTGCAAAAAATTTTAAAAAATTAGCCAGGGGTGGTGGCTTGTGCCTATAATCTTAGTTACTCAGGAGACTAAGATAGGAGGATAGCTTGAGCTCAAGAGTTTCAGATTATAGTGAGCTATGATCATGCCACTGCACTGGGCAACAGAGAAAGACCCTGTCTCAAAATTAAATTAAATTAAGTTAAAAAAGAGAACTGAATCTGCTGGCACCTTAATCTTGAAATTCCAGCCTTCAGAACTTCGAGAAATAAATGTCTATCGTTTAAGTCCCCCAGTCTGCAATATTTTGTTATAGCAGCCCAAGCTGACTGAAATAGGTACGTGGGCCTTTCACTCCTTTAGGTTTTTTTCATTTTATCCTTGGATCTAGCTTGACCACCAGAACTTAGACCAACTTGCTGTATACTCTTTTAAAGTGACTTTTTCTGCATCGTATTTGAAATGTTGCTCTCAGCCTGGGGAAGATACTTCAGGACCTGGCAGGACAGGTGTGTGTTCTCAGACTCTCTGTAGCTTTCTAATGTCATGCAGGGCCCTTCATGTGGCCTTTCTCAGGCCACAGAGCCAGGAGTAGCTTCACTTCTTCTGAGCCTCTATCTTATTTTTATTGAGTATATGGTGTTGTTTAACTAACTAGAGTTCTTCCTAAAGCCAAATTATCAGTTCATCCTTAGAAATGGTATAAAACCTCAGCAGTCTGGATTACCCAATAGGCAGTTCAAACACATGATTGGGTGCTCAATATATTTATGGATTTACTTTTTCACTTTTAGTATGCCCACAGAAAATTTTACTATCAGGAAATTGAGAAAAAAAGGCTGTTTTAATTTCAATGCAGATGTATGTTTTGTGTTTGGTCTAGTATTGGTTTTGTTTGAATTGCTCACATGGACATGGGGGCCTCTAGAGGCCTTCCTACTACTCTTTGGACTTACCTTAGCTTTGGTTTTCTATTGTCTTTATTTTGTTGCACATTGCTTATTTACGCAGTTTGATTTGCTGAATCACAAGTACTTTTGTAAGCCACCTCCAGTAATTTTGGGAATGAGATAGGGTGTAAGTATAAACAAAAATGTAATTTATTGGGTCAAAACATGTGAACATCTTGAGGCCGTTGATGCATGCTGCTAATTAACTTACCTTTCCTTGATTACTTCCCTAGGCTATCACCTGGTTTTTCTTGGACTAAGAAAACTCTTAGCCCAAGAGTTAATGTTCACTAAATTGGAAGATTCAGTGAATGCAAGGTCAATTTTTTTTTTTTTTTATCCAACTCACTCTCCCCTCTGTCGCAGGTTGAGTTCCCTGGAAGCTGACTGTGGAACCGATTTAGTGTGCAAAAGGCTTTTTAGAAAGTGCTCTTGAGACCCACCCCTGTGGACAGGATGGGAAGGAGACAGGACAGGGCAGAGGGTGAAGTTGGGCTGTGATGCAGTGAAGTCCTCAGGATGATTCCATAGGGGGCTTTGATGCTGGGATGGTTCTTCATAGTGGTCATAAGTTGGAAAAAAAGGCCCCAGGTAAAACAAGCAATGGAGTAGGCTGCTCAAAGGATCAAGGCAATTCCTACAGGGGGCTGACAGTTGAGGGTTGTGTTCTAGGAGTACTCCAAGCAGCTGAGGAAATAAGTTCTTTACTCCTAAGGAGGGATCTGAACAGTGTATCAGAACATCCACCTCACCCTTTTTGACAGTGGAAGCCTGTAGGCATCACCTTATTTGGGGCATTGCTAGGCCTGTGAATGTTCTTTGCAAAAGAATTTAACCTGCATTTGTGAATATTTCCCGTTCGTTGGCACTCAGCACCATTGCCACCTACGATTTAGGAAATCCGCATTGTGGTTAGCCTTCTAATTTTATAATTACCTTTCCAGAATAATAACCCTATCCAGGTGTTTTGTAACACAAAGCAGCAAGGGAAATTAATTTCAATTAGAAGGGGAAAAAATACAAATTGAAGTGGAATTGTGGAAAGAAAAAAAAGCCCAATGCGCATTTCTTTGCGTGCACTTCATTTAGGTAATTAAATCTCTTCAATGCGACTGAACCCTTGGCAGTGGTGCCCTTTAAAGACTGACATTTAAAAAATACATGACTCTGGAACGTGACGCTGTTCTGGCTGCCCAGCACACATCTGGAAATGACAGGGGTGGAGAGAGAGGGAGGCAGGGGCAGCCCTCAGTGAGGTAATAGAGACACAAAGAAACATTCTTCTTTTCTCTTTACAATTTTTTTCTTGGAATAAAAACTGATATTAAAGTGAGTTTCTAGCATTTTGAAGTGATATTGAGGGAAGTGAAGGCACATGAGAACCTGTGGGCTTTTACTGAGGAAGAAAATTTAAAGGTTCTTGCTGACCTCTTCTCCCTCCCTTGATCGAGGAAATCATGGCTCTTGCTTTCTCTGGCTGGCCTGGCAGAGCTGCAGAGGATATTAACACGGGATAGGAAGAGTCCCTTTCTCGGTGTACTGGCAAACCTGGCAGGCATTGAGAGAGACAAGCTCCCACAAGAAAAGGGAGTGGGCAAGAGAGACCTTCTCCTGTCTCCCTGCCGAGACCCATGTCACTGAGAAGCTGGTGCTCGGGCTCCGGGAAAGGGTAGAGCAGGGTGGCTGCCCCGTGGCAGGCTTTGGCCCTGCTTATACTCCTAATGGGTTGACCCATGTGTAGATTGAGTGCTCAGGAAGGCCCAAGGCCTGTTGGAGACCTTCTTTCAAACAGTTAAATCTCAGAAAGGTTGCCACAGTATCTCAAAAACAATTACACAGGCTTCTTCCCCTGAGAGAATTTTTCTGACTCTCCGCTTCTGGTCTGAGGCCGGAAACTGAAAATTGTTTGTCAGATTTATTCTTCTGGATCTACCCCAAATGTTCCATTATAACATTAGTTCACCCATAATGAAGGGAGAGCTGACACACGGAAAGTGGCATTAAGGGTACGGGGAGCTTGGCTTCTCCAACCCTCTGTGGTTAATATTGACAGCTGGAGCGTGGTCTGCTCTGGAAAGATGCGCATGTTTAAGTCACGCAGGGGAAGAGCCCCAGTAGCTGAGGTTTTTTTGGGTTGACATGAGCTTCCTCATGTTTTGCAAAGGGACAGAAAGCCCAATTTCGCATCTGCATAGACTTCTACATTTTTGATGCTGATTATTATTACATTATGAGTTTAAGATTCACCTTTTTGGAACTTTTTATATGCCTGTGCACCCATCTGCATAACTGGGGGCACTGGGTACCTTAGTTATGTAACCTCCTGACATGAATTGTATTAGCACATCTTATCCCTCGTCCCTTTAGAAACAGGACCCATTACAACCCTGATTTAACACAAATCAAATTAAATGCGACGGTATACTCATTTTAATGAGAGCACACTTCTCAAGGAACCAATGCACACTGTGCATATCTTTTTCTCAAATCCTTGACTGTATTCAATCTGTCATTCTCTAGGTAGAGAGGTCATAAAAAACCTTTGGGCTGTGTTTACCCTACCTGCGATTTTTGCAGTCCCTTCCTGCCTTCATACCCGTAGGCTCATGAGAAACGCTAAGGCCTATTATTCTAGTTAGTCAGAACATCCATCATTGTCAATCACAATTTAATCTAATTTAAGGACTTGGGCTTCTAAGTATTTAGTCCAACTTTCTTTTTTTTAAGTGAACTGAGTGATTAATTAAACTGGGTTTATCCTAAAATCTGGATTAGTACTTCATTTTATGCATCACCTTGCATTTTTATCTTAGTTCGTTTATTTAAAATTTTTTAAAGATATTCAAAACTTTATTTTTAAAAATCACCTTCACTACAAATTTAAAAGTCTGGGAAAGCTTCTTTTTCCCCCACCCAAAGAGTTTATAAACATGTACAGAGTGTTCTTTGGGTATATTTAAACATTTTTGAGTGTCTACTCTTTATTGGGATCTGTGTACGTTTTGAACTTGCCATATGTTTGGGGCATCAGAGTCACATGGCATCTGATAGTCTCAGAACCTCTACAGCTGCTAGCTATGAATTCCCCAGGGAGAAGCTTTTGAGTAAAGGTGGTTTTCTTGCTCAGTTGAGAATTTTCTAGCACTTTTCTAGCCTAAGCTCAGCTGGTGCAGGGAGGAGCTGCCCTTTGGATATTTACCTTCACTTCCTGGTTATATTGTAAAGTTATTGCATAAAGAGCAAAAGACATTTCTCCTGTCACACAACCTTTTTGCTGTCAGTTGTTTCATCATTCCATACATAGTCTTAGTAAATTGTCTCTGAAAGTGAGGATATAGAGTCTTGGAACTAAGTTCCTGAGTTGATCTAACTGATTAACTTTGTAGATGAGCAAACTGCTGCCCCAGAGAGGTTAAGAACGCTGCAGAAGATCACACAGTGGTGAATGGAGACCTTGATTTCCCACGTTTGTGTTTGGTGTGGTTTGCACTCCTTTTCCTCAGGGCTCATTTTAAGAAACCTAGAAAAAACAACTTACTGATTTTTTTTTCTATTTTATTAGTTGTATTTACTTTATCCTTTTCTTTATAGTTTTTTGAATTTTTTTCTGTCTTTATTTGTATAATGCAATGCATTAATTTTTAATTTTCCTTCTTTTCTAATACACACATTTAAAAATATAAAATTCCCTTTACATACTACTTTAACTACCTTCTATAACTTTTAATATGTATTATTTTAATCATCATATTTTCCTCAAGATTTTATTATGCACATTAGGGATTATTCTTTGATCCATAATGTACTTAAAAGTGTGTTTTTTAAATTTCCCAATATATGGGTTATTTAGGTTTTTTTTGTTATTGATTTCTAATTTAATTGCACTGAAGTCAGAGATCATGGCCTCTATGATTTTCATTCTCTAGGATTTATAGCAAATTGCTTTGCAACCTTTTATGTGATCTATTTTCGTAGATGTTTCATGCTGCTTGAATAAAGCATGTAGTCTCTAATTGTCGGGAATAGTGTTTTATATAGAGCCATTAGATCAAGTATTTTAATTGCATTCTATATCTTCACTAATTTTTTATTTGCTTAATTAGATACTGAGACATGCATATTAAAATTTCTATTATGATTGTGGATTTGCTAATTTTTCTTTGTGATTCTGTAAATGTGTGCTTCATATATTCTGAAGCTGAACTGTTAGGAAAAAATGCAGGGTTTATACACTGGAGCCAGACTGGCTGAGTTTGAATTGTGGCTATACCATTTACTAGCTCTGAACCTTGGGAAACACAGTTACTGTCTGTAATTCAGAATTCTCATCCGTAAAATGGGCTACATCCTGGGGATCATTGTGAGGATTAAATGAATTAATGCATACAAATGGTACTTAGAACAGTTTCTGGCACATAGTAAATAAGTGCTCCATATGTGTGAGTTATTATTATTATTTGCGAATTGCCCCTCTTGTCCCTATGCAATGAGTATATGTCTATAAATATGACCTATTTTTGATCTCTATATAGATATTACTATAGTTAGAATGTTTGTGTCCCTCTAAAATTCCTATGTTGAAATATAATCCCTGACATATTGGTATTATGAGGTAGAGCCTTTGGTAGGTAATCAGGTCAGGAGGGCTCCACCTTCATGAATGAGATTAGTACTCCTATAAAAGAGGCTTGAAGGAGCCCTTTGCCCTTCTTCCCTGTGGGGACACATAGAAGGCACCATCAATGAGGAATAGGCCCTTTCCAGACACCAAATCTGCTGGCACATTGATTTTGGACTTTTAAGCCTCCAGAACTGTAAGCAATAAATTTATGCTGTTTATAAATGATCCAGTCTAAGGTATTTATGGCAGCCCAAATGGACTAAGACAGATACTGATATTTATCTCTATCTCTGTATTTGTACTTTTTTGTTTAGTCTTCCTTTTCTGATATTCATGTTGCTACGCCAGCACCCTGCACCCTCAGTTGGATATGCCCAGCATATCTTTTTCCATCCATATACTTCTAACATTTATATGTCATTATATTTCAGGTGTGTCTCTGGTAAATAGCATATGGCCAGATTTATAAAAATCCAATTTGAAAATTTCTGTTTTTTTAAACTAATACATTAAATCCAGTTAATTTATGTGTTATGGACATATTAGAATTTATATCTACCATCTTATTTTATGTCTTCTATTTACCATGCCTTATTCCTGCTTTTTTTCTTTTCTACTTTTTCTTAGATTAATAAAATTTTCTTTATTATCCTTTTTAGCTTCAACTGTTTTTGAAATGTGTTCATTCTATTCCTATTATCTTATGGAGGACATTTTAATTTTTTTTTTTTTTTTTTTTTTTTTAGACAGAGTCTCACTGTGTTGCCCGGGCTAGAGTGCCGTGGCATCAGCCTAGCTCACAGCAACCTCAAACTCCTGGGCTCAAGTGATCCTACTGCCTCAGCCTCCTGAGTAGCTGGGACTACAGGCATGCGCCACCATGCCCGGCTAATTTTTTCTATATATTTTTAGTTGTCCAATTAATTTCTTTCAATTTTTAGTAGAGACGGGGTCTCGCTCTTGCTCAGGCTGGTTTCAAACCCCTGAGCTCAAACAATCCGCCTGCCTCGGCCTCCCAGAGAGCTAGGATTACAGGCGTGAGCCACCGCACCCAGCCGACATTTTAATTTTTAATGTGTAGTTGATTGAAATAGAAACAATGACAATAGTCTTATTCTGAACAATTCAAGAATTTTAGAGCATTTTAATTCTGATCTTTCCTTTTCCAATATCCATGCTTCTTTTTCATAGTATTTTAGTTCTACCTGTTGTAAGTCCTCCAAAAATCATTATTGTTGCTATTAATGTTATTTTCTCATTCAGTGCTTGCCTAACTTTACCCATATATTTACCATATTCCTTGCTTAGCCTCACTTTTTGTATGAGTTCTTGCCTTTAGGGTTCAGTTTTTTTAAAAAATGTATTGTTTCCTTTAGTAGATACTTCTGTTATATCATGTGAATCTTCCCTTCCACAGATTTTGTTTGAAAATGACTATTTCCCATCCTCCTTGGGTCATGTATTAGCTGGATATAAAATTCTAGGATGATGATTTATTTTCCTGTAGTCCTCTAAAGGTATTAATCTATTGTGTTCTGGCTTCTGTTGTCCCTGGTGAGAAGTCTGCTGTCAGTTTAATTATCGTTCTTGTAGATAATCTATTTTTTTCTCAGGTCCTTTTGTGGTGTTTCTTATTGACTTTGATGTTCTGGGATTTTATTATATGTGCCTGGGGGAAGATTTTAAAAGTGTATGATTTTCAGAACTCATTATTCTTCAACTCATGATCCTTGTCTTTTATTAATTCTAAAAGTGTCTCATCTATTATCTCTTGGAATATTACTTTGCTTCTCTTCTTTCTTAAAGGTTCTATTTGATGTTTTCTACCACTCTGTTTTGTTAATTTCCTCATCTTTCTTCTCTAATTAAATAACTTTTCAGTATGTTTAATCTGTTATTTATCTTATGCAGTGAAATTTTAATTTTAATGACTCATCAAAAGTATTTCATTTCTAGAAACTTATTTGCCATTTCTTTTTTCATAGTTCTCTGTTCTTTTCTTATGATTTTGTTTCTTTTTTAAAAATTTCTTTAA
>NW_012148075.1:2928865-3016092 GCF_000956105.1 Propithecus coquereli
AGAGTCCTGGGAAAAGACAAGTCTTCTTAATGTTTCCTGAGCCAGTGGGTATGTTTTTTCCGAGTCTTCTCTTTACAAAAATAACAGTTCTTCTATGGTCTGGTTTGAAGCTGTGATGTCTGTTTTTGTTTCCTATCTTCTGTGGGCTGAAAGCCATATTTTCCATTCGTTTGGATTTATTAAAACTCAAGGTCCTTAGGGCCTATGTTCAGTCTGATATGACTCTGGAGTGTCATGGCATTGGCACATTGCTTTATCCTGCCCTTTTGTTTTAGGCACTAAAGAATTTCCACTTCCTTATTTTAATATAAGCTATGTATTTACTTTTTTCTTTTGGTCTATGATTTCTAGTTGGCTGTGTTGATCGGTGGTAGGGCAGGATCTGTGCTAGTTCAGTCTACCATGTTTATTGAACCAAAAGTCCTGAGATTTATTTTTTATTATGGAATCATAAAAAAACCCATAAAAAATTAGAGGATAAATGACAAATTGGAGAAAATATTTATAATATATATGATATGGAATATTAATACCTAATAAAAAAGAGACCTATAAGTCAATAAGAAAACATGAAAAACCTAATAACAAATTGGATAATTTTTTTTTTTTTTGAGACACAGTCTTGCTCTGTCATCCCAGGTAGAGTGCAGTGGTGTCATCATAGCTCACAGCAACCTCAAATTCCCTGGGCTTAAGCGATCCTCCTGCCTCAGTCCTCAGTAGCTGGGACTACAGGTGTGAACCACTGTGCCTGGATAATTTTTCTATTTTTAGTAGAGGCAGGGTCTTGCTCTTGCTCAGGCTGGTCTCAAACACCTGAGCTCAAGTCAGCCTCCCACCCTGGCCTCCCTAAATTCTAGGATTATGGGTATGAGCCACCATGCCTAGCCTCAAATTGGATAATTTTAATAATAAAAAAGTATGAAAAAAATTCTTTACGGTAATTAAACAAATGCAAATTCCAATAATGAAATACTTTATTTTGGCTATAAAATTAGGAAAATATAAAAGCAATGATGATGTCAAGGGTTAAGATATGGGAATATGAACATTCTTAAACACTGTTGATGACAGTTCTGACAGTAATTTTTTGGAAGAACAATTTGTCACTATGAATCGAAAGCCTTAACAAATGTAAAGTATTCCTTAACAATCACATTTCTAGGAGTTTTTACTAATGAACGAATTGGGCAAGCATATGAAGATTTATGCACAAATATGAAGCATTGTTCATGTCTAATAACTAAAATACTCAAATTTATAAATAAGGAAATTATAGTAAATTTGTATAATAAAATACAATAATTAAAATAATGTAGAGAAATATTCATTAGAATTGAAAATATTTGGTGTATATTATTTATTTAAATCAGATGACAAAATAAGACATATAGTAGAATTCATATTTATATTTATTTATTTGTATTTATATGCTATTAAAAAAATCTAGAGAGGCCAACACCAATATGTTAACTTAGTGAGTCAAACAATCCTCTCCCTCAGCCTCCTGAGTAACTGGGACTATAGGCTCACACCACCACACCTGGTTGGAACAGCAGCTCCAACATCACGTTTTCTGATAAAGCCTTTCTAATCTACTCTTCTTACTCCCCATCCCCTCTTCTTTGTGTTCCCAGAGCACTTTGTTATAACCCTGCTAGGGAGCTTACAGTGGTTGTGCTTACTGCTCTTCCTTTCCTCACCACACCATTAGATGCAGACACCTATTGGCAGTTGGACAATTCTTACTTATGTATTTATTTAAATCTGTACCTCACATGTTGTTTGTGTAATTAAATGAAGTTATTATAGTATATCTATAGAATAAATTTTTTGTGGCTATTAAAATCCGTGATTCTAAAGAATATTTAATAATATGAGCAATATTTAGAAAAGAATATTGACATAAAATGAAGTAGTACACAAAACACAGCAGGTTTTCTACATAATGTAGTATACGAAAATGTACATATGCATCTGGAGTGAAGTATTAAGTATATAACAGTATTTGTTAAATTAATTATTATTAACATTAATATCAGTAATGGTTATTGCTAGGTGGTGAGTATATGGGTGGCTTTTCTTTCTTCAATTTTGAGCAATGTCTATGCATACTTTCATAAATAATAAAACTATTCAAGTGCAGTTTTATTCTAAGACAGGCTCATGGGAGATATGGGGCCTGTGTGGAAAAGCGAGTGGTCTTTGTGATAGCAGTAGAGGAGTCGGGGTGGAGGGACACAGATAGACCCTGCTTTGTCTCCCAGGGCTGTCTCTTCCTTCTTGGGAGTCCTGCAAGCTTAAAGGGTTAAAGCTTTTCACAATTACCATTTACAAATGAATGAAATTAATCTTCTTAGGGAATATTTGAAATGAAAGTTGCAATGATATCTGAAAAGGATAAAAAAAAATTGATCTTTTAAATGCCCATATATGTTCACCTTGCCCCCAAAGGTTTGTGGAAGCCATGAAGCGGGTAGTGACTCGGATGAAGTGGCCCAGGGCATTGCTTTCCATGGGTTTGTTTAGATTTTCCACGGTGGGCTCAGGGGGACCAGGAGGCCTTTGAGGGGAACACTGGAATTTAAATAAAACATGCATCTAAGTTGCATATTAAACCTTTTCTCCTCTTGAGCTGGCAACTTTTCTGAAGCCAGAGAAAACTCCTGAGAACCTCAACTGTCATAAGAGTACTCTGTGAAGTTGGCCACTGTAAGAAGGCTGGAGAGAGCATCTGCGAGGGAGATTGGAGAAGGCTCTCTACCCATCAGGCTGGTGAGTTCACCCACTCTTGGTGCCATGCAGTGGCATGAATAACCCAGTGAAGAGGGCTGTAGTAAGGGCCCACCTTTTCAGTGCTCTGAAAAGTTAAATTTTCTAACTTGCAAGCATTTATAGTAGCTGATAAAGAGCTGCCAGGCTTCCTTAATGATTATCTGGGACTCATTTGACAGGAGTACGTTTACTTTTTGAATTCAAACGGATGTTCTTAATCTGCCTACAGATGAGTATGTTTCTTAAACATGTGCCTGACAATTTTGTGTTTTAGAGCACTCTTCATAAATTAGCATAAATCAGAGAAAAGTAAACTTTTTCTTTACCATAGGTGAACTATCACAGTGGCAGATTAATGCTGTAGGGAGGCTGGTAGGTTTTGTGAGGAAATCAGCAGAGAGCTGCCCACAGCATGGGAGACCTGTCTGGGTGTGCAGCTCTTGGTGGGAGTAGTTCCCTGCAGGGCTGGCTGTGGAAGTGGGCAGATTGGGGGCAGGTCCAGGAGGGGCACAGCGCAAAAGCCGCCAGTAAAGAGGAGCTGATCAGACTGCAGTCCTGCCATCGTGGTTCTTGGGGAACTCTCAAAGTGGGCTGAGAGCTTTGCTTGGACCTTGCAGCACCGTTTAGGTGTCCACTTTTGTTCACGAAGATTTTTAACACAAACGGTTAGACTATATTCTCTTCTTTACCAACACAAACTACAAAGTTGAAATCTTTCCATTCTAGGCAACAGAAAGCATAAGAAATAATCAATTATTAGTAAACAGATGAGAATTTACCGAGTATCTTAAAGTTTTCGTTTGTATTTTTCCCTCACTGAAATTGTGTCTTAGACAAAAATCATGTTGGTTATGCAGAATTAAGAAGTGAATACACCCACGTGTTTGGCACACATGGGGTTTTTATTTCACAATCTGTTTAATCTTTTTGCATATTCCAAGGGAGGCTCACTGTAGGAGTATGTGTGTATCTCTCTGACTTGCAGTCAAGTTATAAAAAAAAATCTAGGTCTAGAGTTTTGAAAGTATGTATAGGAATAAAAATAGTCAAAAAAAAAAAAAAAAAACCAGGATAACAAACTTAGGAGGAAAGAAAGTGTTGGTTTCATTTTAATTTTCTTGCAAAGTTTGTAGAGTTCGTAAGAGCTAACTCAAAATGTTTTCCACGTTACATTGAAGACCATAGGGATCCACATCATTCTATTGCACAGGAAGCTGAAAATTAAATTTCAAGTAAAGGGGTATATTTTGTTATTTGGTTGACACCTTGCTCATCACAGACACACAATTCATGATTTAATAAATTGAAATATTTAAAGATTTTTCTTAGAAATTTTTAATGTACCCTGGAGTTACTTAATGGGAAGGAAAAATAGGGAATAATCAAATTATTATTTGATTATTGAAGACATTCTCTCCTCTCTCTCATTAATTTATTTAACTTATTTTATTCTCTTTAATTTTAATTTTCTAATTCTCTTTCCTCTCTATAACAAGCCATTCTCAGATTTTACGGTATATCGTTTGTCTGTTGCTAAGCTCTCTATTCCTCGTATTGTTTGTTTTATGTGATTGTACTTTAGGTTTACATGAATGGTACTTGGGAGTAGATCTCATTCTGTTCCTTGTTTCGCTAAGCTCGTTTTTAAAAGCTCCATCTATGTTGTTGTGTTCCGTTCAATCTGTCGCTGCTAAAGCTACATTTTACTTTATGGAATGCTTCTCTTCATTTTACTTACCCCGTTTGGCGGTGATAGACACCCAAACTGCCTCTAACTTCCTGCACTACAAAGAATTACGAACCTTTGTGAGAATTTATCCAGATTTCTAATTTTTGCCAGTCTTAACTGAGGTAAAATGACATTCATTGTTGTTTTATGTTCCCTGATGATTCAGTCTGAGTATTACTTTAATGGCAGCATTTTGAATTTCCTTTTGTATACCTCTCCTCTTCGTATTTTTGTCCATTCTTCTACTGGGATTGCGATGTTTTTC
This sequence comes from Propithecus coquereli, assembly GCF_000956105.1. Classification (NCBI taxonomy): domain Eukaryota; kingdom Metazoa; phylum Chordata; class Mammalia; order Primates; family Indriidae; genus Propithecus; species Propithecus coquereli. The sequence continues at coordinate 2,933,635 of NW_012148075.1, forward strand.
TTTTTATTTGCAAATTTTCCCTGTATATTTTATATATTAGTCCCTGATCTGTTTTGGACTGCACAGATTTCTTCTTCCAACCCATTATCTGTTAATTTTATTGACCAGAAAGCATTAGTTTTAAAGTAATCAAATTTATGAAAAAATTTTTTGACTTGCAGTTTGCACACTTGGGGTTTTATTTACAAAAGACTTATTTATACCTTTAGGTGACAAAGATATTTTACTACATTTTCATCTATTAACTTTATAATTTTGTTTTTCAGATTTAAGCACTTATCCATATGGAATCCACTTTGTATATAATGTTAGATAGAGTCCCAGTTTTATTTTTCTAAATATAATGAGTTAATTTTTACAATACCACCTTGTAAACAATTTATGCCTTCCCCACTCATTTATGGTGCCACATTTGTTAAATCATATCTATAATATGATTTAAATTATATATATTATATCCCTGAGATATTTTGATCGATCTGATTTTTCTCTAAAATTAAACTGTATTTTGTAATTTTAGCTTTGGTAAATTCCAAATCTATTTTTCTCTTTGAAAGCTGGCTTTTAGGTGGCCCTCTATTTGTTCATGGAGATGATTAAGATGATGAAGTTTCTAAAAGATCAGGTGGAATTTTGATTGTGATTGTCTCTGCAATCCAATAATTGTAAATAGAAATAATTTGTAGATTATTTGGTAAAGGATCTATATACTTACAATGTGACTCTATTCAAGACCATGGAATGTCATCCTTTTACCTCTAGGAAAAACCCTACTTGAGCTTGGCTTGGTGTAATGATGTAATTTTTTAAAAAAGATAGGATCTTGCTATGTTGCCCAGGCTGGCTTTGAACTGGGCTCAAGCAATCCTCCACCTCAGCCTCCTGAGTAGCTGGGTCTGTAGTCTCATGCCATCATGCCTGGTTTAAGAACACTCTTAGAGGCCGGGTGTGGTGGCTCATGCCTGTAATCCTAGCACTCTGGGAGGCTGAGGCGGGGGGATCGTTTGAGCTCAGGAGTTCGAGACTAGCCTGAGCAAGAGCGAGACCCTGTCTCTACTAAAATTAGAAAGAAATTAGCTGGACAACTAAAAAAATATATATAAAAAATTAGCCGGGCATGGTGGTGCATGCCTGTAGTCCCAGCTTCTCGGGAGGCTGAGGCAGGAGGATTGCTTGAGCCAGGAGTTTGAGGTTGCTGTGAGCTAGGCCGACGCCACGGCACTATAGCCCGGGCAACAGAGTGAGACTCTGTCTCAAAAAAAAAAGAAAAAAAAAAAAAAAGAACGCTCTTACAGCATCAGCTCCAACATCATGTTTTCTGGTAAAGTCTTTCTAATCTACCTCTTGCGCCATCCCCTCTCCTTTGTGTTCCCAGAGAACTTTGTTCTATCACTGCTATGGAGGTTACAGTGGTTGTGCTTACCGCTCTTCCAGTCCTCACCACACCATTAGATGGGGAAATATCTCAAGATTAGAATGTCTTATTTTTGAAGCAGCTTTTTGAAGTGTAATTTACATACCACAAAGTCACCTGTTATAAGTTTAAAATTCAATGCTTTTTAGTAAATTTATAGAGTTTGTGCAACCATCAACACAGACTGATTTTACAATATTTTCAGCCTAAAACATTCCTTTGTACCAGTTTGCAGTCAGTTCCTCCTCCCCACTTCAGCCTCAGGCAACCACTTATCGGGTGTCTTTGTCTCTATAAATTTGTCTTTTCTGAACATTTAGTATAAATGGAAACATAATATGTTGTCTTTTGTTTTAGGCTTCTTCCACTTAGCACAATGATTTTGAGTTTTATCCGTGTTGTAGGATGAATCAATAGTTCATCCTTTTTATTTCTGCATAATATGCCATTGGATGCATATACCGCAATTTGTTTGTTCATTTATGAATAATGTTGTTATGAACATTTGTGTATAAGTCTTTGTGTGGACATATGTTTTCATTTCTCTTGGGTAGATTCTTAAGAGTGAAATTACTGAGTCACTTGGTAAGTTTATGTTCAACATTTTAAGAAACTGGCAAACTGATTTTCAAACTTGCCATTTATTTCACATCTCCACCAACAACACATGAAGGCTCCAGTCTTTCCACATCCTCACCAACACTTGGTATCCTTTATCTTTTTGGCTGTAGAAATTTTAGTGGGTGTGTAGTGGTGTTTCATTTTTCATTTCCCTAATGAGTAAAAATGTTGAGTATCTTTTCATGTGATTATTAGTTATTTGCATGTCTTCTTTAGTGAAGTGTATTCAAATCTTTTCCTCATTTTTAAACTGGGTTGTCTCCTTGTTGTTGAGCTATAAAAGTTCTTTATATATCTGGATACATGCTTTGTAAATATTTTCTCCCAGTCTGTGGCTTGTCTTTTCATTCATTTAAGGCTGTCTTTCAAAGTAAAAAGTTTGTAATATTAATAAAGTCCAATTTATCATTTTTATTTTATGATGGTGTTTGGTGTCATATATAAGAACTCATTGCCTAATTGAAGGTCATGAAGATTTACTCTTAATTTGTCATCTAGAAGTTTTATAAATTTTTGTGAATGACTTGAGGTAAGGGTCTAAGGTATTTGTTTTGCCTTTTCTTTTTGAAAGTGTATATCCAATTGTCCTGGCACCATTTGTTGAAAAGACTATCCTTTCCTCATTGAATTGTTTTGGCATCTTTGTGAAAAATCAGTTGACCATAAATATGAAAATTTATTTCTGAACTGTAAGTTCTGGTTCTTTAATCTAGTTGCTTATCTTTATGCTAATATAACACTGTCTTAACGACTGTAGCTTTATAATAAATCTTAAAATCAGAAAGTGTAAATCCTTCAACTTTGTTCTTTTTTTAAAAAAATTATTTTGGCTATTCTAGGTCTTCTCAATTTCCATATAAACTTTAGAATCAGCTTGTCAATTTCTATGAAAAAAGCTGCATGATTTTGATAGGGATTGTGTTTTATCTATAGATCAATTTGGACAGAATTGTCATTTTAACAAAAAGTCTTCCAATCCACGAAGATGGAAGGGCTCTCATTTATTTAGATCTTCTTTAAATTATCTCAGCAATATTTTGTGTGTTTTAGTGTCTACTTCCTTTGTCAAATTGATTCCTAATTTTTTTGATGCTATTGTGAATGGATTTTTAAAAACTTATTTTCAGCTTGTTCACCGACAGTACATATAATATTATATGTACTAGAAACACAATTAATTTTTGTATATTGATTTTGTAAACTGTGACCTTGCAACTTGTTTATTAGTTCTATTAGTGTTCTCTTTGAAGTGCATTCTTTAGGATTTTATACATACAGGATCATGCCCGTCTTCAAATAAAGACAGTTTTAATCCTTTGTTTTAATGGGAATGACCTTCCTTTCTTCCTTCTGCAAAAATGTTCTCCTGGTGGCAATGGACTGGCCCATTTCTTCCCTCTCCCCATTTTCGCTTACAGAATAACTGTAGAATGTGCTGGGAATGCAATATCCTGAGATAGGGAGAAACTGCCTGGTCAGCTGGGCTTTATCCCTCTTTCCCCTGGAAGCAAAGCTTTGCCCCATGTGTCACGTGGCCCTGAGCTACAGAACCAGGATGGCTGCCTTTCAGGTTTCCTCCGCTGTGGTGCAAGAGGAGCATACACAGTCAAGATTCCATCTGCCTCAGGAAGCTTTATTGAGCCTTGGGGAACTGGCTCACAGTGGATCCTACTCTTCTTTTTCCCATGCTACCTGTTTGTAAGTAATAAATCCACTTCAGATAACTTGCTGAGTGTGAGTGTGTTTTGTCTCACTGGACTCAGGCATTGGTAACACTGCACCTCAGCAAGCAGTGGGCAGACGTGTTTGGACTCTTATTCCTAGTGGTTGGCATAGGTGTCCTCCATGCAGTGGAAGGCGTTTCTTGGAACTGATTATTAGTGAACCTAATTGACATCTTCCTCTTACCCTCTCTCTCTCCCTCTCTTCCTTTCTTTTCCATATCTCACTGGCTAGAACCTCCAGTGCAATATTTTATACCAGTGGCAAGAATGGACTTGATTGCCTTGTTCCTGATTTTTGGGGAAAGCATTCTGTCTTTAGTATTGACCATGTTAGCTGTAGGTTTTTCATGATGCTCTTTATCAGGTTGAAGAAATTGCCTTCCATCCTTAGATTTTTGAGAATTTTTAAAAGTTAAAAATAAATTATGAATGGGTATTGGATTTTGTCAAATGCTTTTTCTGCATCTAATGAGATGATTATATTTTTGTCTTTATTTTATTAATATGTTATATTCCATTAATTGCTTTTTGGATGATAAACCAATCTTGCATTTCTTGTATAAATCCCACTTGACCATGATATATAATCCTTTTTATATGCTGCTGAATTTGAATTGCCAACATTTTGTTAAGAATTTTTATGTTTATGTTCATAAGGGATATTGGTCTGTAATTGCTTGTAAAGTTTTTATCTTGCTTTGGTATTACACTAATGCTCATGTAATGAATGTGTCGATGTTTCCTCCTCTGTTATTTTCTGAAAAAATTTGTGAAGAGTTGATATTATTTGTTCTTTAAACATTTAATAGAACTCCCCGCTGAAAGCATCTGGGCTTTTCTTTGTGGTAAGATTTTAAATTACTAATTCAATTTCTTTACTTGTTATAGGTCTATTTAGATTTTTCATTCCTTCCTAAATTTTGTTAATTTGTGTCTTTCTAGGAATCTTGTCATTTCATCTAAGTTGTCCAATTTGTTGGCAAAAAGTTATTCATAATATTGCCTTATAGTCCTTTTACTTTCTCTAGGGTTGGTAGTGATGTCACCTCTTTTGTTTCATTTTGGTAACTTGTGTCATTTCTCTTTTTTTTCTTGTTCATCCTAGCTGAAATGTTGGTCTATTTTATTGATCATTTTAAGAAATCAATTTTGGTTTGATTTTTCTATTGTTTTTCTGTTTTCTATTTCATTGATTTTTTTATTCCAATCTTTATTTTTCCCTTTATTCTACTTGTTTTGGTTTAAGTTTGCTTTTCCTTTTCTGGTTTCATAAAGTAGAAATTTATGTTCTTGATTTGATACCTTTCTTCTTTTCCACTGTAGATGTCCTGACATAGGATGTGGCTTTAGCTGCATTTTGATAGATTATATTTTCATTTCTTTTAGTTCAAAATATTTTTTAATCTCCCTTTTGATTTCTTCTTTGATCTGTATATTATGTAAAATATCTTAATTTCCGACTATTTGGGGATTTCTAAGATTTCTTTCTTTTGTTGATTTCTAATTTAATTCTGTCACATTCAGAATTATACTTTGCACGATTTTAATTTTAAATTTAAATTTTATTGAGACTTGTTTTGTGGCCTAGTGTATGATCTATTTTGGAAAATGTATCAGCCGTACTTGAAAAGAATATGTATTCTCTTGTCATTGGATGGTGTATTCTGTAAATGTCACGTCAAATTTGTTGAGCAATATAGTCAAACCTCAGGCTGTTGTAAAGGTTGCCCTTCCTTGTTTGCTTATCACAGAAATTGCTACTCATCATTCAGTGGGTATCAGGTTTTGACCTTTAGCTCCAAATCAAGTCATCCCTTTCTGGCAATGAAACTGCTGGATTTTCACAGTTTGTGCCACCTGTTAGAACTACTGTGCCAACTGATCTGAGAGGATGAGGGCAGGTTGATGGGATCAGCCCCAGAAAAATATGCTACAGATTCCCACAGTTCTTATCCAAAATCAATCATTTTTTATGAATAAATGCTCTTAGTTTATTGTAAGCCTTTGGTCAATTTCCAGATTCCTGAATGGCTGTTTTGGTAATATTGTCCAGTTTTTAAGTTTCTTTCAGGGAGAAGATTTGGTGATTTCCTCTTTCAGTCATGCTGGAAGTCTTACCTTCCCTTCTTCGCTTTTGTATCCCTAGAAACTATTTTCTTATCTGTTGCTCAAACAGTTCTCAATATATGATAACTGACTCTGATATTTAAAACGTGATTTGCCTTAAAGGTTAATTCCAGGAAATCTTCTTAGGTTAAGAGTTTGCCTTTAGAGAAAAAATAGCAGTTGAACCTCTCTTAACTTCACTAAACCAATTTGCTAGATTAACAGGTATAATCATAAAATTTAATTAAATATTATGTAAACCAATGAACACTAAGTATGAATAGAGTGTTTCTATGAAAACAAAACTGCATGCTTTGAAAAGACTCAGAAAATGTGAGTTGCTAAAAATTGCTGTTGAATTAGGTGTGGGTGAGACAACTATAAATGATTGTGGAAAAATAGAACAATATGGGAGGATTTTGCACTCAGATTACTTCACAAATGTCCTTAAATTTTCACTTTGTTTTTTAAAAAGTGGGAGCTGTAAATTATAGGTGATGAATTATGGAAATGTCTTTTGAAGAAAGATGATGGAGAATTTTTATCAATATTCAAAGAAAACACCTTGACCCTATATGAAATATTAGCAGAAAAAAGTATGTTTATGTTTTAAGTTACAATAAACTATTTAGTGTATTATGCATCACTTTTATTTATTTTTTGTGATTCTCTGTTTTAGCCAAGTTTTTGGTTAACCAAATTGTTATCAGTCCCAATCAGAAAAGTGGTTTCTTTACTCTCCCCTTACTCCAGGGAAATCTTGCTTAGGCTGGCTGCTGGCTGCCTGCCTGGGATGTTCTCCCCGACTCTGGAGTTGGTCTCTTGACTTAGCTCAAGCCTCATCCTTCCATTTTCCATTCCACAGTGGTGGAAAAGAAGTACAGATTAGGGTTAGGACTGTGGGTAGTTTGGAATCATTTTGCCATGTCAGGGTGTCCTTAGAGAGATGAGTAATGAACTTCAAGCTTTCACCTGTTTGGCAACTCTTGGTACTTCCATTTTTTTTTTTTTTTAGGTGCTTCCATTTTGACGGTGCTGGGAGGGGAGTTTGAGGCTGCTCCTGGGTGGGGACAATACCCACTTTGGGAAGGCCCAGGAGTGAGCAGCCTTATGCCTGAGAGATAAATAGTATCAATCCCTTGAATTTGTCTTCCAGGGTCAAGATTAGTTGGTGGTTGAAGATTAAGAGACAGGCCAACCAGGGGCCTGTGTCCAGGGCTCGGAAGGAGCCCTTTGAGTGACATGGGGACATGTGATCTAGCCCAACTCACCAGGGCAGTGTTTTCAGACAGGAGTTCAAGGCTGAAAACTTGTGACAATGACAATGTGCATTCACCAAGAGTGTTATCTCTTCTTCCTTCAAACACCTGTGATGCCCCCTAAGTGGCTGGTCAATGAATCACATTTGGATTCTGTATCAAATATTTCCCACCATCAAGACAGATGTGAGTGCCCTGTCCCCAGCTGTATGCATCAGAATTTATTCACCCCAAGTCCTACTTCGTCAGCTAACCTGAAAAACATTTATATTAAAAAGTTGGGGTATCATGCTCTAAAATTTTTCTGAATAGATAAATCTTTTGAAGATAGAAAAGCGTAACATGAATGTGGGGTTTTAGGCCCTGATGTTAATTGATGGGGGAAAAAATTTTAGGTCGGCAAGACTTCTAGCACTATTCAAGCCATCTTACACAGGAGGCTACTCAGTGTGTCTAGACTCTAAGCTAAGGCAGAGCTAGTTGTAGTGGCTGCCAGAAAAGGAAGGCTCAGAGAAAGCCTATGAGACTAATAATTTTGAATATCTGATTGTCTTGATAATGGATTGGGAGATCACAGGAAACTTTTTAAGTGTTGTTAAAAATCATTGTGCACATCGAAATCTATATATACACATCCATTTAAAAAAATAGCAGCACGAGGCTGGGCATGGTGGCTTATACCTATAATCCTAGAACTTTGGGATGCCAAGGTGGGAGGATTGCTTGAGGCCAGGAGTTCAAGACCAGCCTGAGCAACATATAGAGACTCCATCTTTACTAAAAATAAAAATGTTATCTAAGTGTGGTGGTATGCACCTGTAGTCCTAGCTTCTGGGGAGGCTGAGGTGGGAAGATCCCTTGAGCCTGAGAGTTCAAGGTTACAGTGAGCTATGCTTGTGCCACTGCACTCTAGCCTGGGTGACAGAGCAAGACCTGGTCTCAAATAAATAAATAAATAAATACGTACATGGAAAGGGCAGAGCTTTAGCATTCCTTGCCCTATGTAAAGTCTCACGGCTTAGCTGAAGTAAGCTTGGTACTTTTTATTTGCTTGTGTGGTCTGAATCTAGGTCTTGATTCTCAGACTTTTTCTATAGTGAGGAAACTAATGAAGCTTTGAATGAAAAAATATGACCTTAGGAAGACAATGTGGTCTCTCTCCCTCCAGCAGCATTCAACTAGGAAGAAAAATCTTAGTGAGAGTGCTGAGAGCAGCTCCAGTAATCCTGGAGGGTTTATGGCTTTTAGACAGGTAGAAGTTTGACATAAAACTTGTTAGAGAGCCAGAGAACAAGAAGCTGTAAGTTTCTGCTGAGAATCAGAGCATGGCCTTTCTGCACCTTGAGGCTTGTCTTGCCTCCTGCACCACTCTGTATCCCCCCAACCCCTCTTCCACAGGCTTTTTGCACCCAATGGGAGAGGAGAGAAAAAAGACGGTAGAGGGGAGGGAGGTGCACAGGGATCCCTGTGGGATGGTTTTCCCTCCCTCCCTCTCTGAAAATGAAAGAATGGCCTCAAAGAAAACGGTACCATTTTCTCTTCTCTTGTTCACCCTGTCTGAAATTTACTCTCTCCCAATCAGCACCCCAGCCCTTTATTTGTGCTGCCTTTCTGGCTTGTCATCAACAGAAATTGTTTCTATTCTCTTTCTTGCTCTCTTTCTCTCCCTGGTGCTGTCTCTCTCTCTGTTTCTTTCTCTTCCTTTTGCTCTCTCTAGCTTCTAGCTCTTGCCTGGTCCTGCTGAGAAAACATAATACTGCCTTATTTGTGACTCTGCAGTCATTTCCATGGCAACCAACCCATGGCCCAGGTATGAGCCTGTGCCTTCGCCATAGGACTGTGCAAGAGAAAAGGCCTTTATTAAAGCTGAGTGCCGGCAGTTTCCCTCCTGCAGCCCTTGCCAAGAGAGGAACTTCTGTAGGAGTCAAAGGAGGGACATAGGACTCAAAAGCAGGGATCCCAGCTTTCTCAAAATTTCTTCAGTGTAAATGAAACATCCCCAGCCTACTGCACGTACGTGCACATGTAGGCACACACATGCACACACCACTTCTATTTCTGGACCTATAGCCACAGAGCATTTTTGTCTTTTGAAGGAAATCAGTTTCTATGCTGGCCTGGAACAAAAGCTCATGTTTGAAACGAGAGGTGGGCTCAGCTGTTTAGGCCTCCTATGTATAGAATGGGGGGCTGGGGAGAGAGCAGGGACAACAGCAAGGACAGGGGTGGTAAAAGCTTATGAGGGTGGTGATATGAAATATGGGAGAAATTTTAGAGCACCTAACTCGACGATGAATAATAAGAGATAGGGAGGAAAAAAAGGGTTTCAACTGGGAGTTCTTAAAACAGGAGCTCCTGAAGTGTTCATCATTGTGTAATGTGACTTGCACACAATAAGGTGATATAACATAGCAAAGGAGACTGACATCTCTGTGCAGTCGTCTCTCTTTCCTATTTTCTACCCCTTTTCGGTGGATCTCTGCTGTTTGTTCCCTTCCACTTTTGTCTGGGTCAGGGGAGTATCCTTTGGAAGGATGGTAGAAACATTCTACTCAGATTCCTAAGGCCCCTTTTCCTGCCCCTTCCCTCTCTTCCACCAGGGCACTTGAATCTAGATAAAGGGAAGAGGAGAGAAGGGTCTGGCTCCCACCCCTCCTGAGCGATGTCCCCACGTTGCAAACAAATGGAACTTGCTGCATCCTGGAGCCAGGAGGATATTCCAGGTTTCCACTACAACCGAGATGAGTTAATCTTTATTAAGCAGATGTATACAGGACCAGCTCGTCTCCATAACATCTCCTCGGCCTTCCGCTCCCCATTTCTTTTATTGATCTGCCTGTCTAAATGAGTACTTCTAAACTCGGTGGGAGTTTTCCAATTAGATAAAAGGCAATTCATGTCGCCTGCTGCCTCCGCGCTGCACTAACAGCCCCAAACCAAGAGAGCATATTCAAGACTTCTTGGCAGAACAACCTGCTTTAATCAAGGCAGCCCCCTTCTGAGCACCTTCATCTGCAGGACATTTCTCTTAATATGTGAAGGCTTTCTTTATTGGAGGTTGAGAAAAATGGGCTGCTTCCGCAGGAGCGGGGGTTTCAAGGTACACTGTGTGGTTAACGGAGAAGATGAATCGGCCCACTTCCTGGGCTGGCATTTTAGAAAAGGCAGCTTGGCAAGAATTTTTGGGTCAAACAATGACTCTAAGGTTTTCAGATCTCTGAGACTTTTGCTTGGGGCTCTGTCTGGCCTCGGACCCCATGGCCTGCTGGGAGTCTTCCTGTCCCTGGATGAGTCACCGCTCAGGTAGCACGGTGTTCCAAGGCTTCCACCCACTGTCAGGAGGGCCAAAGAGAGGATGGAGGATCGGTGCCACAGAGGTGAGCCCTTCCATCCCTGGGCACCAGCATCCATTGGTGAATATAGGTGGCCCAAAGCCTGGACACTAACAAGGGCCTCTCATGACCCACTATAGCTGGTCTAAGCCTTCTGCCTGAAGTTCAAGGTTCTTTTCGCGACGCATCCTTATTTCTCCTCCTTCTTAACCCTCTCTGTTCTGGCCTGGCTTATCATCCACATAGCCAGTCTGCCACATTTTCTGACTTTTGGTCATCCTTTTCTTTTTACCTTAAAGGGCTACCCTCCTCATCTGGAAAAGGGAAGTCTTTCTTAGCTACCATTTCTCTTCCACCTCCGTATTTCTTTTATGCTATTAGCATTGTCTTGCTTATTGTTTAGTCACTAATTAGAGCTACTACCCTTTATTGAGTGCTTACCATGTGCCAGGCACTGTGCTGGGTGCTTTACATATAATTAACAAAGTCAACCCTCACAGTGTTCCTATAGGTAGGTGCTATTACTAACCCATTTTACAGATGAGGAAACTGAGGCTGAGCACCTTGCTAAAGGGCAGATAAACATTTGGATTCACATCTGTGCGATTCCAAAATTCTTGGAATATAGCATATGTGGCCATGGATGAATAATAATCATAATGGTAATAAAAATAATTGTTTGATTAGCACAATGCAAGTCTTAGAAAGAATGATTTTTGACTCTGAGGCTCCTCAAGCAGAATGACTGGGCCCCCAAGTTCCTTCTATCTCTAAAGCATCAGCACTTTTATTGGAGGCCAGTAAAGCTTTCCTATAGCTACTGCGGATACAGACCTCTGTGACAGGGCCTGGGGACCTCATCTGATGGGGCCGTGGAAAGTCTAGCTGGGCTCTGACTGGCAAAGGATTTGCTTCCTTAAGTGTTATAGCTTCTAAAGAAAAAGACTTGAATTTTTAGATTTTCTTGTAGCTTCCTCTCTCTTTAGGAATTTGGGCCAAGTTGCCCGGGGATGGGATCAGGGGACATTTACAAATACTGCTCTCAAAAGTCATCATCTCTGCCAACCTCAAACCAATGTTTAGGAAAAGAACCCAGGCTCCTCAATTAGGGTCTCCCCTATTTCTTGAGAACTTTTCCTCTCTTCCAGAGACAGGAGGCATCTTTGTTCTTTCTCTTTTCCGAAGAGTCTCCATTCCAGAGTTTCGGAGTTCGCCTTACGAGCCCCCAAAACTGCACGTTGCCACTCTTCCCAGAAGGGCAGATAGGTCCTATGTAAATGAGATATTTGGCAGCCGGTGCTGCCAGGTCAGACCCATGAAGTCAGGTGTGGTGAGTAGGTGTCCTCTCTCACACCCGCACCTGCCTTCAGTTTATTGCCTTCTCTGGCTTGACAGAGCCTAGAAGGCAAGGGGTGTAACCAGGCTCTTCTGTAGCCACTGCAGCTCTGACACGAGCAGGGCATGGAGATGTCCACTAACCACTGTCCATGTCGGTGAGTTGTGAACCCAAAGCAGAGCTGAAGGAATGTAAGGAATGTGGCAGGAGGTCACTGATAGTGATACAATGACTTTGCCGTTGAACCTTCATGCCCGTCCCTTCCATTCTTGCTCCTGGCTCAGTATTTGAATAATCCAGACACGGCAAAGGAGGTAGAGGTTTTAGCTCCGCCTTCTCTTCTCTTCACCCCCCACCCCCAATCACAGCACAACCTCACAGGGAGAGGCACAGCTCGATCCCACTTGCCTGTGCAGCTTGGGTGGACAAAGCTAGGTCCTTTCTTGACCCATGATAAGCACATCGTCAGTGTGAGGAGAGCCAGGGTGGTGAGGAATGAGACCCCTTTTGAATATTGAGTTTCTGGGTCTTGACTTCTCAGCAGTGGCATTGTCTTTCCTGGCAGGCATTGTCACTTCAACATTTCAGCTGCACCTGGGGAATCAGAGCCAGAGATGATGATGGAGCTGCATTGTTCAGAAGCCTTAGGCACCTGCTGTTCAGAATCTCCATGAAGCCACTGCAGAAGGATCTGGAAAGAGACACTTAACCTTCCCTTACATTAGAAGAGAGAAGAGCCAGGGACTAGCATTGGAATTAGAGCCCATTCTAGCCAGAGAGGTTCACCTTTGCTCTTGGGAAGAAAAGGAAGTGTTTAAAGATTCAGTAAGGCTTCTGTTCATTATCAAACCCCAGCAGGACTTTATGATAATTTTTATAACTTCTTCATTCAAAACTCTGGGTGCTATGAAGGTTAATAACTTGTGTTTATCAAAACTCAGAGAGCTTTGTAGACATTATCTAATTCAGCAGCACCACAGGATAAGGAAACAGGGAAGGGGGAAAGGACGAACAGACAAAATGATTCCAATTTAGGAGAACTGATAATATTAATAGCTCCAACAGGGAGTTTAAGTGAGTTTTAGAAAATCACAAAACAAGTTGTAAGCCATCCAGGAAGGGCTGTCTTCACCCGCTCGCACTGGCTGCCTCAGACCACCATCTGGCTCCGCCACTGTGAGCTGGAGGGAGATGGACCACTCAAGCAGTTTCCTCATTTGTAAAGTGGAACAATTGGTCTTACATCTTGGAGTTATCGTGTTATTTAGTAAGGTAAAGGAGAAAAGGTACCAGCAGAGTGCTGGCACATTGCTAATGCTCGGTGAATATTACCTCCCCATAACCCTCTTTCCAGTGAGCCATAGGTTATTTCCCTGGTTGACTGGAGAAGTAAGCGTGTCTTGTACTCTGCCAAGCATGAGGAAGAAGGGGAGGGATGCATGAGGTCGTTTGGGGATGAGGGAACGGTTATCATTTCTCTTCTTTGGATACAAGACTGACCGTCTCTCCCTAACACCTTGAGCAAAAAGAGCACATATTCCTCAACAGAAAGTGAAATGGAGATTTGAAGCAATTTTACAGTTAATTGGGGGTGCAAAAATGGCCTCTGCTAGAACTGTCATCGGCTTTCCGGGGTTGAGTCATTTGTGGAGGTTTACATTTCTCAGCTCATTACACCTATCTTCCATTTTGCTCTCACTGGAAAAGGAAGCTTCCATGAGAAGGCAGTTGACCTGCATCTGGTTTGGAGCATTGCAAAATAGCAGGAGTTTTTAAGTTTTCAGGCAGGACATGGCTTGAGAGATTTTTCTCCCAAGACCCACAAACAAGGATAAGTGGTACCAGCAACCATCTTTAGTAGTTGTGCTCTTTTTGGGTCTTAAAGTCATATGAAGAAGAGAAAAGGAAGAAATTCTACAACCAAAGGTACTTAGGAGCATTTGTTGTCCCTGTGGCTGACCAAGTGGAAAGCCAGGGAGTGAGCTGCTTCCAGCCAGGCTCCCCCATTGGGTAAGAAAGTGAAACACCCTTCTCTTGTTGGTTCCTCTGTCAGTTCCACACTGTGTTTAGCCCATGTCCATACATGCATGCCAGGTGGTGTTGCTGCGGGGCAGCAGAAGCTTTTGACTTACAGGCAGAGATCTGAAGCCCCTTTTGTTTCCTCCTACCTAAATTCAATCAATGGTATTGCTTGAATTTACCTTCTCTTGTTCTGCATTGTAGAGCAAATAAATTTTGGACTTACATGATTTGTATATGTCAGCCAATGAAAAGATAAAGGCATGTCATGCCAAGGCAAAAGGGAAGGTAGAGCATTGCCAGGTGGTTCTGTTGATAAAGAAATAGTGACTAGAAAGTGTGGATGTCATGTAGCTTAAACTGGGGGCCAACCTTTTACCCAAAGGGAGTGCAGAATAGCTCTCTTCATTTGAATGGGAGTCACCCTCAACAGCAAGGCCATCTGACTGATACCATATTCCAAACATGTTGAAGACAAAAAAGAAGGTCAAAGTTTTGTTTTGCTGATAAGTAGGTCCTTCCTCTTCTCTATGGATTAGAATTAATATTCAAAGTGAAGAAGAAGTGTAGTAGAAGCAAATATACTCATTGAAATGTTCCCTGCGTTCCCTAGCCTCTTCTTGGAGCCACACAGATTGCTCTAGCATCTTGAGACAGATTTCTTTCCAGGCTGTTACCTAGAGAGTGATGAAAACTGCCTTCTCTGGCTCTGAGCTGAGGCCTTGGGGCCAGGCTGAGAGCTGTCCTGAGACACTTGCATCTGCATGTGTCAACTCCAGTACTTTTAAATCTCAGCCATAAATGTTTCAGAAGTGTGCTTTTCTCTGCACTGGATGTATATATTCAGTGATTTAACGACCTATCCCATGACCTAGTATTGCTATTGCTGTTGAATGTATAATTCTCTATTTGCAGATGGGCTTTGTTTTTCATTGTTTTCCCAGGCTTTAATTGGAGAATGTCTCATGGACTAGCATCAAGAACAGGTGCTCAGGACTCATGCAGCAATTGGGAAGGAAATCCACGATATCATCCAGTGAAGAGGCATCCTCCAGGGCTGCGAGTTGAGCGAAGGCTGAGGGAAGAGTAGAACTTGGCTCCTAGTTCAATGGGCACTAAGTTAAACCAAATTTAGTAGAGTGAATTGTGAAACCTTTAAAATTGAGGAAGAAAAAGCACATGTACTTCAAGACGAGTTCTGAGAGGGCCTTGGCAAAGCTGCTGGGAAGTGGGTATGTCCAGGGTTGGTTGTGAGGTCTCAGGTCCGCAGCCTGACTGGCCATGGAGGATTAACCCAAGTCCTATTCTGTCTGCCAAGTGGTTTTCTAGACACTGGGTTGCAATGTGGGGACATATTTGCCCTCCTAGCTAGTTGGATTCTCCCTGGCTGAGAGGCCACTGACTTGTCCTAAGGGAGAGAGATTTCTAAAGCCAGACACGTGTAAGGAGTCCTTTCTTCCCCACTAGTTCAAATCCACCCTTGGCTGATTCCCAAGGACTTGCATACTTTTTTCCCTGAAAAGTTACTGCATTCATTCATTCAGTTATTTATCAAATACTTTCTGAAGTCCATGTATTAGACAGGATGCTGGGAATAGAGTGATGAACAAACAGGGTCCTGCTCCACAGACAGGTGCATCTACAGGTGCTTCCCATCTGAGAGTAGTGATTGCCAGGATGGCTGAGAATTTAACTCAGACTCTGTGTGTGTGTGTGTGTGTGTGTGTGTGTGTGTGTATGTGTGTTTTCCAGGGAAGATTTTCATGAAGAGGTAATGAGTCTTGAAGGACAAGCTGGAGCTAAACGGCAAAGGGAGGCTGGAAGTAGGGATGGAAAGAAGAGTCTAAGCAGAAGAATAAAGCCCACAGGCATGAACAAACATGAGCACATCGTCCAGGTGAGCCAAGCCTGGAGGCTTCTGAAATACCCTATGTGTTTTTGAAAATGATGGAAGAGAGCAGCAGGAGCCTGCATCTCCTCATTGTTCCCTCAAGTAATGGTGTACGGAGAGGGTTTTTTTTTTTTTTTTTTATGCCTACTCTAAGGAGAGAGTTTAGTCTACAAGAGACTTGCCAGATTTAGCAAATAAAGTTCAGGATACCCAGTATATTTGAATTGCAGATAATGAATAATTTTTTAGTGTAAGTATGTCCTGTGCAATATTTGGGATATACTTACACTAGATAATTATTTATCTGAAATTTAAATTGAGCTGGACAACCTGCATTTTACCTGGCATCCTAGCCTACAGGCATCTCAGGACTAAAGAGGCCAGGGGTGGGACACAGAGGGTGTGGACGTCCTAGCCGTGGGCCACTTAGCAAGATGGCACACGAAGGTTTTCTGGGATTTTACTTCCCATCTTGAGGAAAATTTTGCAATTTTTACCATTATAGCACAAATGGACCAATACATATTACATAATTTATATAGCTAATTCATTCATACATTCGCTGTTAATTCAGTCAACAGATATTTAATACATTTTCAGGCTCTGTGCCAGGCACAGAGTAGACAATGTGAGCAAACACACTCGTGTTCCATTCTCGAGATATTGTCAAATACTTTTGACAAATCTGTCACATTTTTGACAGTTGCCATATTTTCCCTGCCTGAACCAAGGAAATACTTGCTTCCTCTCTCCCTATCCTCCTCCACCCTCATTGACCTTAAATGGCTTCCCATTGCCCTGTTATGCCTGCAATCCTGTTTTGAATGGCTTAGATGTGTTGATCTCAAAGCTTAGTGGAATCACCCGGAGGGTTTCTTAAAATGTGGTTTCTGGTTATCAGCCTTTTATCAGATGTGTAGAGATAACCAGAATCTATCTAGAACTCAAAAAAATCAACAAGAAAAAATCAAACAACCCCTTCAACAAATGGGCAAAGGAAATGAACAGAAACTTTTCAAAAGAAGACAGAATAATGGCCAGCAAACATATAAAAAAATGCTCAACATCTCTAATCATTAGAGAAATGCAAATCAAAACCACAATGAGATATCACCTAACCCCAGTGAGATTGGCCTCTATCAAAAGATCCCAAAACATCAAATGCTGGCGAGGATGTGGAGAGACAGGAACACTCTTACACTGCTGGTGGGACTGCAAATTAGTGCAACTTCTGTGGAAAAGAATTTGGAGATACCTCAGAGAGCTAAAAATAGAAATTCCATTTGATCCAGCAATAGCACTATTAGGCATCTACCCAAAAGAGTACAAAACATTCTACTATAAAGACATCTGCACCCGAATGTTTATGGCAGCACAATTCACTATTGCAAGGATGTGGAAACAACCCAAGTGCCCATCAACCCATGAGTGGATTATTAAAATTTGGTATATGTTTACAATGGAATATTACTCAATCATAAGAAACGACAGTCATCTAGTACCTCTTATACTTTCCTGGATTAAACTTAAGCCCATTATCCAAAGTGAGGCACTACAAGAGCAGAAGAATGGGCTCCACTTGTACTTGCCATCAAATTGGTACTAACTGATCAACACTAGGGTGATAACATGGCAGAAATACTCTCTAGGGATTAGGGGGATGGGGGGTAAATCCACAACTAAAGGACACGGGGAGCACTGTAGGGAGGGAAGGCATGCCTTTAACCCGCACTTGGGTGAGGCAAAGACATGAAGTGTAACCATAACGTTTATACCCTCACAATACCCTGGAATAAAACAAACAAACAAACAAAAAACCAAAACGTGGTTTCTGGGTTCTTTCTCTGGAGTTTGATTTGGTGGGTCTAGGGTTGGGGCTGAGAATATGCTTTTTTAACAAGCTCTCAGGCAAGGCCAGTGGGCGAACCATTGCCTTAGATGATGGGTTCCTGCACGGTGCCTTCATCTCCTGCCTGTCAGCCTCACGTTCCTCACTCTGGGTTCCCTAGCGCTGAGGGTAGAACAGGCTAATCTGCTATTTGGCAGGTCACAGGGCTGTTTTGGGAATAGGATTTCCTGGTTAACTGATGAAAACATCAGACAGTGAGGCCTTTTGGAAAAGGGGATTTTCAAACATTTTAAAAACAAACATAAAAATTATATTTGCAACATAAATTGTGGAAATTTTGAAAAAATTTCAAGAGGTAAAAAGATAAAGAATATTCACAACTCCACTGATATAGTTTCTCCAAATATTTTATATGTGTGTGCATGTATAAATACATTTATATATTGCATTCATTTATTCAACCATTTATTGAGTGCCTTCTCTGTGCCACGCACTCTTCCAGAAAAGGGTTACAGTAATGGGGAAAAAACCTCCAAAAATCTCTACTCTCATGGAGCTTATATTCTATTGGGAGATACAAACCATAAGGAAGAATATAAGTAAAATATATAATGTTTTAGGTAGTGAAAAGTACTAAGGATAAAAACATCAAATTAAGAAAGGGGACAGGTATGCTGAGGCAGGAGAGGGTTTAGAGTGATAGGGAAATCATTGCTGAGAAGATGGTTTTTAAAGACAAGACCTGAAGGAAGGGAGGGACTCAGGAGGCTGGTGAAAGAGCAGTCCAGGCAGGGGAGACGACAAGTGCAAAAGCCTGGGGGAGGCGGGGGTGGGGTGGGGTGACTATGCTGGAGTGTTTGAGGAACAGTCAGAGGGCAGTGTGGCTGGAGCAGGAGGAATGAGTGGGGGGCAGCAAGGAAGCCGGTGGAGGGACAAGTCAGAAGATCACACAGGGCCCACTGGGTCTCCGTGAGGGCTTCGGCTTTTCTCTGCACAAGATGGGGCCTTTAAAGGGTTCTGCACAGAGGAGTCATTCTGTTTGATTTCCTTAGCGGGATCACTCTGGCAGCCGTGTTGAGGATAGACCTTAGGGGGACAGAGTTTAAATCGGGGAGGCCGGTTAGGAGACTACTGCAGTATTCCAGGCAAAACACAATGGAGCTTGGACTAGGGATGGTGGTGGTGGGAATGGGAAGTTGTCTAATTCTAGATTATATTTTGAAGGTAGACCAACAGAATTTGCTGATAGACTGGAGAGTGAGTGAAAGAGACATCAAGCCCAAGCAGTCGGAAGAGTAGAATTAACCACTTATGGTAATAAGAAGTCTGCAGAAGGAGCTGGATTTGGAGTATCGGAGGCTCAGTGTGGAGCAAATGCAGTTTGAGAATTATACATGACCTGGAGATGTTGAGCAGGCAGTTGGATATGTGAGTCTGGAGTTCAGGGGAGAGGTCTCGGCTAGAGATGTGAACTTGGGATTGTCGGCACACAAGTGGTATTTAAGGTCCGCTGGTGCCCAGCTCAGATCCCTTTGACTGGACAGCTACCCGGCTCCCCCAGCTGCTGTGTTATGGCTCACAGCTGCCCCCTCTTCTGGAGAACTACCCTCTGCTGATAGAGCCACTTTGCCTGGTAGATAAAAGGAGACATTCACCCCCTGCTCTCCTGGGGAATAGTCTGCAGTGAATGATTGAGTGTGGCACAATTCATGTTCCAGAACTTTCTTTGGGATCAGGCTGGAGCTCATTTCAAGCTGAGACCACAGACACACTTCTTCCCTTCCCTCGACCTCTCTGTTCTCCTCACTCCCTGTGGGTTTCTTCCAAGAACACCCTCTCAATAGAAAACAGGCACACACGAATCTCTCTCCCGCGCTCTTCTAGGGAACCTGACCTGACGAGAGAAATCCTTCCAGTTCCTGGAGGCATGGGGATGTTTGTGCTACGTTCCTGTGTGTGCCATTCTTCTGGAAGTGTTTGGGCTTTTCAGGTTGTATATTATCTGATTGTATGATGAGTCAGGATGATTTGAGATGCTACCGGCCTCCCAACACCCTGCCGTTAGCAATGCAAGGCTTGTTGTGGGTACAGGCAGGAGGGCGGGCTGGTCCTGGGGAGAGGCGAGTCATTATTTCTGCCTCAGTGCATTCTAATCATATTTCCCTCTGTCAAACCGAGCAGTACTTTCAATCTTACTGCAGAGTCTCTGCTTTCTTTCCGCTTGGATCAGAAACAAATCAGCGTGATCAAGCCTGGCAGTAGATCATTTAGAGATTTTCGTCTCTGTTAGTAGCCAAGGGCTGGCAGCGTCTTTTGTATTTGTGTGTGAATGCACATGTGCATTTTGCTTTTAAATAGGAGATGACACTGCCTCCTGTTTTGAAATATTGTATATTTTGCACTTTAACTATCGAGACTTGTTGAGATCGTGGAGAAGGATGAATTAGCACAGAACAAAATTCCTAACTGTGAATCTGCCCAGCATAGTGATTCTGGTTTCTGTCTAGTCTCTTATACCTTTCTTTCAAATCAGGGTATTGCATAATATACCACAGTGCCCAGATACTAAGTGTACAACTGTATGTATTTTTACATATGTGAATGTCCATGTAGCCACTACCCAGATCAAAATATAGAAGATTTCCAACACCCCAGAGGTTCTCTCGCGCCCCTTCTCAGACAGTCCTTGCCTCTAACCTGAGTAACCACTATTCTGATTTCTATCCCCATGGATTAGTTTTCCTGTTCTTGAACTTCATATAAATGGAATCATAGAATATGTAATCTTTTATATCTGCCTTCTTTGATCCATTATTTTGTTGTAAAATTTATCCATGTAGTTGTATGTTGAAGTAGTTTGTTTTTTTAAAAATTCTTTATAGCTTTCCATTATATGAATATTCCGCAGTCTACACATTCTATTCCTATTGGACTGCCTCCAATGTTTGGCCACCGTACCATTTTCAGAACCATCTTAGTGTCCATAAACTGATTTAATGCCCACTCCCCCTCTTCTCCACAGGAAGCCTGAACAATAGACAGGATGGGTATTTGTACCCTCCTCTTCATTTTATAGGTGAGGAACCTTCACAGAGAATTTCAGTGACTCATCCAAGCCTGCACGGCCATGTAGGGAACAGAGGCAGGACTGGAACTTGAGTCTCTTGACTTCTGGATTGTTAATCTTCCCCAGATCCCTGCTATCACTTTCCCTGAAGTTCTCGACACCTGGAGCCCAAGTTGGGGGACTGCTCCATCCCTTGGAGGTGATTATAAAAACTGCCTTCCTGACTGCTGAGCCGCTGTTGAGACGCCTCATTTGGATGGAACCAGCATCATGTTTGAACAAGTGCAGTTTCCCCAGTAGCCCTTCAGCACGGAGATGCACTGGACACTCAGGTAGCAACGACAATTAAGTCACTTTCAAAAGACAGTGGATGAACCCCCCACTTGACAGTGCCTGGAGACAAAGCAGTTAGAGCAAAAGCTTACGCCTGTCAAGCATTGGCAGGGAGCAAGAATGTCCGATGTGGATGTCACCTGCAAGGACACCGGGACTTAGATGTGTCATCACAATGGTCTCTGCTCCAGGAGGTTTGGCAGAACAGACAGGATGCTGCCTCCTCCCTCCTGCAAGCTCTCAGGAGTAGGTGTGGGGAGGGGAAGCGGGTCGGCATTTAGGGAGCAGGATGAAAAGGCCACAGAGCCGGCGGTGCCCTGAGCACTGCTTCTGGTGATTTCTGAGCTGAGTGTCCAGAGAAGGAGACGTTTTCATCCTGTGACTCTGCCATGTGCCTCACAAATCATCATGATTCCCATGCCAGAGTCCTGCAGGGTTCCCAAGGGCCTAACGGTGACAGGCTCCGTGGCTGGGGTTGTGCCTCTGCCGTCCCTTTTCCGCATTGTTCGTCCTTTCTCCCATTGTCTCTATTGATTTCCCGCTTGTTTTCCGTCACCTCATAATTGCTGATTTTTTTTTAAACCAAGAGAAGCCTCTAGTATGGAATAAAAAGGATTTACAGAGCATTTCCGACACAAACAAGATCTTTTGTCTTCATCATCCTCATGCATATTAGGTCTTCTTCGTATGTGTTTACAGATGTCAAATGCAAGCTCAGAGCAGTTCAGTAGGATAACGAGAACATCCTGCTTTTCCTAGGACTTTTCTGCATCCTGGGAACCCCCTTAGTCCTGGGAAATCGGGGGTAGTTGGTCACCCTAAGGTGAAGTGACTTGCCTAAGGTTACAAGCAGGAGGTTTCAGGGCTGAGATTTGAACTCAGGTCTTCCTGGTTCCCAAAATGGCAATTTTTTCTGGCTCTCTGATATTGGCTTTTTCTAGTCATTTCTTAGTTTGCAGTGATGTAGAAGGCACCTTGAGGGACAGGCTTGGCAGCCAGAGATGCCATCTGAGAAGGGCTTAGCTGGTGCAGGAGAGGATGAGGAACGTCCTCAAGGTTACCTTAGTTTACAGACAGCCTTGGACATGCCCCCACTTGCAGCTTGCCTGCACAGTCCAGCTGACTTTGGTTGGAAAGAGGAAAAAAGCCTTCTTATTTATATAGTACAGATGAAAAGAGAGTGGTAGAAATACTTCCAATCACTGTTCTTCCTAATCTCCCACTCTTGACTCTATATAGGAGTTCCCAAGGTTTGAGAAAGTAATGCGGTTAGCATGGATGTGTAGTGACCCTTTTGGACTATAGCTTGCAAGCTGCCAGATTCTTTTTTTTGGAGACAGAGTCTCACTCTGTTGCCCGGGCTAGAGTGCCGTGATGTCAGCCTAGCTCACAGCAACCTCAAACTCCTGGGCTCAAGCGATCCTTCTGCCTCAGCTTCCTGAGTAGCTGGGACTACAAGCATGCGCCACCATGCCCGGCTAATTTTTTCTATATATTTTTAGTTGTCCAGCTAATTTCTTTCCATTTTCAGTAGAGATGGGGTCTCGCTCTTGCTCAGGCTGGTCTCCAACTCCTGACCTTGAGTGATCCTCCTGCCTCGGCCTCCAGAGTGCTAGGATTACAGGCGTGAGCCACCGCGCCCAGTCCTCCAGGTTTTTAATTTTCGGCAAGTTTTGGGCGGAAGTTATCTGGATTTAATGGGGTGTCAAAGCCTTTTTTGCACAAGTTTAATGTACCCAACAACAGCTCTACCCCTGACAGTGACTCAGCCCTCTTAGAGCACACCCAAGCCCTCTACCTCACCGGAGCAAGACCGGCATTCAATCACCCTTTTCCCGAAGGTGGATGTGCCTCTACTGAGAACTTCATTTTCTTTGACTCAACTTCTTTATGTGACTTAGTCAAGCAGGGTTTGACTCATTCCCAAATTAAAATTTTCTTTATTAAATATTACTGTTTGATGCAGAATTCTGTGATTTGTTTTTTATTTTAAGCCAAAGCATGCTTATTTCCTAAACATTGTGCTTTTGTCTCTTCCCTTGAGATGCACAACAGTTTCTGCAAAGGAGAATCCCCTCACACAAGGCTAACTAACATCTGCTTTTCTTTTCTGCTATCCAAGATTATGTAATTCAAATAGAACTTAAGGGAATACCCTCTAAACACATTTAGGCACAGAGTGAAACGCAGGATTGAGCGGAGAGCTTAAATTCGTCGACAAACAAATCAAGAGATGTGCCATTCTTGTTTTGAGGTTGCTGGCTTGTGGAAGTGGTGACATCGTCCAGGGAGGCTAGAGTTGTGTGGGAGCAAGGGATTAATGGATTGTCATCTGTATGCCAGGCCCCACACTTATGTCATTTTATTTAATCCTTATAACAAACCATATAAAGTACTACATTTACACATAAGGACGTTGAGGCTCAGAGTGGGCAAGTGACTTGTCCAGTGTCTCTCATAATTATTAAGCAGCAGAGCCAATATCTTAATCAAGTCTGACTCCAAGGCCCACACTCTTCCTAGAATACTACCAGGAGAAGAACGATGAGTTTAGAGCAAATTCCTCGTGGATTCCTACTCTTGGAGGGCATTGGGGGATATATCTATACATTTAAATAGATATCTCTATATGATTTTTTTTCTACCCTTTTTGAAGTGAGAAACACCCCTTGAAGTACTTTTTAAAATTTATTTTTAAAAACAAAAAAACTTAAAATTTGTAAATGTCCACTAACTGATGAGGTGGTTTCCATAAGCAATTTTAAACAGGGATTGGGAAAGAGAGTGAAGAATTGGCAAGTCAAATTTATTCTTATAAATTACCTATAGATAAAAAAAATATTGAATAACTGAATCAGTCAGATCTGAGTTTGAATTGTGACTGCTACTGACAAGTTGGGTGGCCTCAGACAACTTCCTGACCCTTTCTGAGGCTATTTCCTCACCTGTAAAATAAGAATAACAACACCCACTTTGCAGAGTTGGCAATTATTAAGTACAGAAAGCTGTCCACAAGTGCTAATTCCTTCCTTTCTTGGAAGCAAGTCTTTGAATGCAGGTGAAAGTGTGAAGAGCCATTTGGTAGAAAGCCCATGGAAAGCAGAAGTGAACCAGCTGTGCTCCCTGGGGAGTTTCCTTTCAGGGATGATTTTTGCACTCTTGTCTCATATTTTTTTCCTTTCTTTCCCTTTTTGTGGCCATCTTTTTGTTCATTACTGCTTCCATAGAAATTATGGGAGACAAATCAATAAATCAACATGTTCTATTTTAGCCATCCTAAGGGAAGTTTCGACAAACAGAGCTGTATAGATGTGTTTGAGTGTTTTGGACTATGTGAGTTTCTCCTTTGGATTTCCTTGCTTAACTCCATCAGGAGCTGTATGAACTTCCTTGATAGTTTCTGACACCTGTGTGCCAGTGAAGTGGGGAATGGAGTGGGCTCCACCAGACAGACCCCCAGTTCAGAGGTGGGGAGGAATCCGCACCACAACCCAGGTACATGTCTCTTTCCATTAGGCCGGTGGAGTCTCTCGGGCCTCTCTGGGAGTCTTGCCTGTGGGTTCCTGGCATTCAATCCTCAAGATAGGGCCTGTGCCCAGGTAGGGTCTAGGGCAGGCCGGGACTCAGGAAGAACAAGAACACTGGAATTGTTTGTGGGGGGTGGTCTGTGGCATGTGCTGTATGCCTTCTCCAGGGGCTCATCCCCCTTCATCTTTACCTCAACCATCTTGACTGTTTCTGGTTCCTTGACTGTCACTCTTTATCTTGCCTGAAATCCCTTTTCCATTTTTTTGCCAGGCTGACTCTTACTCATTCTTTTCAACTCATCCTGGGCATTATCATCTCTAGGATGCCTTGACACTTTCTTCTGGACTCCCAGCCCAGGGTAGGCAACTTGCTCGGAGGCTCTTTGTGCCAGACCTCACCTTTTTCTTGGTTTTCATCACACTGCATTACAAGAGTCTGTTGACTCCTTAAGGGAAGGGATTGCAACGTCTCTATCCTAAACTCCTCCCTTCTCTGTGTTTCTGAACCTGATCCTTAATCTTTTCTCCTACTATCGTCATCCCCCCAAGATCCTCCTCATCTCTAGTCAGGTTGTGTAATGGCCTCTTAAACAGTTCTCTTTGTCGTGTGCCTCATATCTATTCTCCAAACCAACCACCAGAGTGCCCTTCTAAAATATATTATAGATCCGCCTGTGCCTCTCCTCAGCTTGGCTCCCTCATACAGATGGGGGATGCATTAGCCTGAGTCTTAGTTGGGTGGTACAGGAAGCAGACCCTAAAACAAAGAACCAAGTGCGAATAGTTTATCTGGGAGACGAAGGGAACATGAGAAAGGGTGGGTACGTAAGATGGGGATGGGAAGGCCACTACAGCCAATACATGGTGTGCTGGTGAGAGATTATCACCATGGGCAGTAAGAGCTCAATCCTGAAGGATGCCCCTAGAGACAGAGTAGAATGTGTGTCAGTGATGTTACCCAAAGGGTTATAAACCCAGATTTCCCTCCAAAAACCTTCCATTTGTCATCGGCTGAGTGTGCTGCCACTCTGGTCTGCCCTGCATAGGTGCTGAGCAAGCTCCAGTGAGTAGCAGGTTGTTGAGGAAGAAGCTCTCTGGAACAGTGAGTGCTGAGGGGCAATGGGAGGGGCACTGTTAGTATTCCCTTCAGCCTGGCTCATAGGCCCTGCATGACAAAAGCATCTCCCAACTTTCCAGCCCCTTCTCCCTTCACTGCCTGCATCAGTCAGTCTTTGTGCTCTAGTACTGTGGTCCCCACCCCCTAGAGTGGTATCAGTCAATGGCCTGTTAGGAACCAGGCTACACAGCAGGAGGTGAGTGGCAGGCAAGCAAGTGAAGCTTCATCTGTATTTACAGTCGCTCCCCATTGCTCGCATCACCATCTGAGCTCCGCCTCCCGTCAGATCAGTGATGGCATTAGATTCTCATAAGGAGCGCACAACCTAAATTCCTCACATGCATAGTTTACAGTAGGGTTCACATTCCTGTGAGATCTGATGATCTGAGGTGGAACTGAGGCGGTGATGCTAGTGCTGGGGAGTGGCTGCAAATACAGATTATCATTAGCAGAGAGGTTTGACTACACAGAGACTGTAATAAATCAATTGCTTGCAGACTCATATTGAAACCCTATCAGTGAGTGGCAAGTGACAATTAAGCTGCATATGGTGGCGGGCTTTATAGTGACAAGTGAGCATCTTACTTCAACTGCAAAGCTGCATGTGGTGGCAGGCTTTATAGTGGCAAGTGAGCTGATGTACTTCAATTGTACAGCTGCATCTGGTGGCAGGCTTTAAGTCAGAATCTGACACTTATTTTAGTCTGCGCATGGCCTGCCCACTATTTTATTTACCACTTCCATCTGCACCTCTTTTTCCCACTGTGCACCTGTCTCAGTCACAGTTTTGGTAAGCCCACAAGCTAACTCTAGCAAAAATGAGTAAAAAACAAACATCGCTGGAGAACTTTGAAAAGGGGGAAAGACCCAATGATGAAACAGCAGAAGATTCTTAAGACTGCCAACAAAATAAAAGCTACATTTAAAATAAAACACCAAAAATCCGACTTAAATTACCGATTCATTGCAATAGGTGATTCACATTCTCCAAGCCTGCTGTGTATAATATGTGGTGACCAGCTATCCAATGAAGCCATGAAACCTTCAAAACTGCTTCACCAATGGAGACCAAGCACCCTGCATTAAAAGACAAGCCTTTGGAGTTCTTCAAAGGAAAATACATGAACACCAAGAACAGAAGCAATTATTGAAGGCCACCACTTCATCAAATGTGTCTGCACTGAGAGCATCCGTCTTAGTGGCTAACTGCATTGCTAAAGGTAAAAAGCCCTTTACTATTATGAAGAGTTGATCCTGCCTGCTGCTAAGGACATTTGCTGTGAACTTTTAGGAGAGGCTGCAGTTCAAAATGTGGCACGTGTTCCTCTTTAGGCTAGCACGATAACTAGACAAATTGATAAAATAGCAGAGGATATTGAGGCACAATTGTTAGAGAAAATTAATGAGTCACCATGGTACACAATCCAGGTTGACAAGTCTACAGATGTTGACAACAAGGCAACGATGCTTATTTTTGTGTGCTATATTTTTCAGGAGAATGTGCATGAGGATATGTTATGTGCACTTTTGCTGCCAACCAAAACCACAGCTGCACAACTGTTCAAGTCTTTGAATGATTACACATCAGGAAACTGAATTGGTCATTTTGTGTTGGTGTATGCATCGATGGCTGCCATGACTGGACGGCTTTCTGGTCACTACTTGGGTCAAGGAGGTCGCTTCTAAATGTGAGTCTATGCACTGTGCCATCCATAGAGAAGTGGTTGCTAGCTGAAAAATGTCACCTGAACTAATCAATGTTTTGCAGGATGTGATTAAAATTATCAACTACATTAAAGTACATGTCCTTAACTCATGTCTGTTCATGCAGCTCTGGAGGAGATGGATGCAGAGAACGTACATCTTCTCTTATACACAGGAATGAGATGGCTTTCTAAAGGCATATCACTGGCCAAGGTTTTTGAGTTATGAGAATCACTCCAGAGATTTCTTTTAGAAAAACAGTCACCATTGGCAGCACATATCAGTGACAGAGAATGGGTGGCAAAACTTTCTTACTTGTGTGACATATTCAACCTGCTTAATGAACTCAATCTGTCACTTCTGGGTAGAAAGACAACTGTGTTCAAGTCTGCAGATAAAGTGACTGCACTCAAAGCCAAACTGGAATTATGGGAGCGATGAGTGAACATTGGGATTTTATTTTTTTTTTTTTTCGAGACAGAGTCTCACTCTGTTGCCCTGGCTAGAGTGCCATGGCGTCAGCCTAGCTCACAGCAACCTCAAACTCCTGGGCTCAAGGGATCCATCTGCTTCAGTCTCCCGAGTAGCTGGGACTACAGGCATGCGCTGCCATGCCTGGCTAATTTTTTCTACATATTTTTAGTAGAGATGGGGTCTCGCTCTTGCTCAGGCTGGTCTCAAACTCCTGAGCTTAAATGATCCTCCCGCCTTGGCCTCCCAGAGTGCTAGGATTACAGGCATGAGCCACCGCTCCCGGCCAGAACATTGGGATTTTTGACATGTTTCAAACATTAGCAGAAATTTTGAAAGAGACTGAGCCAGGGCCTTCGTCCTCCCACCTGGAGCATGATCACCTATCTCAGCTTTCAAAAGAGTTTGAGCATTACTTCTCAACCACAAAAGACCCCTGAGCTGGGAAGGAATGGATCCACAATCCATTTGTGAATCAACTTTGTCCATGCTAGAAGAGAATCAACTGCTTGAGATTGCAAATGACTGTGGCCTTAAAAGTATGTTTGAGACAACTTCAAATCTCCATACATTCTGGATTAAAGTCAAGGTGGAATATCCTGAGATTGCCACAACAGCACTGAAAAGCATGCTTCCATTTCCAACATCCTATCTTTATGAAGCAGGAGTGGACTGGACATAAGCTACACACTTCGGGTGACCCTGTCTCCCATCACCCCAGATGGGACTGTCTAGTTGCAGGAAAACAAGCTCAGGGATCCCACTGATTATGCATTATGGTGAGTTGTATAATTATTTCATTATATATTGCAATGTGATAGTAAAAATAAAATGCACAATAAATGTTATGTACTCGAATCATCCCCAAACCATACCCCACCCTCACCCACAGTCCGTAGAAAAATTGTCTTCCATGAAACCGATCCCTGGTGCCAAAAACTTTGGGGACCACTGCTCTAGCAGCTCTGTGCTGCCTGTGGTCTCTGTATATCTCAAGTTGGTTTTCTTTTTCTTTTTTTTGCGTCCATGCTGTTGCTCATGATATGCCTTCTGCCTTGTAGGCCCTTCTCTTGCTTCTCCACCTAGTTAACATCTATACATTCTTCGAGATTCATTATCACCTCCTCCAGGAAGTCATTCTTGGCTGACTTCTTCCCCAGCCCGATTTAGATGCCCTTTGTGCAGCAGGGCTGTCTCCCTTACCGGACAATGGGGTCTGGGGCACACATACTCCATCTGATTCCTCTTTGAGTCCCTAGTGATGAGCATGTGGCCTGGTATCTCAATAAACATACATTGGACGGAACTGTGCATCTGAGATTCATTATTTAGTACGTGGTTGGAACTCAATATTTGTGTCCTGAAGTAATCTTTGCCACATCTCCCTCTTTTCATTGGCAGAGGCAGCAAGGGGACAAAACTGAGTCCTCCCCTTCTGCAGGGGACAGAGGTACTTTGCTCATCTTCTACCCAGAGTAATTAGAGTTGGAAGTGGTGATCAAGGAGAGGGGTAGAAGCTGTAGGAGACAGAACGCCCTAAGGAACACACACGCACACACACACACACATAGACAGACAGATACAGAAACAGAAAGAGAAAAGAGAGACAAACTGACAGAATGAAAGGGAAATGAAAGGGGAATGAAAGAGACTTAGAAGAAAGGGAAAGATGGATTGACAGAGGAATTAAAGGAGGGGAAGGAAAAAAGAAGAGATGAAAAAATAGAAGGCAGGAAGAAGGAGAGGACAAAATAAGGCCAAATAATGTGCTAATTGGAAAAGTAGTGAATGGAAACCCCTAGAAAAAGGTTTTCCACCTCTCAGGGCAGCAGAGATGAGATTGGAGCTGCAGCTATGGACCATTTGTTTCCCCTCCCCCTGCTGGGCCAAAGGCAGAGGTGTGTATAGGGGGAGGAGGTGGGGGTGCTACTGCTGTCTATCCTGAGCCATATGGAGCACACATTTGCTGTCATTGTCTGGTGGGGTCTCCTTTGGTGGCGAGCTGTGGGTATGGCATTTGCTGGGCCCACTGTTTGTCCTCTTTTAGAGGGTCAAGTCTGCAAGGAATGGGGCAGAGTGATGTAGCAGCTCCCACGTGCGTGTCTTTGGCCTTGTGCTGTTGGATTTGCAGTGGCTCATGAAAGAATAATGAATACATCAATTTTTAAAGCCACCTAATGCTCCTCTCAGCTCAGCTGTCTGAAAGTTTGCAAAGTAGGCAACATGGCTCCCTGGGAGAAGGCCGGGAGACATGACCAAGTGTCAGGTTTGCTGCTGTGACTGCTAGCGCCCTAGACTGTTCCTTGGTGGGCACCACAGTGGTGGGAGGGAAGAGAAATGGTTCAACTCATCATTTGGGTCAGAGGGCAGGAGCTGAGAGAACAACATTTTGCAGGAATTGCCTTCTTCCTGAGTTTCCAGGTAGACTGGATTCAGGAGTTTGGGAAGAAATTTCTAAAAAGTCAAGTTCTTTGATTAAATCTTTTGCCACACATATTTTCTTCCCGACATATGTTTGATGTCCTCTGTGCCAGTTCTTAAGCTATTGTCTCTCTGTTCAGTGATGCAGGGGCCGGACACTGCACACCACATTTCTGCCTCTCCGGCTGGTTCCCCATTAAGCTTTTCCAGTAGGGGGCACAAGCCGGAGAAGGGATTTGCTCTTTCCTGTTTCTTTACTGTTCGTGTGAGCAGCACCCCAGCAATGCCTCCTCAACCCCGCAGCGCCAGCTGATCCCACAACAGCAGCTGAATACAGTTGGCAGTTTTCCCATCATTTACAGAACCAGCCTCTCTGGGCGCATCTCTGGAGACACCTGCACAGCCAGCTGACACTCCCTCCTCAGAGTCCTGGGTCCCATCTCTGAGAAGCTCCCCCTCCAAACTTCTAAAGTTTTAACAAGTCCAATATCATCCCAGTGTTCTCCCAAGCCTTGGGGTTGTACGGGGTGATCAACTCATCCTGGCTTTCCTGGGTTTTTCTGGGTCGCAGAGTACTAAAGGTCCAGTATCCTGGCAACCCACTCAGTCCCAGGCAAATCAGGAAGGTTGGTCACACCTTACAGTGGTAACTCCTTCCTACAGTTGCTATATCAGTTACCTAGTTAACAATTTTATATCAAGATAACAATTCTTTATAATGAATTTTCTCTGTCAAAATAATTGATGTGATTTCTGTCTCCTGATTGGACCTTGATGCCTCCTCCCTCATATCTAACTCTTAGGAAGTGAAGTTAAATCAGAGAATATCCATTACTTGTGGGCAAAATCTAAAGTGTTCCACTAAGGAGCATTACCTTGTTTTATTGCTGCTATTTCGATCACCACTGCTACAGCAGCAGCTGCTGCTCCTGGTGATAACAATACCTCACATATGTATAGCATCGCACAGTTCGCCAAACATGGTTGGCCACCTTTTCTCGCTTGTTGTTCACAACAGCTCTGGGAGGTAAGTAGTGTTATCTCCATTTATCTGAGTTCAGAGAGGAAGCGTGACTTACCCAAAGTCACACAGCTAGTCACAGATTGTGGAATTTCAAATTAACTTAAAAAAAAATTCCCCTTCTTCCTCTTTTTACCTGGAAGCCTTTCTTGAATTAAATTCAATTGCAGACAAGCAGTAGTTACCTTTCATTTTCTTTTATGCTTCCACCCTGCTTTCCCAGCCTCCCCCACTAAGGCTTTGAACTGTATCCAGCTTTACTGGAAAAAATGGACCACAAGGATGCCCAGACTATGGAGCTGGGCTCTCTGAGTCCTACACATTCTGCCCGACATTTCCCCAATGCTGGCATGTCTCACATTTCCAGCAGATTTACATTTCAACTAAAAGCTTTCTAGAACCTTGGACTTAGACCTGGTTCATTTAAAAAGCATTTCCCGGAACACTCAATTTTATTAATACCATAAAATAATCTATGTTAAATAGCTGGATCATTTTATATTCAGAAAACATCCCCAATCTGAACTGCTTTGTTTGGATAGTGATTGAAGTTTTCCTGTAAATGATGTTACTAGGTGGCGTTGGAGAAGTGTGCCTGGAAGATGAAGATTATGGGAGCACTAGGAAGGCAATGACAGCACCTGCCACCTGTGTGGTGCCATGGAGAACAAAAACATCTTTGATGTACTCCTTGCTCTCAGTCTGCTTACACTTTAATTACTGAACTCAGAGCCTTTGCTTTGGGCAGCCCACCCTCAATGGGAAGGGATTACACAAGACTGTACCACAATAGAGCTCTTTGCTATAAGCTGGATAGAACACATGGCTGGGACTTGGATCATATTCCACCCCATAAAATATAAATCTTGGGACCCATTCACTGAACTATACCTGTAAAAGGGTTCGAGCCTTCAAGCGGTCCACTTATATGTCTCAGGCACATGTAGTAGAAGAAAAAGGAGAATATGGCAGGTCTGCCTCAGGGGCTAGGCAAGGCAGAAGGTAGGAAGGAAGGGTGAAGCCTTGGATTCCACCTTGTGATACAGTAATGTGTCAAATGAATGTGCGGGCGTTGACCAGTTAGATTAGGACTCCTCCACCATTGCAGGGTTGCTGGCAATGGGATGAACAGAGGTTCATCAGTGTATGAAGAGGAGCTGAGCCCTGTTGTGTGGGGTCTGTAAATGGGAGTTTATATGAAAGGACTAAATATGTTAAACATCACTTTAATGTTTAATTTTGAAATGAGTTTTACATATAGAATGAGACATATAGGATAAAAGTTTATTGTGGTCAAGGAGACAAGGAGAGACCTCACAGAAAAAATTAGATGTAAGATGCTGATAAACAGAGGGAGTCCAAGGGAGGCAAAGGGTACAGAGTTATGATACATTCATTTATTCATTCAACAAACATGAATTGAAAACTGATCCTATGCCCACTCTTAACCTGAAGATATGGGACTGAAAATAACAATTTGGACAAATGGAGAAGACAAATGGGCCAATCAATAGCTTAATTGGACGATGACCAAAGAAATAATTAAGGTAAGTACGGAGTTCACAAGTAGCCCAGAGGAGTGGAGGGGTTAATTCCGCTGGGGAGGGTGGGAAGGGAAGAAAGAGGTAAAACAAACAAACAAAACCAACAGAGAAAAATCACAAAGGTGGCATCCAAGATGTGTCTCAAAGGTCGGACAAAGCAGGCAATGGAGGTAATCAATGAGGTTTGGTCAGAGGGGAAAGTTTTGTGCAAGAAAGAAGCAGGGGCTGTTCAAGTTCCTCCCAGTAACAATGATGATCAAGGAACATGTTGTATCTTGCGTCCCCTTAGCTACCGTAACGGTTAGCTATTGCTGAGTAAAAATCCACCCCAAAATTAAGTGGTTTAAAATATTAATATCAGCCATATGTTTTCTTATGATTTTTCTGGGTTAGCTGAACTCAGCTTGGAGACCCTGCTGTTCTTCCTGGTGTTGGCTGGGGTCCCTCATGTGTCTGCATTTAGCTAGGAGCTCAGCTGGGGCCAGAAGGTCCAAGATGCCTTTATTCATATGTCCGATGCTTCAGCTCAGGTGTCTAGAATGGCTGGCAGCTGGCTAGGCCTTACTCTCCAGATGATCCCTCACTTGTCTTTTTTATACAGCTGCTGTATCCTCAGACAGTGAAAATGGAAACTGTCAGGTCTGTAAGGCTTAGATTCTAGAATTTGTAAAGCATTATTTTTGCCATATTCTGTTGGCTGGAACAAGTCACAGAGTCACAGGGCCAGCCCAGATGCGAGATTAGGGGAAGTAGAGTTCACTTCTTTTTTTTTTTTTTAGACTCCATCTCTTGATGGGAGGAGTGGCATGCATGTACTGGGAGGGGCCCATTGCCTGCTGCCATTTTTGCAGACAGTCTACCACAGCCTCACAGTTAGCCTTGTGCTTGATGTGGAAAGCAAGACTCAGTTAGTTATGCAGCAGTTGAGGTCATTTGAGCAAATGGAAGGTGCCCTGGAGGGTTTGAGAGTTTGAAGGCTCTTCCAGCTCTCGGGTATCTATGTTTCCACTGAAAGCCATGACCACTTTGCAAGAGAATCTGCTAGTCCCAGTGCAAGGAAGAGAAAGTCAAAGCTGCTTGCTTGGTTCTAGACAGCACATTTATTTATCCCTGAGAAGTAAGACAGAAATGGAATGCCATCAGGATTTGAAAATATTTTCTTAAATTTGATGCGCTTAAATTCAAAGGCAGGTAATGAATTTTGCTTCATCAGTAAAGCTTCAATCTCCTTGATGAGCATATGCAACAAAAGCAATTACCATGGTGATGGCTAATTGTGGTGAATCTGCATATATTAGTTTACAGTAACACAAATAACACTCCTGTAGGCTAAAGTGCTAAGATACAGAAAGTATTGTTCTGTTTAAAATGTTGTGAAAATCACAGTCTTCTCTGATTAAAATAACATTAGAAATATTAGCAAATTAAATATTGTCTAATGATGAATAGAAAAGAAAATCATCATTTTCCCCAAAGCTCTTTGAGAATCCAGTTCAGGATTGTTGTGATAGGGACTAGAATATGATGGTATGCTCTGTACTTGAGAGAATTTTGAAATAGAGTATTGGTCTTTGGGGTCCTCCTCTCTCCCTTTCAGCAGTATTTTTTCACATTGGCATCCTCTTTCTCAGATGTCCGAAGTCTCCTCGGTAATGGCACTGTGGTAGAAACTACAGCAAAGACAAAGAGACAGACCCTGTCTTTAAGAAGAAGTATGAGGCTGACTTTACAGTCCTACCCAGTAGGCCCCAACACCAGCCAACTTTGGACAAACAATTTACCTCTGTGAAACTTAATTTCTTCATATGTAAAATGAGGAG
Organism: Propithecus coquereli; assembly: GCF_000956105.1. Lineage (NCBI taxonomy): Eukaryota > Metazoa > Chordata > Mammalia > Primates > Indriidae > Propithecus > Propithecus coquereli. The sequence continues at coordinate 2,968,211 of NW_012148075.1, forward strand.
CGTATGCACCTTAAGTAAGACAATGAGTACCAAAGCATTCAGAACATAACAGTTGTTTAATGTCAGTGACATTAGTTGGAGAGAAAAGGCCAGTACACATGAACTAATGGCAGAGTCAGGGAGACACTGTAGTGATGTGATGAACTGTGGTTTAGACTCTAAGTTCTGGAGAAGTTCAGAAAAGGAGGTAAGGCTTCCTGAATAAAGGGAGGCTTGAGCTGGGCATAGCAGTTGGGCAGGAAGCAAGTTCTGAGGGGCTGCTCTTGGAAGGCATCTTATGAGGGAAGGTGTGGGGGCAGAAATAGGCATGTTGGTGGGCAAAGGAGAGACAAATGATTTGCATGAAAGATATCACAACTAATGTTGGGATTGTATCAGGGAGGGTCACGAAATCCAGGTATTAGAGTGTAGGATGTAATGGGTCTACTTAGCAAATGAGCTTAAGTTCTGAATGCCCTTAGGAAATCATACATATTCCCAATTATTTTGAGTTTGTATAATGCACAATTTTTTCCCTGAATCCATTTAAGTTTCCTTTTTATTCCCTTTTTCCAAATTACACTCTCATCTTCACCCTATAGTGTGCTGTTTACTTCAAAATGCAATTAAAGGACCAGGCCAAAAAGGAAATGGAGCACATCTTGCCAACTCTACCTGCAAAATGCATTACATTAGCTTAACTGTGACTCAGATTTGGAAAGACCTGAAAAGGAAAGGACAACGGTGTTTGGGTGGTGACAGCCCCATCTATTACCTTGCTGGGAGCCAGGAAAGAGAGCCCGTGGAACTGTTGGAGAAAGGATGAACCACAAAGCAAATAGCGATTCAGATGAATGATAATTTCTCATGCCTGTGTTGTGATTTACAAGTGTTTAGAACACACTCGCAGCCAGTAACTCATGTAATTCTTAGGACAACCCCAGGAGGTTGTTAAAGAAAATGTTATTGTCCTTATTTTACACATGAGAAAGCTGAAATTGAAAGAAAAACAGGGCTTGCCCAAAGTTATACAGACAGTAAATGGTGGAGGTAAGTGGAAACTCAACTTGTTACTTTCACCCATCAAACATCTGTTCTGTGTTAACTGCTCCTGACTCCTCTGCCCCTCTCACCCCTGTCCTGGTGGTAGACTGGAGGACACTGCATTACCAATTAAATAGTTGGGGAACCAGTCAAGAGGTTATTTTGGTGAACCAGACGTGAAGTGAGGGGGAGCCGCATAATCCTAGACTTGGCTCTCTTGTGGCACCTGTGGGCATTGTTTCTCAGTCTCCCGTGCGGCTCCCTTCCTTTTGTCTGCTCCTTAAGCATGGCATCTCCCAGTGATGGCTATCATCTCCATCCTCTTCTCTCTCCCCAGGCTCTCATGGGTGATGCCTTTCTTTGCGGTGACTTTCATGTTTAATTTTAAACTCACATTTCCAGCCCAGATGAGTCTCCCAAGATTAAGATTGGTTTAAGGACAATCTCTTGCCTCGCTGAATTTCACCTTCTCCCCTTTTCTCAGGAATCATACACTAACTACCCTTTATTCCTCCCCTCTCCTGAATTCTAAATTTTCTCTCTCCATTATTATTTAAGGTATCCAAATTTCTCCCATTACAAAATTAAAATAAAAACCTCTTCCCCAAATTTTCTTTGAACACATGCCCCTCTGCAACTATGGGTCTATTTCCCCTCTCTCCTCCACATACAAACTTTTCTAGAGCATTTTGTATTACTTGCTGTCTCCATTTTTCATCTCCCATCTACACTTCTCAACCTGCTTCCATCTGGCTTCTGTCCCCATTACTCCTAGCTCTTGCTACAATCCTAGATGACCTCCATATCACTAAATCCGGTTATATTTTCTGTGCTCATCTTACGAGACTTCTTAGCAGCAGTCAACACAGTGAACCATTCCTTTATCCTTGGAATATTTTTACCTTGGCTTTTGTGACACAACATTCTCCTGCCTTTCTACCTTTCTGGAGGTTCATTTTCTGTTTCCTTTGCTTATTCTTCAATGACAAATGATAAATGTAGCCTTCACATTTCTTCTGATCCCCAGATCTGCAAAGTCTAACTCTTAACAAACTTTCTCCTTGGACACTTCCAAGGCTCCTGAGACATAACATGTCCAAAACTTAAGTAGTAATTTTTCATTTCAAATGTGGTGCTCCTCTAATATTTCCTATCCCATTGAATGGCCCCTTAATAAATTTAAGTCGGAATCTCTACATGTTTTCCTTGACAACTCCTTCTAGCTCATATACCATATTGCATCTTATCACCATTACCTTCTAAGTATCTCCTGAATCCATGCACTTTGCCCTATTTCCACTCCAACAACCGAGTCATAGTTGTGTCTTGCCTGACTATGGAAAAATCTCCTAATTGGTTTATTTTAGTTCACTTTTGTTCCCTTAATCTTGTTTTTACACTACACCAAAGTGGCCTTTTATGATCTCATTCTCTACGTAGGCCCTTCAATATCTCAAGGCACTCTGAATAAGTCAAAATCCTTCACATGGGCTATAGAAGCTCCTCTCTGCCTCATTATTTATCTCTGGCTTACCTTGCTCTGTTCTCCTCATTCTCTGTAGTCTAGTTCCCGCCCACCTCAAAGCTTCCATACACGTTTCCCCGTTGCATAGAATTCTCCTCCTATACCTCACTTACTTAACTTTTCCTTGTCTTTCCACACCCAGCTCAGAGATTGCTTTCACAGAGGTGCTTCCCTGCCTTACTGTATGTGATTCTCCATTCATATGACTTCATAGTTCTGGCTTTATTTCTTATATAGTCTTTGTCACAGTTTGTAATACTATGTTTATGTGACTGCTTGATTAATAATGATCTTCTGCATTTAACTGTGTGCTCCATGAAAGTGGGGAACAAAGATAAGATAATTTGATCAACAGAAAGAATAATGCCCGTAACAGGTTTAAGTACTTGAAATATATAAATCCACAAGTTCATTATGATACCAGAAAGAAAAAAGCTAACCTTATTGGTCAACTTTTTTTTTTAGTACTACAATAATATATTTAAAAATTACTTGTAGGTACAACAATCAAATGATGCAGTGAATATTTCTTCCATAACATTCAATGTATAGATTGATTAAAATGGATATATTTCTGGAGTTATAATTTTGATTTTAAGTAATGAAACTTATTGGTCAACTTTTTAAGGATGCTGAGAAACCAATTTACTATTTTGAAAGCCAGACAGTAAAGAAAAAGTAGAAGGCATTTTTTCTTATATGACTGTGCCTCAGGGTAATCAAATAGTTGATGAGGAAGTTTCCCTTTATAGAAGTGTTCCACATAGTAAATGAGGAAGAAATGGCAAACTATAATATTGTTATAATAAAACAATGGATGTAGGTGATGATCATTAGTGGCTGTTATCAACACAAAAGAGAGACAACCAGACATTATATATCTTACCTATGAAGTATCCTTGCCAAAAACATCAAACTTGAATCCAATTAAATCATCAGATTTACCTACAGCTCAAGAAATACAGGGGATGGAGGAACATGTTAAATGACATAATGGGGATGTGATTAGCAAAATTTAGACTGTAGGAAGCTCTACAGGACAAATGACCTAATTTCTTCAATAACAACAGCACTAAAAAGGAAACAGAAAGACAATCTATATATTTAAAAGAATCTTAAGAAAAATCAACAATTATTATGTACAATTATTATGTACAACATTATTTGGACCCTTATTCAAATGAAAACATTGTTAAAACAACAAAACCAACTAACCCAATAAAAACCCCAAACCAAATAATAACACTTTGGGGAAATGTGAACACTGATTAGATATTTAGTGATATTTATGAATTATTAATTTTTTAGGTGTGATAATTTTATTGTGGTTATGAACTTTAAAAAAGTCCCTAAATTTCAAAGATGCATATTGATGAAATATTATCGTTATAGACTGAATGTTTGTGGCCCCCCAATTTATATGTTGAAATTTCAATCCTCAATGTGATGATATTAGGAGTGGGACTTTGGGGGAATAATTAGGTCATAAACGTGGAGCCCTCATGATGAGATTAGTGTCCTTATAAGGAGAGACAGGAGAGAGCTTGCTTCCTCTGTCTGCTTTCTACTCTGAGAGGATACCAGCAGATGGTTGTCTGCAAACTGGGAAGGAGGCACTCACAAGACACCAGATCTACTGGTGCCTTGATCTTGGACTTCCCAGTCTCTGGAAGCAGGAGAAATAAATGTTTGTTGTTTAATCCACCTAATGTATGATATGTTGTTATAGCAATCTGAACTAAGAGATATAATATCTGTAATTTGCTTCAAAATAATACGGAGAAGCAAAGTGGGAGAGAAAACAAAATTGGCCATGAGTTGATTATTATTGAAGATGGGAAATAGATACATGAGTCTATTACATTACTATTTCTACCTCTGTATATGTATAAATTTTTCTATAATAAAATTTAAAAATGAAAAAACAAAGTGAGGAAGGCAGGTAGGCAGGCAGGCTTTGCTAGGACAGCATCTACTTCCCATTGGCAGTGTTTCTAATTTATAGAAGGGTTTTGTTTTTTTGTTTTTTTTTTGGCTGTGGGGAGGAGATCTGAGAAACTTTTTGGCTCAAGATTGTTATTTCTGAGCACATTTGTGTTCTGGGGGCTGTTCATCTCATTTTGTTGGTTCTCCTAAACAGGGCTTTTAAGAGAGGTGGCCTAAGGGGTTGGTCAGAACTGTCTGCCTTTCACTCCCCTTTCTGAGAAAAGTAGCCACCGTTTTAGAGGATGATTATTCTTGCTACCCTGAGCATACCAGATTTTGCCAGAGAGCAGTGCCCAGCACGGTTGTTCTCAACAGTGACTAAACCATCCCTCTCACCAACAAGCTCATCCTAGCTATTCCTTTATCGTTCATTTAAATTTTGTTTCCTTTACATCTAAATTTATTTTTGCATGCTGTCTTCTATTATTCCTTGGAAATGAAAATTGCTTCATGTTTTTTTTTTCTCATATTTCTTCCATTTTTCCATTTTTTGGGGGTAGCTCTTTGTTTTCACACACCTTTGTCTGTTTGGTGGCTGGCGCGGTACTTGCCAGATTCCACTTACCAATCTGGTGAACCCTTCCTTCATCTGCTGTGGGTGTTGGCTGCTAATGGCTCATAAATCCCAGAGAACTGCCCTATCAGAGAGAGTACACAGCCAGTGGTTGACTGATACAAGGGTACAAAAAGCCAGTGCCTTGCCTGAGGCAAAGCAATTCTGTGACACAACCCATGCTCCAGAGCTCCCCATGGGAAATGGCTGAGGGTGACTCTGGCTGAGACCACATTCTCGCTTAGCTTCCTCCTCTGTCCCATCCTGCTACACTCATCCCCCTTCTCCTAACAGGACTTCCTCAACAAATTATGTGAACTTGAACACCCATCTCAGGCTCTGCTTCAAGGGAACGTGACCTAAGACAGCACACTTGCTTTCTGACTTTAGCCTTCCACTGAAAGCATCTTCCATTTCTACTCAGCCTTTGAGTTGCATGCATTTTTGTATCTCTCTTTCCTATTTTTCACCTTGCTTTATTTTACTTCCCTCTAATTCCCTACCATTTGCTTTTTACCCTTATAGAGTTTCCTACCAGTCTCAGAGTTGCTACCCCTCAAGATACACATGTGATGCATCTCTGCTTTGTAGTTGATTGGAGTAGCCAGAATATGCTGCTCCTTCTTATTACTGAAGACCCTCAAAATGCTGCATGGGACTAGAACTTCATTGAAATGAATGTCCCTATTAAAAAGGCCTGGGGTTGTAAGCAGATTGAGACCCTCCCTTCCTTCTCTACCATCTGTTTCCCTGTGGGAGGCAGGAAGCCTGCAGGATTGAATAAGGAGATGGAGTGACCTTTCTCAAAGATTTGTTTTCAGTATAGTGTCTAGAGTCTTCCTTTCCCAGAGCTAATCTCTGGTAATAAATAAATACTATCTGTGTTAGTAAATCTTGTGCAAGCTGTACCAATTCTGCCAGAACACCAGAGACTCAGCGAACAAACTAAAGGAGAAGTTTTTAATTTGGTAGTCTCCAAACTGTAAGCCAACTAAACCTATTTTTTGTGTTATACCCATATTTGTACTTAAAAGTTCTGTAGACAGATAGGTAGAATAAACTCTGCCTAAATGAAAGTTAAATAAGCTTTACTTTTATTTTTTTAAAAATTTACTGTAAGACTTCTCGAAGTTTTTAATATGAAAATATACTCTAAATCTGGAGAAGCACATAATATGTAGCACTTACCAAACTTATTTTATAATACAACCTATTTTCCCTCTTCCTTTTTTAGTAGAACATCTTGCAAGGCTGTCATTATATGAAACATAGATATAAACCATGCAACAATTGAGTTCAACAAATATTTATTAAGCACTGCTCATGTACATTGCACTTTGATAAGTATTGAAGGAGATGAGATAGCATTTGTGTACTAGTCCTGACTAGTTGTAAGAGATTTAATACTCAATTTTAGACAGCTTAATTAAAAAATGTAATCTATTGACTCAAGTAACTTGGAAGACCAAGGAGTGGGCTAGATTTAGGTGTAGGAGGATCAAGGTGTTCAGATGACATTATTATTATAGATCTCTCCACTTCTTGTCTCTTCTTGGTTTCATCATAAAATAGCTCTATCTACATGCCAACTGTCTTAGGTTGGGTTCCTAGAAAACAGATTCTGGAATGGAGACTTGCATGAAGATTTATTGTGGAAAGCTTTTGGGAATTACACATGTGAGGAAATGAGAAAGATGTGATTGAGTAGAGGAAGAAGCTGATTTGATTTTGTTGATCCCTTCAGAGCTATCCCCAAGTTGAAGCAAAGAGTCTCTGCCTCAGTGGCTATGTGCTGCTCCCTGGGAGGGGACGTAACTTTGATCAAGTGTTTCCTTGTGGCAGACGGCAATTCCTGGCCATAGACGTAGCTCTGAGCCATCAGCAACCAGCATTTCCAAGATTTGGGGAAATGAGTGTGTTGACCCCAAATAGGGTGGCTGGACAGAGGACCACAGGGTCCACTACAGTCAACCACCATCATCCTGACAGTGCAAGCCTGAATCTCTTTACTCACTACCCCAGGAGAAAAGAGACTTTTTTTTCAGGCGATATTTGTGAAAGAATGGGAACTTTCATTATCCAGGTTGGGTTCCTTCTGCCCTTGTAATGGGGAGGTGGAGATCATGTAGTTGACAGCTCCACCACATGTGGGAGGGGTGGTCCCCAGAAGGAATACATGATGCACAGACAAAAAAGAGAACCAGTGTCAACTATGGCCTTCAAAATCTTATTGCACCAGAGAATGATGAAGCACAGCAATAAATTATGAGCAATCATACAAAACAATTTGTGGCAAATCTTCTAAAAACTATGACCTAAGTCCATTCCATTTTCTTGTTTTAATAGGTTAAGATGGAAAAGGGAAATTTGTTTCTAATTTACATTTGCACTTTTACATTTAATTACATTTATATTTAATTACATTTACATTTAATTACATTTGCACTACTAAATCTATATTCTACAACACTGTAATTCTGAAGATGACTCTATACATACCATAGTGTGGACTGGTCTGTTTTGATTAGAATATTTTGAGAAAAGACAAGATAAAAAGATTACATAAGTTGGAATCATTTCCAACCTAATGTATATAGAAATACTCTTCCAATAACAGTGTTCTCTAACTCCATTGATTGTTCATCTAAAGTATTAAACTGGTTAATTAATAACGATATTGTTGCTTACTTTATTGAATACTTATTATTTGGCACTCTATTAAGAAGTTGTATGCATTAGTTAATTAATCTTTATGACAGCGCTGATGTAAGTATCATTAGTACTCCCATTTCACAGACAAGAGAACTGAGGTTAAATGAAGTAAATTTTCCAATTTCTTACAAGTAATAAATAGGATTTGACTCTAAAACCTAGTGTTAATTTCCCTGCTATGTTAACTTTTTTTTAAAATTAGGTCCTTTCAAAACAAATTCTTACTCTAGTTGTATTAATCCCTGGAATCTCGCATGGTGAATTAAAGACTTTCAGGCAGAATTTAAAATGGGATGAAGAGATGATGAAATTATATCCTTTAACTTATTCCATGAGCTATCTTGTTCTGTATGGTAATCATGTCTTTAATGTTTTAAGATTAAAATTGACTTTACAAATAGTACTACAACAGCATAAAAAATAACAGACTAAAAAGTTAATCCTCAATACTACCATCTTATCAACTGTTTTTCTTTTTGTATTTCATCATGAATCTGGTCCACAGGAAGATCTTATTTTTACCTTCCTGTAACCATGATAGAGCTATTAAGCTGAATCGTATGAAATTTTCAATATTTGACCCTTTTACCTACAAAAATGATAACAACTTGATATTTTCCAGTTTTAATTCAGCATTTAGTATTAACATTTTCCATGTTGTTAAGTAGCCTTTATACTTGTCATTTTAATGAATGTCTAATGTTCCATTAAGTAAAAGATCATTTAACCATTGTCTGTTTATTGTGCTAGTTTTTTATTATTGTAAGTGATTACCTTCTACATAGGCATTTCCCTCTCTTTTGGGTCATTTCTTTAGGATAAACTTCCAGTGATGGAATTGCTGGATCTAATAAAATTACTGTTTTATGGCCTTTGATATATATAGTTAAATCACTTTATAAACAGCACCTGTTTAAATTATAGTCAACAGTATATAAATGTACAAACTTAATCAGAATCTGGTTAGCCTTGAGTATTATCATCATTTTTGCTAATATAATAGGTGTAAAATGGTACTTAATGAATATTTTAATTTGTTTTTCTTTGATAACAGCAAGGTGGAACATTTTTGCATATGTTTGTTTACCAAGCTCAGTTCCTCTTGCATACACGATCAGATCATATTCTTTGCTTAGTCATCTATTAAGCATCTTATTTTGATATGATAATTGTGCATTTCATACAATATGAATATTAACTCTTTATCTTGCTTTTAGAAGCATTTTAATTCATTGTTTCTCTTTTAATTTTTTTGATATTAATTTAGAAGTTACAAAGTAGATCTTATAACATTAAATCTGAATTTTTTCTCATCAATTAAAGCTTAGTAAGTTTTAATTCCTGTATATATTTAAACTTATTTAATTTTATTCTTTGCCAAATTTTATAAGATTTAAAAATACTTTTTTGGTGATCTAAATTTATTGTTATTTATGATATAAGCTGAGGACATACACTAATTTTGTTTTAAATTTGCCAATCAGACATCTCCAAACTATTTCTTAAATAAGTTTCCTTTCCCCATTGCTTAGTGATATTTCCTCTGAGACTAAAACCTAAAATTGCTTAGCATGATAGAATTTATTTCTGGAGCATTTATTTGTTTTCACATTTTTTTAATGGTGTCAGATGAATTTTAATACCTAGTAGGATGGTCTCCTTTAATGCTTTTCAAACTGAGAACATTTCAAATATTTGAAAATTATTTTTGCTCCTCTTTGTCTTCTTTCATAATATTTGACAATTTCATAATTTGGTCAAGTTTAGAAATAGTGTATTACTTTTCTTTTGCCGCTGTAAAATAGTACCACAAACTTAGTAGCTTAAAACAACACAAATTTTTTACTTTACTGTTCTATAGGTTAGAAATGAGACATTGGTCTCGCTTGACAGGCTCCAGGGCACAGTCTGTTTTCTTGCTCTTCCCAGCTTCCAGAGCTTGCCCACATTCCTTGGCTCATGGCCCCTTCCTCTGTCTTCAAAGGCAGCAATATTGCATCTCTCTGACCATTTTTCTACTTGAACACATTCAGGAAAGATTCTCTGATTTCAAAGACCTATATGGTCAGATTAGGCTCCCCTGGATAATCCCAGATAATCCCCAATGTAAGGTCTTCACCCTTAATCACATATGCAAAGTCTCTTGTCATTTAAAATAACATATTCACAGGTTCTGGAAATTAGGACCTGGACATATTTGGGAGACCATCAATCTGCCTGCCACAAGGAGCATCAGAATTTTGTTTGGAATTCTCCTGGACTCAAACGATCCTCCCACCTCAGCCTCCCACAGTGCTAGGATTACAGGTTTGAGCCCCCAAGCCCAGCCATTGTTTGGAATTCTCTTAAATATATGTTAAAGGATCTTGGCAGAATTGGCATTTGTGCAATATTGCATTTTCACACCCATCAGGAAGGTGTTGTAGTTCAATCTTCATGCTGATCACCTGTTGATACTTTGAGGTTTACTTTAGTAGTTTTAAAAACCCTATCTCATTAATTGTATGCCTTAAACTTCCATATTGTGTGTCGTTATTGTGAACAGGAATTTTGTTTGCCCATATTTTCTCCTAGTATATTTTTCTAACAAGTTATCGCTTGATGTCCTTAATTTTTTATGAAAATGTATTCCCTAATGTGATATCAGTCTGGCATCCACGGTACAAGGAGAAACATATGCTGGCAATACGTGGTGCGGTGAGAATGTAGCTCCTAGGGAGTCAGCCCAGCTATGCCATATTGAGAAATCTCCATTTTCATTATTTATTTGAAAAGATGCAAAAATGCTGAGCACTGAGGTGACCTTCAAAGCTTCAGAAAGGTTGCTGAATACTCCATTTGACCTAGTTTGCTCGATGTACTGAGCAGAAGGACACCCAGCAGTCCAGGAGCTGCCCTGGCAAAGGGAAGTGGCATATGGGCCTGGGGTTGAGAGGAAAAGTCTTGCTTAGGGACCCTGAACAGACCCTCTCTCCAGATGATTGATTACTTTCTATTTCTGCAGGTTGCAGTTTGCGATCCACTCCTTCCAAGTTTGATACCTACACTGAAAGCAAGCTTGTTATGCAAAGGAAGGATCTCAGGCCTGGGAAATAGGAGACCTGGTTCCAGCCTCAACTGAGAGCTTGATTGAGCCACATGGTAGTGAGGAGGTAGTTTAATTCCTCAGAAGGTTTGTTCTCTTATTTGTAATATAGGGGGGAGAGGATGGGTAGGGTGGAATTGGACTAGACCTATCAGTCTACAAACTGATGGAGAGTTTGTAAAAGGCAATACCCATTTGAAGAAGGGACAAGGCATCAATCATTTCAGTTCCCATTTTTAATTTGACATTGATTCTGGGGTAACACTTAGAAGGCAGAAGCTCTTTTTGACCCTTTTACTTTAGAAATATCTCTGACCTGGTGAGCTAATTCTCATCTCAGCTGATAGGCCCTTCAGAAGTTTCAGAATCCCCCAGTTTAGTGATGGTGGGACTTGCCATCCCTTCTCGATGGTAGGCATACAGGATTAAAAACACATCAGTCTCCTGACACTAGATCTGCAGCCTGTGTTCCACAGGAAGCCTTTGCTGCATAAGCCTGGAGGAGAAACCCCACAGGATTATTTTCGGGACCCATATCAAATCTGGATGGATGTGGCTTGCCAAGGCAATCCTTTCTTATGGATTTTGTTGTAATTCTCTCCTTTCACTCTGTTTGTGCATTGACACGTCTTGATATTTTGTCTCTTAACCAGGTTTTATTCTTCTCTCTTGAAGATCAGGGCCCCTGATGTCTGATGAGCAGGGAGTGGCCAGTGGGATTCAAAGAATGGCTTGGAGTAGCAATGACCTCAGTCCCAAACTCATCAGATCACAGTAATTTTCATGGCACTTTTTCATGGCACTTTGACTCATGACCCACCTTTTACTTAGTATCAGTGCTTCCTGCATAGAGCCTGGTAGGTGAGGTCTAACAAAGTGCTGGCATAAGGTAGATTTGCTTTAAATTTGAGTTTTCCTTCCTTCCTCATACCTGAGATTCTTTTTGTCTCCTGTCATAGGATGCATCTAGACTGCTGCTGGCAAGGAAAGTTGACTTCTCTGATCGAGGTTATAATATTCTCTTTTCAGAGGCATTTAGATAATTCCTAACCCTTTCCTGAGTTCAGGGAGTGAACAATGAGCCTACAGGTTCCAAAGCACATCGGGCTAACTAAAGGTGTACCTTTATAAGCCATTCTCTGTGGATATGGATACTCACCTTGGAGAGTGAAGAATCTTGTTTGGAATTCAGACACAGAAACAGGTAATTTTAGTGTGGCATGACATAAATGATAATAGGGCACATACTTTCCCGTTGACTTGCTGGGTTGAGCAACTAGTTTCTGGAAGGCCAGTTAGCCTAGTGATGAAGAGAGCCCCTGAGGATTTACTCATTGCTTATATACCAAAATTGTGTGATGTTCTCTTCTGAGGATTGAGTAGACAGCCGGGGCAATATTTTCTTTTAACTTTGTTTTTGCATTGTATAACTATATTATTGGTATTTAAAAGTTTAGAGTCAGACAGACTTAGTTCAGGATTCTAGCTTTCTCATTTACTAGCTTCGTGGTTTTGGAAAAGTTTCTTAATCTCTCTGAACCTCATGTTCTCTGTGAAGAATCACTGAGATAATGCACATAATGTTCTTAGCTACTTGGCTGGCACTTACTAAATGTCAGCTCTCATATTGCTATTATTATTATTCCTTGAAAATTAGAGCAATGTGACAAAGGGAATTGATATTTTGGACCTCAATCTGTCAATCAAGTTGGGCTATTCAGTGGAGTGCAAGTGATGGAAACCATGATAGAAAGACATTCTAGTATTCCAGAAGGTCAGGAAACCATAAGTTGGCATGGTCACAGAGGAACCATCAAGTTCAGAAGGAGAACTCAGAGGCTTAGACCACAGACTGGCAGGTTGTCCTGACCTACAGCCCCAAGGGCAATGAAGAGTAGAGAGAGAAGGAAGCCCTCAGAACTGCACATCAGATGAGGAAATCCCCAGAGAGCCTCATGGAGAAGAAAAGGGGAGAAAAATCAGTGCAGTTGTACAACCTTGGCTTTTGAAAAGAGACTAGTTTATAGCATATTGGAGCAGGAAGGGACCTCAATCCGAGGACCAGAGGGTTAGAGAAAGTGGCCCAGGTGGGGCTGAGCCAAGTCCTCAGCTGCCAGGCCAGATCGGAATTCAGAGGTACCAGATGCAGCAGATGGCTGCCCCGGCAGGCTGCCTGCCTTCCTCCTAAGCTGTGATCGTGGGTGGGAGTCAAGCTTTATGCTTCCTTACATAGCTGCATTAAACTGAAGGTAGGACTATGGACCTATGGGAAGGACTTCCTTAAAAGCATTTTAAAAAAGAAGAAGATGGTGGTGGAAATGAGGATTAAAAAATCTGCACGTGAAAACCAAGCTTTAAGTGTCAGAGGAAGAGAATTGCCTTTGTGGAGGGGAGTTGGGAGCAGGTACCTTTCATCAGGAATTCACTTTGGCATTTGTTTCAATTCCCTGACAATTTGCAGATGACTTTATCTTTTCTTGGGAATTTCCTTGTTTACTTTGCTTCTGTTTTGGAATAACCCTCCCAAATTAGGAGGAGCACGCTAATCTTTGTTCTAGAGTTTATTCACAACCCATCCCAAACTTTGCCTGTGACCAAGGATGCAATTTATAATCTGTTCCTGGAATTGTTGAGAATCTTCAGGTAGATTTTTAAGCGGGCATCGAAGCCTCGGTTTCCGGTGCAGAGACACAGGTTCAAACTGATGACCACAGTATTCACAGCCTGGAATGAAAGGATTTGGCTCAGTGGTCAACAGAATGCATGCTCTGCCAGCCACTGTCTGAGTATTAATTGGGCATATTACTTAGCCTCTCTGAGGCTCAGTTTCCCTATCTGTACTTGCTGGGATGAGATTCCCTATACTGTGTAGTGTTATGGAAGGGAGTTATTGGGATAAATTATATAAAGCACTTAATACATATATTTCATTAATCCATATATTTATTCCTTTGCAAACAGACCAAGAAACTTCAGAGAAGATAATTGACTTTCTCAGATAGAAGCATTTCAATAACCTTTACTTTGTTGGGTAAAGTTTTCTGCTCATGTTTATTTGTAATACCATTGTCCAGGCTACATGACTAGCTGTCAGAGGGGCATCTGGAAATAAAAGTTTTTAAGGGCAGATGGAGATAAAGACACCTGGTACAGGTGGGCTGAAAAAAGCAGAATAGACAGAGGGGAAGAGATTTAATGATGAGACACTCCCAAGAGAGAGCCATCTATATTTTGGACTCTTTCAAAGACGAGTCTATGTAGTCCATGAGAGCCTCTGGCCACATACACTAGAAGAGCAAAGAAAAGCCCCAATGTTCCTGGTCCCAAGCACCTTAGGAAGGGCTGTATGTGTGTGTATGTATATGTGTTCTTATGCACAGGCATGTGCATGTGCATGTGTGTGAAGCCTCTGGTAATAGAACACACTGTCTGGGCTGTGAAATAAACCATGAAGGAGCCAAGCAGAGTTGCCTTCTATTGCTTCATATCTTTCTCTGATACCCAACTGGCATGATTTTCTGCCAGTCAGCAGGAGAGCTCCCAGGGCAGGCTCTAAGGATAATAGCAATGACCATGCAGCCACCATTTACCAACCAGGTGCTACTTGTCAGGTACTACTTGTCCAATTCATTACCTCCACTCTGACAGCAGCTGTGTGAACTGCCCCCATCTTATGACTTCCTTCTTTGCTTGGAGACTTATGATGAAAAAGAGGCCCAGAAAGGTTAAGTGACTTATTCAAACTCATAAAGGTTGCAAGTGGCAGAGTTTGGAGTTCAAACACTTGTAGTCTGAATCCAAAACATATGTTCTGTCCCCCGAAATTGCTGTCCCACCCCCAACAAAAACAAGACAAATGGCCCATTGAATCCCACCTTTGGCATCCATCTGGCTCAGACTCATATCTATATAAGCACAAGAGTGTCGTGGTGAGTAGTAGGATGAGCCATTCTGGAAAGGGTAGTGTACCCACCAGATTTGGGTGGTACCTGGACGTGGCCTGGGCTACAGGTGAACTGGTAGTGTACATGGGGTTAAGAGGATACTATTGCCAGACAGAATAGCAGCAGGCTAAAAGCTACAGGGTGCCTGCCCCTGTTTGTGATTCTTTAACCCCATTGTTCTTTGCCTAGGGGCCCAGAAGTAGGATTCAGATGTCTGCTGCCAGTCATCTTTAAGACCCAACTCCCTAATCTGTTCTAAATCTGCAAAGATTAGTTATTCTTAGAGTTTGGTTTGAACCAACCAAACCCTTGAAAAATTGTATATTTTTATCTTTTAGAATACAATATTTACTGTGTTAATTAATTTGTCTATTTGAGTTTTTTATATCAATAGACTCTGTCTACTGACTTTGCAGTAATCACTTTTTGCTTTTTTCCACCTCTTCTCTTTCCCCTTCCTGTACTCAATTTGTGTCATTTCTTTTTTTCCTGAGATTTCTAGGGTTTACATTTATATCTTTCAATACAATTACTGTATTCCTAGTTGATTTATCAGATTTAAATGATGTGTTTTGACTCCAGGCTAGAAAAGCTGATAAAATCTGCATCCTTCCATCACCTTCCACCTTTGTCTTCTCCATCTCCCCCCGATTTTTATTAGTAATATTATTACTATATTATCATTGCAAATAACATGTAACTCTATTCTCTAAACATCATCCCCATAGTTTTTAGTCTTAGCTTTTTAGTGAAATCAATGCCCATCATCAGTCCTTTTACAATAGTTGGCACGTGTCATCCCTCAGCCGGTTGAAGTTTGACCTCTAGTAGTTTCTCCAAGAAAAGGCTCGCTGGAGTTAATTCCTTGAGTCCTTGAACATTTGGAATATGTTTGTCTGTTGCTTCTATCTTTAAACGAAAGTAAGACTGGATATAAAATTCTTGGGTCACACTTTCTCTGAGGACTTTATTAGCATGTTCCCATGGTCTTCTTTCATTTTGTATTGTTGAGGTAAAGTTTGAAGCATCATAATTTTTCTTAACTTTAAGGTGGCTGGACCTTTTGCTGAGCTCTCAAAGCATCCTTTATTTTAGAAGTGTAATAGCTAGAATTTGCCTTAGTGTTGGCCATTCTGTAACACTTTTCTCTCTGGATAAAGTGAGCCCTTTCAATCTATAGGTTCATTCTTCTTTTCTTCGATGGAAAACTTTCTAAAAATAAAACTTTAATATTTTAATTTCCAGTTACTTGGTTTTATCCTTCAGAGCAAATATATTAATTATGAATATGTTGGATTATCATTATCTGTCTTTCATATCATTTTTTTTCTTGAATCCTTTAAAATTTTGTTTCTTTGGTCATTTTTGCCATCTTGTCCTACTTGTCTCTTTTTGTGTTTCACTAAAATCTTTTCTTCTTTGTGTCACTTTTAATATGGACTTCATATTTGTGATGGTTTATTATAATTTTCATGTATTTTCTAAGCCCTGTTACCTCCTGGTTTGTCTCCTTCTGTTACAACTCATTACGTATTTTGGCTGAAACTTTGTAGCTCTACTTTGAGCTCTTCTATTTTTTTTAAGGTTGAAAATTAAAAAAAAATTTGAATTTATTTTTAATTGAGGTAAAATACATACAACATAAAATTTACCATATTAACCATTTTTAAGTGTACAGTTTAATAGTGTTATGTACATTCACATTGTTGTGAACCAATCTCTAGAACTCTTTTCATCTTGCAAAACTGAAGCTCTATATCCACTAAACAACAACTCCCATTCACCCTTACCCACGTCCCTGGCAACCACCCTTTTATTTTCTGTCTCTATGCATTTGAGTACTCTATGTACCTCAAAGAAGTTGAATCATACAAAATTCATCTTTTTGCAACTGGCTTATTTCACTTAGCATAATGTCCTCAATGGTCATCTGTGTTGTAGCATGTGTCACAATTTTCTTACTTTTTAAGGCTGAATAATTCTCTATTGCATGTATGTACTACATTTTGCTTATCCATTCATCTGTTTGTGGACACTTGGATTGCTTCAGCTTTTTGGCTTTGGTGTATAGTGTTACTATGAACATGGGTATACAACTATCTCTTTGAGACCCTGCTTTCAATTCTTTTGAGTATGTACCCAGGCATGGAATTGCTGGATCAGAGGGTAATTTTATTTTTAATTTTTGGAGGAACTATCATGTTGTTTTCCACAGTAGCTGCACCATTTTACATTTCCACCAGCAATGCACCAATATCTCCACATCCTCACCAATACTTGTTATTTGCTGTTTTTTTTTTTCTGTTGTAACCATCCTAATATGTGAGAAATCCTATCTCATTGTCATTTTGATTCGCATTTCCCTAATGATTAGTCATGTTCAGCATCTTTCATGTGCTTATTGGCCATTTGCATATCTTTTTTGGAAAAATTCTATTCAAGCCCTTTGCCCATTTTATCTGTGTTAGTTCTTTTGTATTAGGCCATCTTTGAATGAACAAGTTTTTTATGAATCTATATCTTTTTTTCATTAGGTTTGGATGAGAAAGGGCCTTACAATGCAGGGTTATATGCACCTGGGAGGGAATGAGTTATTTTAGCCTTTAGTTATCCCCACACAAAAGAAATTGTCAGTGCAGGGTTGTTTGTAATCGGCAATCACTGTCTTCCATTTATATCATTAACAGGCTGCTTCCTGCAAATTTTGTGTGTTTCCTCTTTGAGCCCCTCTCCACTGCATCACTCCCACTGACAGCTTGCTGATCCCCGAATGTTGCTCCAAATGAGAGAGTGTTTTTCTCCCTGGAGTGCACCATCTTGTTTGGACAACTGTGCTCTGACAGTTTTGTCTGAGATCTGTGTCTGCTGATGTCCTCGTGAACTCCTTTGAAGAGATTTCATAGCCCTTTCTATTTTATCGTGGCTCAGAGTTTCAAAAGTCTTCTAGTTTGTTGCAGGTGAAATTTAGTGTTCTGTTTCTCATTCTCCTTGATGTTGGTGTGACTTCCTAGAGAAAAAAGAGGCAGGACTTTACAATGAAAGGTCCAGGGGACTGTATTCACTTCATTTCTCTTGCCTCTTTCCTTTTTGAGCGGTTGACAGCCTCCCTGTTTCCTAAGACCCAGAATGGAGCACGAAAAGAACAAGAACTACACGGAAGTTACAGAACAGAGTGGTTGTATAGTGGACTTCTGTCTGTATCACTTACCAGCCATGTGTCCCTGGGTAAGAAACTTAAGTCTTATGTGCCTTAGTTTTCTTCAGTTGTAAAATGGTAGTAATAGTAATAGCTGAAGTTTTTTGGGGTGCCCAATCTATGAGAGGCACTGTTCTAAGAGCGTTACATGTATTAACTCATTTAAATGTCGCCTATATCATCCTCATTTTACAGATGAGGAAACTGAGGCAGAAAGGTGTTAAATAAATAGCAGAGTTGGTATTCAAACCTAAGCCATCTGTTTCCAGAGGCTGTGCTTGTCCACTATACAATATTCCATCTGGTGTTCAGTACTTGCTTCATAGGGCTATTGAGAAGATTAAAACAATAATATACATCAAACACCAAGACCAATGCTGCTGTAGTTTGGATGTTTGTCCTCTCCAAACCTCAGGTTGAAATTTAATCCCCAGTGTTGGAGGTGGGGGTCTGATGGGAGGTGTTTGGGTGATGGGAGCAGGTCCCTCATGAATGGATTAATGCCCTCCCACAGGGGTAAGTTCCCACTCTGTTAGTTCCTGTGAGAGCTAGTTGTTAAAAAGAGTCTGGCACCTCCACTCCTCCTTGCTGCTTCTCTCCCTGTATGATCTCTGCTTACACTGGTTTCCCTTCACCTTCTGCTATGAGTGGAAGCAGCCTGAGGCCCTCACCAGATGCAGGTGTTCAATCTTAAACTTTCTGATCATCAGAATCATAAGCCAAATAAACTTTTTTTCTTTACAAATTACCCAGTCTCAGGTATTCTGTTATAGCAACACAAAATGAACTAAAATAAGTACATATGGTAAGTAAGTTTCTTTTTTTTCCTCCCTAACTCTCTTCTTCTTATTTCTGGTACTTCTTCTCCCCCTTTCTCTTCTACATTCATACCTCTGAGTGATGAGATAGGGGAAAATGATGGTTTGACAATATTTCGTTTGACAAATTAAAAATGTCTAAAGTAGCTCCAAACATTTGAAAACACTTCTTTCTTCTGATGAAAAGTTTAAAATGTTGCCATTTGTCTTAGAGATAAACTAGAAATTAGAAAATGAAAAGAAAACTATCTTTTGGTTTTTATACCAGTTTCTAAAAATGTCTTAATATCTTCAGGAGCTAAAGGTGGGGTGGAAGGAAAGGAATCTGTCACTGATGACATTTGGAAGCAGCCACTGAAGCTCTCTGAGGGCCTGGAACTTTGATCCCTTTGAGACAGTTGGCGAGTGAAAGGAGGAAGATGAAGAGTGGTGTTGGGCATCCAGACTATGTTCTAGAATAGTCTAGAATATGAAGCCTACTTACTTCATGACGGTCTCTGCCTCTGGGTTCTAGTACCAGAACTAGTGGGGAGGGAGTGGCCAGCAGTTGTCAATCTGTCTCCTTGCCCTTCATGTTTTTCTCCATGTGATTGCTTCACTCTTACCCTGCAGACTTTTTCTTAGAGAAGAAGGCACAAACTAGAAAACGGATTCAGTGGTTTGCTTTTATACAAATTTTTCTTTTAAACACCAAGAGAGAGATTGAAAAGAGAGATAGATAGATACATGGAGAAAGAGAGTGAGACAAACTGGTCTCCGAACCCTAATTCTGCATTTCCTGCTGGACAATCTGATTGGTTTGTTTTTGGTAAGGTGTCCACATGGGTAAAATCAAAGGTGGCCAGGTTGATGACATACCTGCTTAGGATATAGACCCTCTGAGAAGGGGGACTTGAACGGAGGAGGAAATGATTTGTGGAGAGAATGACTGGCATCTTTTGGCCACTGAATTACCATATTAGGCCCCAATTCTGGTAACTGGGACCATGATGTGGTAATGCATTCTGAACTCCAGACAGTGACTAGGGAAACCAGTATCTGTCATCCTGACTCCAGTTCCCAAGCCAGTCTCCAAGCCTGCCCACCTGCTGGTCTGGATTCCCGAAGTTGAGGTCCATTTGCTGCCAGCCTGATGTGAACTGTTTGCCTTGGCAGTTGGCTCCTCTTGTTGGTTCCTGTGCCCTCTTCAAAACAGGGGCTTCCTTGACATGTTAACTTGCTCCTATCTCTGCCAATCAATTTCTCCTCTGAGTGCCTTTCCCTAGCAGCAGGGCACTCTCTGTCAGACTTCAGCCAAAGTCACTGAAAAATCCTGTTCTGGAAGTAGAGGAGGGGCAGTAGCTCTCCCTGCCACTTACATCTATTGCTTTCCAAATCATCCCAATCTATTTGTTAAAAGGGAACCAAACAATCTCAGGGGACATTTCATCCCTAAAAATTTCTCCAAGGAAAGTTCAAAGATTGGCTGTTGTTTAGAGATCAATGAAAAAGAGATGGAATTTAAATATTAAGAAGAACGCTCTTGCCTTCAGGTAAAGCTGACATTTGCATAATAATGAGAATGACTAGCCAGATGGAATTGAGAATCTGACTGGAATTTCAAATCCTGGTAAGGGAAGATTCATTTGCCTGAAATGGCAAAGGGAAATATGCTAATCAGGGGTTCGCTGCTGTCCATCACGTTCAACAGATTCTGAGACAAAGAAATAGACAGTTCACAAGTAGGAGGTGATGCAGCTTGACATTAAACTTAATTTGGTTTGTTTTCCCATCAGCCCCTGACAGATGTGCAATTGTGGAATTCTTTAAAGGGGGTGGGGGAGAATGATTCCCTTCTGTCAGAACTGTCTGACACTGTCATCACCAGTGCTGTCATTGTCATTATTGTTATTGTGTTAGAAAGAACAAGAGGGAGGAAAGGGAACCCAGAGTATGACCTGAATCATTACTGGGAAATAATGGGAACATCTTCAAAGAAAAGTAAAAGGAGAAGAAAATAAGGATGCCAAATAAACAATTTTGTGTCTTGATGGTTAAGAAAGAGGAGCATTGGTATCTGAGTGATAGAATCAATAATTTAGAAGACACTTTACCTTAGAAATTGAGTTCTTTGATGGAGACAAGGTTATGTTAGCTTGACCCAGACTTGAGCTTGAATTCTCTTATTTTGGTGCAACAGAAACCATTCTGGGGGAGAATGGAGGAAAGTTGTGGTTGGAAAAATTCTAAGATGACCCTATGAGCTCCTTCCTTACTGTTAAGCCTTATACAGTCCTCCTCTTTTGGGTATAGGCAGAACATGTGGCTTGCTTCTAACAGAATCATTCCCATGATTACCTCACATTGTGTGGCAAAGGTGAAGGGATTTTGCAGATGCAATTAAGGCCCCTCATCAATTGATTTTGAGGGAGATTATTGTGAGTCAGCCTGACCAAATAGGGTGAGCCCTTCAAAAGAGGGCTTAGGTCTTCTTTGAAGTCAGAGATTCCAGGTAACATAGATTTTATCTCTTTGTTGCTTATGTTGAGGAAGCAAGCTTCCCTGAGTTCTACAGCCACAGGGAAATTATTGTCAACAACCCATGGGAGCTTGGAAGGAGATTCTTCCATTGTTGAGCTCTCAGATGACACCACAGTCCATGGGAACATCTTGATTTTAGCCTTGTGAGACTCTGATCAGAGGACCCAGCTAAACCATGCTTGGACTACTGAACCACAACAGCTATGAGGTAAGAAATGGGTGTCATTTAAAGCCACTGAGTTTGGGGTAATTTGTTACATAGCAGTAGAAAAATAATACAGAAGTTTATTCTACAAGAAAGTCAATTGGAACAATACTATGTGCAATGGCCTTTCTGATGGGAGGGGCAAGGCAATGATTATCAACAATGCTGGTGTCTCCTACACACTTCTGCAGTCAGTTAGTTGCTAATCTAGGCTTTTCTTAACTGTTTGAGGATGCCTCCATCAGGACAGATGTCTAGTATGGCCTGGTCTCTGATCCCAAATACCACCTGTTCAGCCAGGCTTCTTTATCTTCTCAGTGGAACAAGTCAAACAGTGTGATTCACACAAGACCATACTTTTAAGGCAATGACTAAACTCATGTTAGGGTTGCATCCATTTTTTTATTCTTAAGCACTGTGCCTCTTGTTACTCAACTTTAGTTCAGTTCAATTAAAAATAATATTTGT
The DNA here is from genome assembly GCF_000956105.1 of Propithecus coquereli. Taxonomy (NCBI): domain Eukaryota; kingdom Metazoa; phylum Chordata; class Mammalia; order Primates; family Indriidae; genus Propithecus; species Propithecus coquereli. Next base: position 2,990,246 of record NW_012148075.1, read on the forward strand.
TGAGCATTTACTATATTAAAGACTTCCTATTGGGGTAGAAGTGGGGGTGTTATTAATGATGATAAAGTGGAGCAAAGAATCAAGGTCAAGTGTTTCCTGCAGAAATTTCCAAATTTCTATAATAAACGGCCATTTACTCTAGAAGCTATTACAAAGGGCAGATTGTTAAGTATTATGATGGATAACAAAAGTGTTGTGGCTCCACTATTTTTTGGTTGTGTGACCTTAGGAAAGTCACCTATTTGAGCTTCATCTGAAAAATAGGGTCAACAATGATAAAGATAATAATAATATTAATAACACAGTTTTGAGAACTAAATAAGCAAAATTACATGCCATACATGGCATATAGTAAGCTCTCAATATATGTTACTATTATAGTATTGTTTATGAGGGAAGTTAATTCCTTCCTACAGGAAACTACCTTTTAAATTAAACCTAAAACTAGGTGTTTGATGGGAAAGACATGGGAAAATTCCAAGCAGAAGGACCATCAATGACCAAAGACCCAGAGGTGGTAACTGGATTATGAGTTGGGTGGACAGTGGCCTCCTACCATCTTTGTAGCACATCTTCCTTCTCTCCCTCTGAGTAATTTGAAAGTCTGTTTCTTTCAGACCAGAACTTGACAGACCTTCCTAAGATTTTAGAATGGCATGATTTCTGGCTTCCAGGTCCCCACTAATTTTTTCTCTCTGACCATAACTGTGATTTGAGCCCTGACACTCAGGGGAATAAGGATAATATGTGGCTGGTCCACACTTTCAGACTGTAATGGCTTCGTTAGACAGCAAACCAAAGCGTTTGTGGGTTCTAGCTCCTCCAGCCTTTGGGGAATGGGAAGTTGTACAGTGGAAGAGCCCACTAGTGATTAATTTCAGTTAAAAAAAATCTTATTTAGCTTTGCAAAACCAAGTGTAGCAGGGTAGGTTTCTTTCCCTGTTCTCCCCTTCTTTTATTTTTCTCCTTATCCTTGGAAGACAAGGAAAAGAGACGGAGACTCATAGTAATACATCCAAATCATACTAAATAAAGAGCCCACATTGCCATGAGGAAGAGCTTGTAGGCTCCACTTTGAAGACACTGAAAACTTTAAGCCTCCGATTACAAATGGCAGTAGGCACTTACGGGTGGCTTATTAGGGTGGAACCAAGACCCTGGGGTAAGGACAAAGGGCTAGAGAGTAGAAATGGAAACAAGAAGGAGAAGGGAGATTGGAGAGAAGAAGAGTTCCTGGATGCTCGTATAAGGTGGATTGTATGTGGGATGAAGGGCAATTGACGGCAAAATAGAGCAAAGATTTTCCCATTTCCTGAACCTTGGATTGTTTATGACCACGTCTGCCCCAGTGTGAACTGTACCTGTGTGCCCCTCCTGCACTGCCCACAAACCTCTGGGGTTAATTTGGGGAGTGGGTGTTAAAATTGCATGAGACTGTTGCATGTGACACAGTGCTCAGCCTCTTCAAAAGAATAAAAACATTCTTGATTGAATGGGAAAAATGGCAGCTCCCTATTTACTGGAATCAGTTCCGCCTGGACTCTCAATGCTGGGGAGCACTGATAAACTGCTTCACTACAAAGCGTAAGAACTTGGGATCAGCTTGGTGCTCATGGGGGCTGATGTTATTGCTGGCATTGTCTGTTGAACATTTCCTGGTATTTGCTTCAAAAATTATACTTAGAAAATTTGCTACTTGGGAACATATACACAGGACTCAGAGTATTGAGGTTTGAATGCTTATCCTTGGGGCACAGTGGGTCCATACTAGTTAACCCTCCAATACTCAGGTTGCTTGTTTTTCTACAGGGATGGATCTCAATCTCTTCCCTCAGAGCACTTATCGCAATTTATAACTTGATTATTTATTGCCAGTCTTCTCTAGGCTATGAGTTGCTTGGGAAGTGGGTTCGTGTGTCTGTCTGTCTAGTCTGCTGCTTTATCCCCACAGTCTAGCACAGTGCCTGGTACTTGCAATGCATATTTGTTGACTGAATGAATGGATTTCAAGGTTTTCACTTCCCAGTACTGGTGAGGTTGCTGGTTTGTGTTCAGTATGATCCAGATGAGAGGAACAAGGGCTCTCTGTGTGCTTGTGTTGACACTCTTCTCACTAGGCATGGCTGCTCTTGTGTACCTCCCCACCCTCTGCTCCTCTCCCCTTTCACAGATGGTTTTACTGCCCTTCTCTGTAGCTTGCTACATGGGTGGCCATGTCATTGGAGAGCTAGAGGCTGGTAATTACTTTAATGCTCACACCTGTTCTGCCTCTTTGGTAGGAGGCACAGGATGGCTTGTCTGTGCATCAAAGGGGGAGAGAAGGGCTCCCAACAGTTGAAGTGGGGCAAGAGCAGAGGGGTTGCTCGCCTTTGATCCTTCAATAAGTGATGAGTACTGGGGAATTCTTCGGTGGGAACACCGTGGCCTTAGTATTGCTCAGATTGGACAGTTTATGTAGCATCTACCAGCAAAAGAAATAACATCCTCCTGTTCCATAGATGACTTGTAAATTTCCTTTGGGGGCTTCAGTTGTGACTTAGTGAATATATCTTAGACTTAACCAACATTTTCCTAGCCCTAATGTATTTGGGCACATTTTAGTCATACGTAGATTGAAACCTGAAGTATTTCTTCCATTGGACATCTAAAATATACTGGGTCTTCAATAGTACCTTGGTGGCCCCAGGAACCAGACCAATGGAGAAGCAGGGACCTCAGACCCAGGTCTTCCTACCCAAGAGCTCTTTGATGAATGGGTAAACCATAGTGCCTGCTTGGAGGTTGCACTGATGGCCATGGCTGTGTATGTATTTGGGTATCAATTGTGCTGGGGGACAGACACTGTCCCAGTGATGTGTTGGTGGCCTGAGCCACTTTTTTCCCCTCTGTAGTGTAATGCCACTTGTCATTTATAATTAAACTGTCACTTCACAACTAATAAAGTCATTCTGACCAGCAAGAGTCTATTGGAGAAGTACTCTTTCCTACAGAACACCAAACTGGCACTGAGCCATTTGTCATCATTGTTGTCATTGTCTTCCTGTGGTTATGCTCATTATTAATAATGATGATCATGATCATTAGGCCTAGGAAGAAAATAATGATAAAACGGCTCTAATTAAGCATTATAAATACAACATGTTCTTATCATTATGTTGTCTAGTATTAATTATAATCATTATACTCACTATGACAATATGAACTTCTGCTTGAGTTTGTCTTCTATATGATCAAAGCATTTAAAGACATGATCTTGTTAGCTTTCATGACATTCTGTCGAAGGGAGAGCAAGTTTCAAATTATAGCCCTGTGTATTGGAGTAAGTATGGACTGAAGGGGATGTCATAAAGATCTCCAGAAACCCAAAACAAAATACAGCAAAATAAACAGTGGGTAGACACATAATGGGGAGGTGTGTTTGATGTGGCATAAAGTCTAAAATGAAAAGAATTTCAGAAAGTTAAATTCTCTTATTTTCATGTTGCATTTTGTCTCTGTCATTTCCCAGTTGTGTGACCTTGGGAAATTTGCTTTGCCTCTCTGAGCATAGTGATTAATAATGCTTTATTCTCCTAGTGCAATTAGAGACAGTACATATGTTCTGTTCCCCCTCCCACTTTCAGTTTAATGAAATAACTCAATGTAGCCTGAAGTAAGGTCTCAGGCTGTGAACTCCTAGGAGAGACTGAGTATTCACTTTAGCACTTGGCACGGAGCATGGCACGTGGTTGGTTTGTGCTTAATGAATGCCAGTTGAATGACTAAAGATATATAATAAAAGGAGATTGCTTTATACAATTTATAGCTAGGAGAGATTTTAAGTAGATTTTTTAATTTGTGGTATATACATAAGCTTCTAAGATGCCTGAAGTCAGAGCTGATCTACCATTTACCACAGTCAACTGCCAGCCTTGGGCTCGGACTCCTCTGCTCCCCTCAATCCCTCCAGCACTGGGAACCCAGAAAGGCAGCTTGTGGGGGCAAAGGAGGTCTCTGGGCTGTGGACACAGCTGTGAAGTTGGCCCATTAATGCCCCTGTCACACTGTGAGCCCGACAAGCTGTGCCTCTGCTTATCACCTGCCTCCCCTCACTGTGTCTGCAACTCTCCCTTTAGGGACTGCCTGTCCCCTTCAAGACCATCCTTGACCCCAGGCTCACTCCCTAACTTGACTCTTTCCAGAGACAAACATCACACTCTGTGACTTGGACCTGGGCTCTGAGGATCTCCTATTTGAGGAACCCTGAAGTTGTCTAAAAATGGTCTCTTTGATATTCCAGTGTCCTCTTGTTCTGTGTGATTCATACTCTAATTTGCATCTAGGAGGAATTTGCTGACAAAAGTAAGCTCAGTTTTTGTCTCAATTATTAGAAAGTCCTCATTAGTGAGAACAAATTAATAAACTCTTAGCTGCCTTTAAAAATACTAATCATGAATACTTATCACATTGCTATCTGGATTTTAATGCTTTCAACCTCATTTATTTTTATCAAGGCAACTAGCAACTTCCTAGTATTGTCACATTCAAAGTACACTTCCAGACATGGCAATAAGTCCTATGAATTGTCCGTGCTCTTGCTTCCCCCTTCAACAGTGATCTCTGAGGACATGTGTTTGACGTAGATTCCCTTGGAGGAGAGGCTGACTACTATATGAGGCTTTGCGGTGAGTGAGAAATAATCTGTTATATTAGGCCACTGAGATCTGGGTTTGTTTGTTACAGCAGCTACTTAGTTACCCTGACTACTATGGACACTGACAGAGAAATTCCTGAAAGGTGGGATGCCGATGAGATGGGAATTCAAGGGAGGGAGACGTCGTACACTTGGTAGGACCATACTTTTGTTGCCTCTGTTTTCAGTCTTCCATATTCTCTTTCCTAATAATCCCAAACATCTGTCTAGAGGTTCACAACTGCATTGACTGCCTGATATGACCCTCACAGATGAAAAATAGAGGAGAACAAAGTCCCAGGAGGACCAGAGTCAGGCATGGCACACTGTTCACCAATTTTTCTGCTGTGCCTCCATCCCACCCATGTGTTCACGCTTCAGCTTCTCCATAAGGTACATCACCATTGATCATGTCCTTGATCTCTGCCTGTAGGGCTGGGCAGAGGTATGGCAGCTTAGGGCGCAGAGCAGAAGTGTGAGATGGCCGTAATTTCAGGCTAACGAACTCTCTGCACGCTCCTTTCCTGGTTGCCAGCGCTTGGCTTTGTGTGCTGGAAACATCTTGAACAAAATGTCACGGAGAGCATCTCAGCAGTGTCCCGCTGACTGAGGACCTGGGGCTGCCGGAGCTGCCATCTGCCTGCAGCCTCTCTGAGGTAATTATATCAGAGTCTCTCAAGGCCTGGAACAAGGGAGATGTCAAATGCACTTTCCTTCCTCCAGCAAGGTAATTTTCATTTTCTCAGCTCATTTGGAGCTGCATATCGTTGTTGTCTCCAGGTGTGAGAGAGGTGCAGAGAGAGAAGGGGGGTATCTGGAGAGAAGAAAGGAAAGGGGGTGCAGTGGGAGGAGAGGGTAGGGTAGGATGGGAGGTGGGGAAGAGGGAGGGAGGCGCTCAACTGCCACTGAGCCCAGAGAGGGGCACATATGCTATTTTTGGCAACTTTTAATTAAACGATAGGCTGGAGAAATTCCATTATTATTACTGCTCAGCTTTCTGACTGTAGTGGCTTAATGTCTTCTTTATTAGTGTAATAGTCTGAAAGCATTTTCTTTCTTCTTCGATTGCTAATTTGCATTAGGAAAATAAAATGTGTCTGATAGGTCTTGGAATGAAAGTATTTCCAAAATTTGCTGAAGACAGAGTTTTTGTGCTTTCTCCCTCTGCCCCTCCGAATATTGCTTTTTGTTTGGGGTGGGAGGAAACATAGCTGCATTTCTAAAATGAAGGATGGTTAATGAGATTCTCATTTGGCAAGAGAAATACAAAGCAAGTCCTCATAGGACACATTTTTTAAAAAAATGTGGGGCTCCACCCAGTTACCTTTTTTGGGTCATCTTTCCTAGGATCTGCATCTTATGGGCTTATCTGACTTTGGATAGCATTCGGGGCCCCTCTGGAAGAAGGAGGAACGGCAGCATCCTTCTCCTACTTATGGAATTCTTATAACAAAAGGCTAGTGACCAACACCACACGCTCACTAGAGGGCTGGGCAGCTCTCTAGATGCCCTTGGGCTTGGGTCAGGTAATCAAAGGCTTGTAGACAGTGAAAAATGTGCCTTGAAACATTATTTCCATCATTTTCACATCAAGTCTGCAAATTAGGTTTTATTTTTATCATTTTACATTTGAAGAAATTGTGTAAAGGAAAAATGATTTACTCAAGGTTGCCTGGTAAGTAGGCTGATAACTCTCCCTATTTTCTTGGGGCTGAGGAAGTTCTTAGGACATAGGAGTTTCTGTTTTAAGATGAAGATGGTGCTGGGCAAAGTGGGATGAGTTTGTCACCCTACTAGTAAGTTCAATTCTGAATCTTCAGATCCAAGGGCAAGATACTTTCTTGTGCCCCACAGCTGCCCCTGGCATGTACACTGTTTTAATTACTGTGTTAATTGGCTCTACTTCATTGTTTATTATTTTACACATGCATACTAGCTACCCCACCAGTGGATTTAGAGCTATACAAAAGAATGAGCAAACCAAATTTTAGCAATATTGGCTTGTGCCTTTTGAAATATTGTCTTTGAGAGGTTGCTTAGTCCACTGATCAAAATGTGTTTGGAAACTCTAAATGCTGGGATTTGTCACTAGGTCCAGTTTTTAGAGCCATTCGGGAGACAAAGTCTCATGACTTCATTTTGCAGCTATATTTTGTAGCAAAATTACCTTGTAGTAATTTGTCTCTTGTTTCACCACTCTCACTCTTCTAGTTTTGCCCAGAAAAGAATTTCTGGCTTAGCTTTCTCATATTATATGTGAATATTTCTGTATATAAACTTGTTTTAATAGTTATGTATCTGTAACAGTAGAAAACTTGTTTGATTGTAAGTGTTCAATGACCATCAATGTGACTTAATAAGTATCTAGAGAAAGCAACCCATTGAATACCTAGGACACTAGATACTAGTACAGTGTAACATTTGAAAGAACATGATTCACATATAATGTAAAATTGGCAAGGATTCAGAATTTGGTTAATAAAAAGTAAGCATTGTTGTGGTACCATAAATGAAACCCCAAGGAGGTCTCAGAAAAGATGTTTAACAGGATGTAGGGAGCAGAACCATAATCACAGGACATATATTCTGGCAGTAGACTAGAAATTGATTATTTATTGAGAAAAAGCAAGCAGGGAATATCAATTCCTCTTTAAATTAGTAGAAATATTACAAAAGCCTATGAAAGAAAGTTCAAAAATAAGGATCATCAAACACTTTTCCCCCTCAAGAACATTTCACCTTTTATCACTTTTTGGATTTACATTTCTTTGAAGCATAAAACCCAAGCATTGGATTGAGTGAATTGCAAGTTCTTTAAGGTTAGAAATGGCCAAGAATTGGCAATTTTATATGGTTTAACCTAATATTACTATTTCTATCTTGCTGAGAAAGAAATGGAATTTATAGCTGATACAGTGGGTTATTAGAGAAACAAGAAAGAGGGCAATCAAGGCTTTGTGATCCCCAATACTGTTTTTTCTTTTTTGTAGCTACAGATCCAGTGGCTGTCACACAGCAGAATGTGTGTGGTGGTTTTGAAAAAATGGCCACAAGCTTGTTGACACCCTTTCCATCAAGAGGTGGAGTCTACGTCCTCACTCCTTGAATCCAGATAGGCTTGTGACTATTTGACCAATGGAGTATGATGGAAGGGATGCTATGTGAGGCTAAGGCTAAGTCATAAATAGGCCACACAGTTTTTGCCTGGTTCTCTTGGAATGCTCATTCTTGTGACAGTCCCCTGTGAATTCCCAGTCACCACACCGTGATCTGAGAAGTTCAAGCCACGTGCATGGGACTCATGTCAGTGCTTCTCAACAGTATTGCTGGAGGCTAGACTTTGAGCCCAAACACCAGACATACAACTGAAGGAGCCTCTCTAGATGTGTCAGCCCCAGCTGTTTGAATCTTCCCAGCTGAGATTCCAGACACCATGAGCAGGGACAAGCCATTTCTGCTATGTTCTGTTCAAATTCCTGATCCACAGTATCTGTGAGCATAATAAAATGGTAGTTGTTTTGGGCCACTAAATTTGCGGTAGTCTATTATAAATCAATCGATAACTGGAACAATGTGGAAAGAATGTGTACTTCTTCTCTAGAAAGTTGGATTTCATTCTCAGTTACAAAACTGATGTGGGCTCCCCAAAGTCATCTGGGTTCCAGCCCGCTGCTCTCCCTGCCCCATGAAGCTCATGCCTGCTGTTGGCTGTGCAGGAACATAAACCATGGCTATCGAGGTGACACTGCCCCTAATTGGCTGGATGATCTGAGAGGCCTGAGGAGGGCTTCTGCTTAGTGTGGGAATCTCAGCCCAAAGACACTCAGGTTTGTCAGAAATACCCTTTGCTCTTAATTCTAGATGCTGCTGGAATACCAAAAGATTCTTCACATGTGCATATACTTTAATTCAAAAATAACTTTTAAGATGTTTTTTAAAGGAACAATGCATATTCATTATAGCATGAACTCAAAATACAGACAAGCCAAAAGAAGAAAACAAAAGGCATCTATAATCCCATCTAATGACAAGTGCTGTTAACACCTTTCTGATTTTCTTTATTGAGCATAAATCATGTGACCCATTTGCATACAATATAATACAATACATGATTATTATAACAAACTTCGCTAATATATAATATACATTTTAACATAATTGGGTTATGCAATAGATGTTATTCTGTAACATTTTTTAACCAAAATATTGTTGCATTGTTCCATGCCTTGATATAAAGCCCTAATTTATTTAACTGCAATGATTGCATAAGATTCATTGTATGATTGCACTGTAATTTATTGTTTTCCCTGTTGAAAGAGATTTAAGTTATTAAGTATGGAATGTCCAATTTCCTTAAGTACTAAGTTTGACAGGTGTTATCTCTGATATTTCACTTTGAGACTTCTTTTTTTTTTCATTGTGAAGGTACATCCTCATTCTTTCAAACTCACGTTTTGGTTTGAGGTTATCATTCAAAAAATTTTTTAGAGCAATTTTTGTGAAACTATGGATAAGTAAAAAATTTCTGTTATTTTGAATATGAGCTCCATCATGGAACCAACGTAGCACAGACAGCTCAAAATATCAACAAAGTGGGAAGGATGTGACTAATGAACACACGGTATGTCGATGGTTTGAGAAGTTCTCTGCTATTGATTTTAATCTTGAACACGAGCTACATACATGGGTGACCTGAGACCAAGGTGGATAATGATGAGCTGAAAGCTGTAGTGGAAGCAAATCCATCTTAACCTATGCATGCATTAGCAGCAAGGTGTGACATTACTACTCTAACAGTATTGGACCATTTGAAACAAATCCCCAAAGTAAAGAAGCTGGATAGATGATGGGTACCGCATAAATTAAACAAGCATCAAAAGAGAAATAATCTTCGAGCTTGCCTTTCTTTGCTGTCATGCCATAAAGGCTAACCATTTCTACACTTTATTGTTATGTGTGATGAAAAATGGATTCTTTTTGACAATCACAAACATTCAGCACATTGGCTAGATAAAGATGAAGTGCCGAAACACAGTCCAAAACTGAATATTCGTCAAAAACAGCTAATGGTGTCTACTTGGTGGTCCAGCGCTGTTATTATCCACTACAGCTTCATGAAACCTAGTCAATCAATTATAGCAGATTTCTACTGCAACCAGTTGGATGAGATGATGAGGATGCTTGTGATTAAGCAGCCGAAATTGGTCAGTAGAGACAGGCCAATCCTCTTGCAAGACAATGCTCGACTACATGTAACATTAACAATGCTGCTCAAACTAGAGATGCTGGACTTGGAAACGCTCTGTCATCCACCATATTCACCAAACCTTTCACCAACTGACTACCACTTCTTCCAGGCTTTGGACCACTTCTTGCAAGGAAAAATATTCAATTTTCAATGAGCTGTGAAAAATGCCTTTCCCAATTTCATTGCCACTTGCTCTCCAGGCTCCTTCGCTGCTGGAAGAACAGCTACTGTCAAGATGGCAAAAATGTGTCGATAGTTTAGACACATACTTTGATTAATTATACTGCTTCTTATTTGAGGTATAATAAACTTTTGATTTGAAATTGGATACATATTTAATGACCTAAACGTTTCCTACATCTATTGAACAAATCATGCTGCATCACCTTCTAAAGATAGTGCTTCGGTGATTCAGGCTGGCTGTTGGTTGTTGCAATTGCTTGTCTTTTGCACATCCCAGTAGCATTTCCAATAGGAAATATTTTCCCTTTTTTCCTCCCTCTCCCAACACATATATACACATACACACAGAGAGAAATTCAATGGGAGAACACACACAAACACACAAGGAAATTATGCAGAAGGCGACCACGGGATCTTGAGATTAGATGCTTTCAAAAGGGAGTAGGCATTTGCCTTCTCAGACTTTGTGCAGGGTTGCAACATCTCCTCCTCTGATGAAAGAAGTATTTAAAGATGCCCTGGGAAGTAGGTTAAGCCAAACATGAAAAGTTTTTCTTCCCTCACTGGTTGGATTTGTAAATATATCCCCTATGGTTTTTGCAAATGGAAAATGTCAGCATAAATGTGGAAGAAAAATGGGCTGGTTAGCCCATTGGTTTAGGTTTTCTAAAATGGAGAAAATAAAATGGAGATTTAAAATGGTATCTACATGGATGAAGATGTCTCTCTCTCTCTCTTTTAATTTCTCTCTCTTGCCTTCAAGCAAAATGTACAAAGGGACTCACTTTTTTGTTAATTTTTTTATTAACTTGCTTTTTGTTATCTACTGTTAAAATTAGCAGATTATATACTTTTCCTGACATTCCTTGTTGGAGTAACTTGCAAACTTTTCACAAGACAATAGCACTGTTGCTCAGAAGTACTTGAAATTTGAGAATTTCTTTATGAAGAGAGAAAAGGAAGCTGAAAGGCGCTCTCTCCCTTGCTCTGGTTTGGACTTCATCTGTTACATTTCTAGCTCCTCAGTGTATTCCATGGCTCGAGGCATTAACCTAGAACTGTTTGAGTGTCTGGTCTTTGATGAGAGGGTAAATGTGGAGGCAGTTAGAGGTTGAGGGGCTAAGCTTAGGTTTTGCTGTCTATCTAGTTAAATTAGAACCGCAGTTCCATCATTTGCTTGCTTTGAGACCTGAAGTGTTATGGAGCCTCTTTGAACCTAAGTTTCCTAATTCGTATGATGCAGATGGCACAGGGTCAGCTTTTTGAGGGATGTAGGAGGTAAACATAAAGGGAATGGCACATAATAAACACTCACACATGTTGATTTCCATCTCTACCTGAGACCATCATTTTGAACGTCATGTGTAATGAGCTGGGGAAAATGATATTCACTGAATTCTTATGAGAAAGTGAAAGGTTTCTTTGAAGAAAAGCATTTTCATAAGAGTTTAGAGTATTGTTATGATCTCCCTCCTCCTTTGCTCCAAGGAGTCAGGGTACATCCTAGATCTGCTTTATGTGGGTTATGGATGAGATTCTGTTGATTGTTCTAGAGATGGTAAGGGTGCAACCAGGACATCCTGGGAAGATGTGAGCTCTCTGAGGTAACGCCTCTCCATGTGCCAGCCCAAGTCTTCAGAAAGCCTCTCCAAATCATGAAATGTACTATTTCGGTGATGGCTTTCTTCTGGAAATTGGTGAAGGGACTGAGGGTACTGTGGAATTAAATACGGACAGGGATTCAGAGGCAATGGAAGCAGGAGGAAATTAACTTTTGAGCTTGAAGATGTTGTGGGAAGAGCTTTTGACTGTTACAGGAAATAGAATTGGGAGTCAGGAGAAGTTTAACTGAGTCTCCAAGTGGCAGGCCAACGTCTGGGTTAGTTTTTCTCTTTTAAGGTTGTGTATCTTTGGGATTAATATTTCTATTTACATCTTCTTTGGGTACTGGAGCAATGATGACTTAGCCAAATTACTGAAAAATAGGACCTTTGAGTCTGACTTTCTGCCTTCCAGATAGGTTAAAGAATCCTTTGGCCTGATAGCATTTTTATTACCTTGTAAAGTGTTTGGTGGCTTCCCCCACAAATCCCAGTGCCTTACCCAGAAATAACATAGTTGGCAGCAAGGATAGGACAGGGCTTGATGAAATCTCAAATTAATACAAGAAATGTAATTTTTTTCCCAGAATATATCTTTCCATTCTGACCCACTTTTTTATTGGATCTTGGGCTTGTGCTTATCTACATGTCTGCATTATTATGAGTTTTATACTCTACAGTCTTTTCTGCTCAAGGACACAGGGTGTAAGTTGAAAGTTAGAATTAGAATCCAAAGCTTGGGCACAGACTATCTGGAATCTGAGCTATTGAATAGATTTCAAGTGGAACTAACTATTAATAGCAAGGGAAATATGGTAATAAATAAAGATGGTCAAATCCTTTGCTTTCTCTTGGGCTTACTACATACAGTTATGCATCACTTAATGACAGGGACAGTTCTGAGAAATGTGTTGTTAGGCAATTTCATCACTGTGTGACCATCACAGAATGTACTTGCACAAACCTAGATGGTATAGCCTGCTACATACCTATGCTATATAGTATAGCCTATTGTTCCTAGGCTACAAACTTGTATGGGATGTTACTGTTCTGAATACCATAGGCAATTATAACACAATGGTAAATATTTGTGTGTCTAAACATAGAAAAGATACAATAAAAATGCAGTATTACGTCCTATGGGACCAATATGCAGTCCATTGTTGACCAAAATGTTGTTAGGTGGTGTATGACTGTATATTCAACTAGTTGCAACTTTTCTGGGTATTAACAACTTTATTATGGTAATTATTAGAACTAAAGAGGGTAAGCTTTGTGCTAGGCCCTGCATTAGATGTCGAAACATAGACTATGCATGTAATGAATCCAAGTACCTCTTAAAAGATTGTAGAAAAAAGGTTTAATTATAAATAATAATAAAACCCATGCCTTTGTAGTTACAGCTGATAAAAAGGATACAACTAATATTGGACATAGGACAATAAATTATGGTTTGAAATTTAAGAAAAAAGTGGCTAGAATAGTAGTTGGAATTATTCCTTTCAGTAAGATATTACAAATCCTGCAAATGCTACTGAATGCCAAAGCTATTAGACAGAGAAGATTATATTGAGGAAAAGAAAATGAATACTTTTGAATACCCATTAAGTGTCAGAAACTTAAGTATATATTGTCTTCTTAAATACTCATAATCTTATGATGTTAGTATTATTATTTTCACAGATGATGACATTGAAGGTAAGAGAGGTTAAAAATTTGACTAATCTCATATAGCAAGTGAATACAAATGGTGGATCTAGAATTCAAACCATGTCTGTTTAGCCCCTAAATGTATTCTCTTTCCATTAGGTATCTATAGAATTAATGAATTTGATTCAGAAGATGTTTTGTTTCAAAACCAAATATAAGGGATAAAACAAAGGAGTTATTCACAAGTCAAGAAATGAGAAGTTTCAGCTTCACATTTATTGTCAGTTGGCAAATATCCATCTTCCATCACTTCTCTGGCTCTTAGAGAAAAGAATACATTCACAAGTGCAGTGAAAAGAATGGGACTTGTCAAGGTGTTTTCAGACCTAGGATGTTGAGAATAAAGATAATGAGTTGAAGATATTAAAGAGGGGCTGGCTGACTTCTTGGGGAGGGTTTGCAATATCAGACTGTAGTGGGCAATCCAAGTCTCTTCTCTTTCTGGGCCCAGAAATGAAGCTTGTCAGTGGCCCAGTTTTGATGAGCCTTAGGAAACTAACTGATGTTTAGAATAGAGTATCTATTTATTAATTTACAAACTACAATTTTATTTCCTATGACCATAATAAAGTTTTTCTTGGTACTAAGATAACGGTTATATAGACTTTGTGACCCGAAGGTTTATTAGTGAATAGACTCATAAGGAATGGAATTGGGTGACCATGTGGGTTTTTGTCCAGTCCACAGGTGAGAGTATGCCACTTCAGTGACCAGAATAATCTCATCTGATACATAACTACCCCAACATCCTTGCTCTTCGGTGCCACTTTTCCTAAACTCCACAGAGTTCCTTTTTTAAGACTCATTAATTTAATTGTTTAAAGTACTATTATAAAAATATACACCCTAGTCACCTTAATTAGATCCCCAAAAGCACTGCTCTTAAGTGTCCTGAATATGGCCAACTGAAGTCTGTTAGAGGCTTAGGTCCATTGTCAATCTCCTCCATTAATATAAATCTCAGATGTCACACATATTCCAACGTTTGACCTTCTTGTAGTCATCATATATCCTAACTATAGGCACATAAAACTCCTCTGAACAGAGCTACTTTATTCTGACGTGACAGTCAGCACTGAAATAGAATTAGTGAAATCATTGGCTAGAGATTAGTTTATAGGGAAAGGAAATTAATATAAGATGAATTTGGGGAACTATTTCTGTAAATAAGAATTAATTAAAGAAGAAATAAACTATAGAGGGAGAGACTGACTTTGCATTTTATTTTGGTCAAGAGAAAACACTAGAAGAAATATTTCCTGAGAGAGAAGCTGTGGTTCTGATATATCATTTTCATTAAGGATGGCAATAATTTGCAGAGCCCATGTAAATCAGGCATTACTATTTTTAAACATATTTTAAAAGTTTCTTTTAAATCATACAAGAGTAATATGGCATGGTTGGAATTCTGTTTATCTCAATTATGGTTTGTTTCTCTTTATGTAATTGACAGATATCTAATGAGCACTCACTATATACAAGGTCAGTGCTAGGCATTATGAATGAACAGAATTAGATGGTCTCTTTCTTTATGCAGCATTTGCTTTAAATCCCATGATAAAATACTCACACAGGAAAAGGTAATTTACAACCAAGAGCCATCCATATATGGGTAGCACATTTCACCATTGGGAAAGAATGTTATCATATCTTGGAGGTCAGAAGCTGTGTAAAGTAGCATTGACTCAGGTTAGGTAAGGTAATCATTGCGATTTACCTCCCAGAAGAGGTAGGTTGTTCCCTTCAGACATGAGTCCTTGCTGGGGTCCTTGTTTCCCAATGGGTTCTTATTTCCAATTTGACTGTCTGTGCAGGGGCACAGCTCTGCACTTACATGGCAGCATAGATGTTTGTGTTCAAGTACTTCCCAGGAGTGCATTCAGGAATTTATAGCTGTCCAATAATTATTCAAATTATAGCTGAGAAAACAATGTTCTGGATGCATTTCATAAGGTTGTACAGTTAATTTTTTCTTTTGAAATGTAAATATTTCCTTCCCTATCCAAGAGAGCTGTGACTCTGGATTGAATAATAATAGCCCCCTCAAAGATGTGTACTATGTGGTGAATCATGAACCTATGTTGAGGAATATTATAAGAAACAGCCTTTGGAAACACCAAAGGGGTGGAGAGAATGTGCCTGAGAATGTCTTTTATCATATAGTGCAAAGCATGGAGAAAAATTAAAATCTATTAAATGTATTGTTTCATCAATAGTCTATCTTTGTTTATTGATAACGCCTCCAACTTTGCCATTTTAGGGTTATTTGTCCCTCTATGATAGTGGGGGTAGGAGAAGAGAGAGTAGTGGAAAGTGAGATCCACCACTACTGTGAGTTGGTCACTATCAGGAGGGGACATAATCATTAATGAGAAGAGACTTGTGAAGATGGAGAGAATGAATCTAAATGAAATTATTTCCACTTATCAGATGATATGATTTAATTAGACCAGGTCTACACTGTCCAAAATGGTAGCCACTAGCCACATGTGGCTATTTATGTTTACATCTAAATAATTAAAATTAAATAAAGTTAAAAATCCAGTTCCTCAGTTATTCTGGTGACACTGCCAGTGTTCAGTAATCACATGTGGCTATGTGGCTACCATTCTGGACAGCACAGAGACATATTTCCTTATTGCATAATGTTCTATTGGCTAGCACTGGCTGAGGGCATAGCAAGGAGAGAATGACCCAAGCAATTAAGTCAATGGTCGATTTTGCAGAACAATGTGTCAGGGTGTTTTATACCTTCTTCTGGCTTTGCTCATCCTATTGCATTACTAGTGCTTTGATTGGAGCTGGTACAAATGGGTCATGTTTACTCAATTTTTTAAAATAATGTTTCCCCAGTAACCAAAGGTGTGAGCTCACATTTATGGATTTTCTTTTTCTTTTCTTTTTTTTTTGTTTTTGCTTTCTTTACTTCTTTCTTTTATTGGCTTTGTATAATATCCAAATTTAGTACATCAGCATAGACTGCTATGAATTGGGGAAAAATTATGGATGGGAAAGTTGATTGAAATTAATGGTTTAGGGAGTCTTTTGAATAATTTGCAGATTTAAAAATCTTCCTATTCATCTGCTTTTCGTTAGCATAGATAAGCAAGAATTAGGTGTAGTTTTTATTAAAGAGAGAAATCGAGAGACTGACAGACAGATGGAGAGGGTAGACGAAGGCAGGGACAAACAGAGGTGAACAGATGGATGAAAGGAGAGACATTTATTGAGTACATTCTGTGAGTCTATTACTAGGCTAGGTTATTCTCTTATTTAATTCTTAAAAAAACCATTGAAGTAGATTTTAACTTGATTTTATAGATGAGAAAACAGGCACAGAGAGGGATTTCACTTGCTCAGTTTTCATACAACTAGTACTTAGATACATATAGTACATACAAATAGTACTTAGATTTGAATTCAAACTCTCGTACTTTGATGGTCATGAATTTTCCATTCTGTCAAGTGCTCTCTATCCTGAGAGCTGACAGCAAACTCTCCACATTTTTCTGTTGTCTTTTATTTTCTTTTACCTCTTACCTCTTATCTCTTCTTTGCATTTTTCTATTCAAGGAGTTGTTATTGTCTTTATTTGCAAATGAAGAGTAATGTGTCTGAAATTTTTTTCCCATCTGTTTTCTAGAGTAATTCTTTTTCTGAATTGTATCATACCTGCTTTTTGCTCTCATGGCACTTCTAACTTTTATTGGAATATTTATGCAGTGGCCCATGCTATTTCACTTCTAATGATTACACATCTTTAAGTGGGGGTGATTTTGTTTGGCCCTTTGATTTGCTCATTTAACATGTAGGAGTGGGATGAGAGGAGTGAACTAAGGCAGCAAGTTACTTCAGTTTGTTTTTATTATCCCCAAACTCCTTCTCATTAAATCTGCATTTTCTGTTCTCGTGGGCACATTTCCTTTCAAATTTTGGCATTCTGGTCTTCAAAGTGAGCAGAAGTTTAGTGTAATCTTCAGTGAAGTTGCATGTATCACTACTGCTCTAGTAATTTAATGTGAACAACACATAACATCTACAGCTAAAAAATAATGTAATGAAAACAAAATGCCCATTACTCGGGTTAAGAAACAATCATTTTCAGAATCTTAGAAACTCCTTAAGATGCTTTTTTTTGGATCACATTTTCTCCCTTCCCTCAGAGAATTCCATTTCCTGGATTTTGTGGCCACCATTTCTTTGCTTTTCTTTATCTTTTTACAATACATAAATATTTCCCTAAATAATAAATTGTTAATATTGTCTGCTTTTGAACTTGATGTAAGTGGAACCACACTTAACATATGTTTGTGTGATTTGCTTCTTTGACTTGACATCATCATTTTGAGTTTTCCCACATGTTGATACATAAAACCACAGTTTCACGTTACATGTATGAATACACTGCATGAATAAATCATTTATTTATTCACTCTGCTATTAATGGACATTTGGAGGGCTTCCAGTATTTTTTTTTTAAATGTGAACTCTGCTCCCATTAGCATTTTTGCAGGCCTCTATTTGCAAAAACAGCCTCTTGCTAGAGATTCTTTTGGTATATACTTAGGAGGAGAATTATTGGGTTGTAGAATGGGCTATCTTCAACCTTACTAGATAATGCTAAGAGGTTTTCTAATATAATTGTAACAAATTATAATCTCAGCAGTTGGTGAAAGAGCCTATTGTTCCACATTTTGTCAACATTTGGCGTTGACAGACCTGTTAAAAATCAATTGACTGTAAACCTAAGAGTTTACTTCTGGCTCTAAATTTTATTCTATTGAACTATGTCTATATGGCAGCACCATGCTGTACTGATCACTGTAGCTTTGTAGAAAGTTTTGAAATTGGGAAGTATGAGTCCTCCTACTTAGGTCTTTTTTTTTTTTTTCAAGATTGTTTTGGCTACTCTAAGTCCCTTGACTTTTAGGATTAGCATGTCAATTTCTACAAAGAAGTCATCTGGAACTTTAATGAAGATTGTGTTAAATCTGTAGATCTATTTTGGGAATATTGCTAATTTAGTAAAATGAAATTTTCTGATCTTTGAACATGATATATCTTTCCATTTATTTACGTCTTTTTCAATTTCTTTCAAAAATACTTTTTAGTTTTCAGAGTACAGGTTTTGCACTCTTTTGTTAAACCTATTAAGTATTTTTTTTCTTTTTGATGCTGTTGTAAATGGAATTACTTCCTTATTTCATTTTTGGATTGTTATTGTTCATCCTAAGTGTTCATTCTAGAGATATAATTGATTATTACGTATTGATTTTGTATCCTGCATACTTGCTGAATACCTTTATTATTTCTAATAGTTTTTTAGTGAATTCTTTAGGATTTTTCTCTATGTAAGATCATATCATCAGCAAATAGAGATTATTTTAATTCTTTCTTCTCAATATGAATGACTTTTATTTAATTTTTCTAATCTAATTACAATGGCTCTGACCTCCAGTACAATGTTAGATGTAGTGAGAGCAGATATTCTTGTTTTGTTTTTGAACTTAAGGTAAAAGCATTCAATCTTTTACCATTAAGTATAATGTAAACTGTGGGTTTTTCACAGATGCCCTTTATCAGGCTGAGAAAATTCCCTTCTGTTTCTAGTTTGAGGGCTTTTACCATGAAGGGGTATTAGATTTTATCAAATGCTTTTTCTGCATCTATTGAGATGGCCATATTTAAAAAACTTAATGATATGATATATTACATTAATTGATTTTCAGATGTTAAACCAACCTTAAATTCTTGGGATAAATTCCACTTGTTCATGGTATATAATCCTTTTTATATGTTAAATTCAGTTTGTTAACATTTTGTTGAGGGTTTTTGCACCCATGTTCATAAAAGATACTGGTCTATAGCTTTTCTTTTCTTGTGAAGTCTTTGGTTTTGGTATTGGGGTAATATTCTCTTCGTCTTTGGTCTTCAACATTTTTACTATAATGTGTCTGGGTGAGGATCACTTTGTGTTTATCCTACTTGTGTTCATTGAGCTTCTTAGATATGTAGATTAATATTTTTCATCAAATTTGGGAAGTTTCAATTATTATTTCCTCAAATATTCTTTCTGGCCCCCCCCCTTATTAACTCCTATTATGTATATGTTGGTACACTTAATGATGTTTCATAGGTCTTGGAGGTTCTGTTCATTTTTCTTCATTTTTCTTTTCTTTCTGTTTCTCATACTAGATAATCTCAATTGATCTATCTTTGAATTTGCTGATGCTTTCTTCTGCCAGTTTTAATCTGCTTTTGAACCAATCTACTTTGTTCTTTAATACTTATTATCTCTTTATTAGTATTTTCTATTAGGTTAGACATCATTCTCATCCTTTGATTTAGTACTTAGATATGTTTTTCCGTGGTTCTTTGAACATATTTACAATGGTTGCATTGAAAGTCTTTGTCTCTTAAGCCAACTTCTGGGTCCTTTCACAGTCAGTTTCTTTTGCCTGGTTTTTTCTGTATGTGTGGGTCACACATTCCTGTTTCTTTGCATTTCTCATAATTTTTTGTCAAAATGGGACATTTTAGAGAATATGTTATAGTGATTCTGGATACTGATTCCCTCACTCTCTCCGGAACTTTGTTGTTGTTTGTTTGTTTATTTGTATAGAGACTTGGCTGGACTATTTTAATGAAGTCTATTTTCCCACAGCATGAATCCTCATCTGTGTCAGTGAGGAGCTTGGGTAAAGATCTGTACTCATTAGAATCTCACTCTTTTATTACTATAACAGTTTGCAAATGCTGGATTAGAAGTGCTGTGGAAATGCTGATTATGTTATATGTAGGTATTTTAGAGTAGGAATGAATAATTCGTCGGATAATAACAGAGGCGCTGTATACAAACATTAAGCATAAGAACAGGGTTGGATTTCCTAAATAAAATCTTCTTTCTTGATTTAGGGGACCTGGGTATGAAGGTTTAGGTCTCATGGTTAAAAGGGATGAGAAAAAGGGGTCCTTAGTGAGAGCTTTGGACTCTTACTAAGTCATGATTACACTCAGTTGAGTGAATACACGCTGTAGGCATCTCCATGGAATGTTTTCACACTAACGTTTTGTGAGAAATGCCTTTGCCCATGAGATGTGCAGAGCTGTCCAACCACCCACGGAGGTTCTACTCCTAAGGTGGTTGTTATGAACTGAGAGAAAACTTGCTCTTCAAGGGACATCTGACAATGTCTGCAGGCATTTTTGATTGTCGCGACCAGAGAGGGTACTACTGGTATCTAGTAGATAGAAGTCAGGGAAGCCGCTAAATATCTACAATGCACCGGACAGCTCTCCACACCAAAGAGATATCAACTCAAAGTGTCAGCAGTGCCCAGGGTGAGAAAATTTGCTTTAAGCTAAACAAGCTGTATTAGTCCATTTGGGTTGCTCTAACGAAACACCATAGACTGGGTAGCTTATAAACAACAGAAATTTATTTCTCACAGTTCTGGAAGCTGAGAAGTCCAAGATCAAACACCAGCAAGTTCAGTTATCTGCTGAGAGCTGCTGTCTGCTTCCAAGATTGTGTCTCGTGCACTGCATCCTCCAATGGGGAGAAGCACTGTGTCCTCACTTGCTGGAAAGGAAGGGCAAAAAGAATGAACTTCCTCTGTAAAGCCCTTCTATAAGGGCTCCTATTACCATGCATGAGGGAGGAGGCCTCATAGCCTAATCAACTCTTAAAGGCCCCACCTCTTAATACTGTCGTATTGGCAATATCTGAATTTTAGAGGAGACACATTCAAACCATAGCAGCATAAGGCCATTTCCTAAAACTTTCTCTTTTTCTCTCTATTACTTATTAGTCAATATTATTGGAAAGTATTTCCTTTGTACTGCTAAATGTGTCTCTACTTTTATCATATGGTTTGTATCTTAGTCATTTCCTTTAAGAAGAGCTCATGGAAACAATATTCCTGTTGTTTCAACATCTTTTCCTTGAATTTCTATATATCTGCATTGTGGTCCTCATTCAAGGAAGTATTTATTTCATTAATATTGAATATAAATTCTGGTAAAGTGCTTGATCGCAATTTTTTTATGGTTGAAGTATAATGTATTATGATTATTATTAATTAATAATAGTAAAAATTATACATGGCTCATTTTTGTTAATAATTAACAATGAAAAGGTGGAAAAGAAGAAATTTAGGAAATAAGGAAAGGTAGAAAAACATTATTCATAATTTCATCTCTTGAGTACAATCATTATTAAAATTTTGATGTTTTTCCTCTCAGTTTTCTTTCATATACATAAGGTTTCCCCCCACACATTTATATATGCACATTTTTATATTCTGATCTTTTACTTAATTTGTGTGTCATAAGTATTTATTCATATTATGACATAATATACTTTCTACTTTAGGAAAGACTTGAGGCAATTTAAGGCATAATTCAAGATAAAACATTTAAAGATAAAGAGGAAGGGCCAATCTGATGGAAGTACGTTCTGTGTAGCACCTGTCAGATCATAGCATTAGGACTGTGAATTGGTGTTTAACATTCCTCTCAGCTAAGATAAAATGGTTAACTTGTGGCTATTATTATTATTAATTTGAAAAATGAGAAAATTCTTACTATTACAGAAAACAAAGGGCATATGTTAATAAACATAGTATTTTTCACGAAACTAAACTCAATGTAGAAGTTTATTACACATAGGGGTATAGCTAGGGTGATCATATCCTTTATCTTCTGAACCACGGCACTTTTGAGAGTATATAAGGACTCTGTTAATAATTCCTGGGACAATAGGACAGCAGAAGTAATCTGGGACTGTCCTAGAAGGTACGTTTACCCCTAATTATATGGCTGACATGGCTTTATCCTTTCAGAGCTCAATCCTTGAACACACTCTTACACAGCCATGCATTTCTTTCACATGTGGTCCCTTTTTGCATAAATAATTTGTGGAACTATGGCAACCTCAATCTGATGTTGCTGGAAAACTGAAGATTTTCCAAAAGATAAGTCTTTTGTTGATCACAAGTTTGATATGCTTCCTGGCACCATTTTTTTGGTAAGAGTTTTTGTCCATTGCTAAGTTTTGCAATTCTTTCCTGTTTTTCTTATAGTAAGTTAGTATTAGTATTTTACCTATATATTTTTATTATTCATATTTTAATCAATTTTGCTTGGATAAGGAAAACCTTTATATAATAGGTTGTTCCTTGATGGTGGTGGGAGGAGGATACAGGATGCCTAGACTAGTCTTCCAGGCTGCATAATTTAAGAGCTTTCTTTGTCTTTGATGCTACAATCTGCTTCCTAAAAATATATCTCATCTGTGCAACTTTTTAAAATTAAATTTCATTTTATTTTTTAGCATAGCCTCATTTCCTCTGCCATTCCAAATCAAACTGAGTCCTAGAGGGATTTTTCCACCAGCTTTATTTACCCCAGTTCCTACACTCATTGTGGCAAACAAGAGACATAGTTTACTTCAGGATGAGTTCCTGATCTTCAGGAAGTGACCTTTTACTGGCACTTTCTGCCGTCTTCCGCTATTGGGCCTTTCACCACACCCCATGCCTTTCCTTGTTACTTCTTCCAGTGCAATGTCTAAGCCTTGTCTCTGTTGCTTTTGGAAGCCCTTATATAAATTTTGGAGTCTACAGATTATGTTTCCTACTATCACTGAAAATGGAATTACTGACTTTCATCCTTTCTCATTTTTGCTTTTGTATAATTTTCAGAAGGAGAAGCATTTATAATAGAACCTGACTGAACTTTAAAATATGATTGGCCCACCACTCTTTCAGAAGCACGGGTCAAGGGCAAAGTGAAGGACATCTGCAATTTTTAAAAGATACCTTTTCACCCATGCACTTATGAACAATTCTAAGAATGGAGAGAAGTTATGGGAAACCTTATGTAGTCTTCACCTTCAGTTTTATGTTTTTAATTCTGGCTTCTTTCTCCCACACCCAGTGTCTGGAAGTCTCTGTTACATAGCTGGGGATGTGTTTCTAAATCCAAGACAGATACATTGCTCCAGTTGTGCAGTCACATCAGGGACAATGAGGCAGGTGCTTTGATATTCTATGGAGCATGGTATTTGCATATGGTTTTGTCCCCCATAGTGTCACACCATCTCAATGTCCCCACCTGCTTATGCACGGACATAGCTGTAGCATGCTGGGGAATCACTGTGGGTAATAGACTGGCCTTTTTAAAACAAGTCATTATATAGGGTCACTGAACATTGCAGAGAATAGCTATGTCACAACATAGAGAGCAGTCTTTATTTTTGGGTAATCTGGAAAGTATAAGCATTCCTTGAGATTCGATACTTTCACTCATGTGACATCATTCCATCACTATGACCGTCTTTGAATGTCAAGGATGAAGTTAACTATGTATTTCTTTATTGTTATCTTCCAGAGTCACTTAGCTGCTTAGCAACACTCTACTACATTTTCTGTGGGTTTTTTTTTTTTTTTGTCTGTTACATTGAAAGCAGAAATTGTTGGGGGATGGGTTGAGTATGATGGGAATTATTATGAAAAATACACTTTTAAATGGAGAGCATACTACAATATATTAAGTTCTGTGCTGCTGGTAATCCAATAATGAATAAATCACCAGCCTCACACTCACATGGAGGGCAGTAGATTAGTATTTATTAAACACCTATTATGTGGCACAAATTATGTTAAGCATTTTATTTATATCTTGTAGCAACTGTATTGCAGAGGCCCTATTTTATAGAAGACACATCTGAGGTTCAGAGTGAAGAGGTAGAGCCAAAACTTGGATCGAAGATCTCAAAGCTCTCATTCCTTCTACTGCACCCCACAGATTACATTCAGTAGAGGAACGGGCATGAATGCAATTCCCTGACATGTAAGTGATACACTGGGCCTAGGAATGAAACCAGGCAGCCTCAGGGATTCCAACGTGAGTACCTGTGTTAAGGTGCCATCTCAACCTGGGTCCTAAGATTATGGATTCTATTTGAAATTCTGTGTGCATCTGGAGGCTGGGGAATGCACTGGAAGGAGAGTAGGAGTTGAGGGATGGGTTCAAAGTCTTTTGTGATGCTTGATGCCAGGAAGATTAAAAACTAATAACCAAACATGTATAGTATTGAGAATGTGTTGTTTCTCACTTAGAAAAATTCATATGCAAGCAGATCTCTTACCTATTGCTTAAGGTAAAGATTATAAAACCGTGATCCATGCTTCTTGCTCCCCAGAGGCTGATCTCACACTTTTGGGCTTGGCATAGGCATGGGGAATTTCTTTTATTATTATCTTCTGTGCCACTCTGGTAAAGGATTCAACACTTATCGCTGGGTTCACTATTCCCTACCACCTCCCTTGTCATGGCCTCACCAAGTCAAAGTTATCTGACTACTTTACCCTCACCAGGCTTTTGTGTTGAGTCCACTGTACCATATTCCTGTCATGCATTTGCTTTCAGTGCTGGCTATTTGAAGTAGAACTTTGCAATGTGCCATTTCCTGTACATGAAGGTAATATGCCTGAGTAATTTGAAAGTTTAGCAACACTGACATTTCTGCGTTTGCGCTAGAATATCTTGATATTACCAGGGACCGAAGAATGCTGCCACCTGCTAGGAACATATGCATGTGTTTGAGCAAAGGTTAATGAGTCTATTCAGAAAAATGATTCAGGTGAGGGCTTGAGAGCAACTTGGTACATTCTAAAGTAACAGAACAGCGTGTTTTGAGAACTAGGTCAGTTTTTGGCAAGACAATTTGAAAGTTTCCTTTATGGGAGGTAGGTGGAATAGTGGTTTGATTGATTATTTCAATCTTAAATATAAGACAAATTTTCTGTAGCTTGACTAGATTCTCCACCTTGCAGGTCTGTGTTCAGATATTAATTCTGTGTGAAACTCGTTGTCCATATTGTAAAAGAGCAAATGTCTCTTTATCTTAATCTCTGTGAATTTGTCTTTGTATAGCCCAATACTGTGCACAAAAATGGCAGCCACTGTGTAGTTATGTACACAATGACTTGGACTGTATTTATTGAGTATAAATACAGGTTGATGAGTTTGATACTGTTTATATATACCCACCCTAGGTTTGCTTCAGTTAAATATGATGACCAAGATTTTTGAGTCTTCTAAAATCCCTGAGCCTTTTGGCAAAATGTTATTTTCAGGTATCTATTTGTTGAGGAATTTTTGTCTTTGATTTATAAAGAGCAGTAAAACATCATTGAAAACGACTCTCTGGACAAACAAGACATCCTTCTCCCATCCAGATGGTGGCTTGACCCTAAGGACCCCTTTTACCCCCCAGACAAATAGAGTAGTGAAACTTGTCTTTCTCTTATTCAACTTGCCTTACTTTAAGAAGTGGATTAATAAAATGTGGTATATGTATACCATGGAGTACTATTCAGCTTTAAGAAACAATGGTGATATAGCACCTCTTGTATACTCCTGGATA
>NW_012148075.1:3016372-3019291 GCF_000956105.1 Propithecus coquereli
AGGACTTCTTCATTTAAAAATAGTCATCTTTTACTCTCTGCCTGTCAGGGCCTTTCTGTCTTCTCTCAGAAACCAGCATTCACTGATGTTCTTTGATTGACACACTCCTCAGTACTAAAAAGGAACACAGAATGGGAGAATGTTCCATTTTATTGACAGGTGCTGAGACCTTGTCAGGGACAATTGCTTAACAACTTCTATGGTGCCATTTTTTGGGAAAGGGGAAAGAAAGGGCAGAATTACATATAAATAGAAGGAAATCATGTATGACAAAGGCCAACCATTATAAAACACTATTTTTTTCAACTATGTCTTTAAGTTAGCAATGTAACTTATAAAATCCGCACAAATTATCTTTTTCTTTCCTTTGGTTGTGGGATTACTGCACAGTTGAGCTAACTTTAGGGTTTTGCCACATGCACATAGATTTAGGTAAGTGAATGGAAACTGTGTTCAGAGAAAGAAGACCTGAGTTCCCCTGTCAACGCTGACTTGCCTTGGTTATTTGACTCTGTGCAGGCACATGTAAATTGGACATGTATGTTGCTTTATTAGTATACAGAGAAATGTACAAGCTTACATTTGAAAGTATTTTTCAAAGTGTCTTTGCAAATATTATACTGTCTGATCCTTGTAGTTCTGTGATAAAGACTATTTTCCCTAAGTTCTAGTTAATAGATAATAACCCCATGTCTAGGTTATGGGATTTGCCCATAAATCTACATAAATTTGCTGTAAGCTATACTGGGGGGGGTGAATAGGGGCTTGATCAAGTCAGCTGGCCCCACCCAAGCTTGTGGCATTTCCACTTTTTATCAGTTTCTTTTGCTACCATCAATTATTTTTGGAATAAGATGATGTAAACCAGCTCCTTCCAAAGTATCTGTGGTGTATAGTTAGTTTTAAACATTTTCTAATCTTTCACAGATGGATACTTTTGTCAAATATAATAAAAGTGAATTGTTAGAATTGGACCTATATCAATTTCCTGGTTGGACAATGAACTGTGGTTAAGTAAGATATTATCATTGGGGGAGGCTGAGTGAAGGGCACATAGAGCTCTTTGTACTATTTTTGCAACTTCTTGTGAATTTTATTTCAAAAAAGTTATTAAAAAATAAGTTATTTGAAAATTAAAATAAAAGTAGATTCGAAATACAATCCCAACATTTTTAATGATTAGTGTCAACAGACATAAAATTACTCTTTGTAATTATTCAAATTGCCATAAAAATTTCTAAATGCTTACTTTTATATTTCCCTTGTGGTAGACCAGTAACAAACAATCCACTGACCACACCAGTGTGAAAATTAACAAAAGGAAATTTCTGTTCTGTTCAAATTAAGTAGTCCCTAAAGGAACTTCTCAGCCTTAATTTTCAAGTCCAAGGAAGAGCATCTGATTGTCTCAAACTTTGTCTATGTCCAGTCAGCTATGGCAGAGTGAAGAAGGTAGAATCATGCTGGGGCCCAACGTGAGCGTTAGCTCTCAGAGAAGCAGGGGTAAAGAGAAACCTCAGGAAGTGACCGATAAATGTCTCAACATGTGACCATTGCCAAGAGTGTAAAGACAAGTCTGACGTTGATGGAAATAATTGTAGATCACTGCCCTACACTGCCAATTACCAAAATATTAATAATATGAAGTAGAGAAGAGGAGCTATAGGTGCTCAGAGAAGAGAAAACTTCTACATGGGGAAATTACAGAAAGTTTCTTGGAGTGAGTGGTATCTGAGTGGCTTAAATAACCCTTGAAGTGAGTGTGGGGTTTGACAAGAGGTCCACGGAGGAAGTCATTGTTGGTTTTTGAGCAGGTTGTTATTTTAGGAAAATCAATCCGGATGAATTAGAGGTAGGAGATGGTGAAGCCAGGGTCAGGGAGGCCAGCTATGAACCTGGTACACGGGAGGAGTACAAACACTAGAAATAATGGCTATGGTGTGAAGAAGAAAATGGATGCAAGAGAAATTTCAAACGTCAAATGGAGTATGGCAACTGATTCAATGTGGGACGTTAATACTAAGAGACTCAGGAAAAGAAAGATGTTTGAGAGGAATCAGTTCAGTTTCAGTTATGCTGCCTTTGAGGGACTGGTGTTGGTTTAGGTGGTGATTTCCTCAGGCAATTGTAAAAATGGATGTCAACATGAGGTGTATGCATTCACCAACTCGGAACCTTGAATAGTGTCTTTCAAAAAGATATGTCCCAGTCCTGACCCTTAGTAACTGTGAATGTGATGTTATTTGGAAATAGAGTCTTTTAGGATGGAATTAAGTTAAGGATCTCCAGATGGGAACATTCTGGATTTAGGGTGGGTCCTAAGCCCTTATAAGAGAAAGGAGAGGGAGATTTGACACAAAGACACACAGAGAAGGCCATGTGAAGACAGAGGCAGAGATTGCAGTGACACTGCCACCAGCCAAGGAACACCAGGAACCACCAGAAGCTGGAATAGGCAATGAAATATTCTCCCTAAGAACCTTTGGAGGGAGCATGGTGCTACTGACACTTTAATTCAGACTTCTGACCTCCTGAAGTGTGAGAGAATAAATATTTGTTATTTTAAGCCATCCGGTTTGTGGTAACTTGTTATGCAGCCCTAGGAAACTAATTCAGTATCTCTTTTGAGACCTTAGTGTATATTTCTTTGAATGATGTTGTTCTTGTATTGTGAAGTAGAGGGAAAAATGAAGCTATTTATTCATCTTTACTAGCGTCTTATTTTGGGGTGTTTTCAAAGGTAGCTTTCCTTGCAAGTCAGCAGAGGTGAAAATGAAAACAGTTCAGAAGAATGAAGTTTAGGACACCTTAGCAGGTGGGAAAGTGATTGAATTACAAAATGAATCGTCCCCCTCATTTAGTTATTTCCTTCCTACCTTCCTTCCTTCCCTCCTTCCTTCCTTCCTTCCTTCCTTCCTT
>NW_012148075.1:3019341-3070432 GCF_000956105.1 Propithecus coquereli
CTTCCTTCCTTCCTTCCTTCCTTCCTTCCTTCTTTCCTTCCTTCCTTCCTTCTTTCCTTCCTTCCTTCCTTCCCCTTCTCTCTCCTCCTTCCCCTCCTCCTTCTCCTCCTCCTCATTGTTCTTCTTTGTATATTAGAATTTGTTTTCCATTAAAAGAAGACATATTAAACACAATTTTTTTAGTTTTAAACTTATTTTTCCATTTTTAATTTCCAATCAGAACTTAACACCTTGGAATAACCAGTGTTACCATATTCAAAGGTAACCGGAGCCCAAACAGAGTTAGCCAATGTTATTCTGGTTAAATGTGTAGTTTTTCTCTCAGGCCTTTTGAAGTATTGAAATATAACCTGCAGACCCCTCCACCCTCATTGCTGCTGTCAATATTTGGTAAGATGTTATTGTCTTGGAGCAGGGATTTTGTTTAATCCACTGCTCGTCACAGGCTCTGGCACAGAATAGTTTTCCACATATATTTTTTTGACCTAAATTATTGACTTGAGCATTGGATTTACTTGTCTAATACTGCAGAGTTTTTAAAGTGAATTTTTCTCATAAAATTGGATGCATTTAGGTGTCTCAGGCTTTCATGAACTTAGGAAACAATCATATGTTTGCATATCAATAAGGGTGTTCTCTATTACAGGTGTCAAAGAGCCCAAGTTGATCTGGCTTAAACAAAGGCAATTTATTGGCTTGTGCAATAGAATTTCCAAAAGCACTGACTTTAGGTGAGGGTTGATCAAGCAGCTCAGTGATGTCAAGAAGGAATCAGTTTTCTTCTGTTTTCCTGCTGTCACTTCCATGGTGTTAGCTTTATCCTAAGATGGGCTCCCTCTAAGGCTCCAGGAAGGCTACCAGCAGGAAAGAAAGTTACCTGCTTGTTTGTTAATAACCCTGGGAGAGAATACCTCTGCCTAAGTTGTCAAAAACAATCTTGAACTTTTCTCTGATTGGATCAATTAGGTCTAATTTCTACCTTTGAACCAATCACTGTGGCTATGAGTTAACAATTACACTACAAGAAAGAGCCCATAGCTGCCCTAATGGCGTCTTGGCCTGACTGCTGAGGATACCTGGGTGACTGAGCTTCATTTTGGTTTGGCAGTCCTTCGTTCAGAAATTCACTAGACCAGGCTATGTTAGCCTGGGAAGGCTGAGAACGATAAATAGGACTATTTTTGTGTCCAGGTATATTGTACTGGGCCATCCTCTTTAGTTATATATTATATAATCCCAAAAGTGATGGTGTGCAATTGACCCAAATAAGGGAGTCCCAACACTTATTCAGACTAGGTGATCCATAGAGCAGTTGAAGCCTTATTAATACACTTGAGTATCTAGAAAGTCCGATGTGATCTTACTCTATCAAATTTATCATCTGTGACTGTGGGTCTATTGTTAAGAATGTTTGTGATCTGGAAGCTTTTAACTCCTTTGGAGAGTATTGTTGACCTCTCTGCTGTATGTTTTTACTACCCTGACTTCCTTTTGTACTTTTTCAATTAGTAAACCTTGTTTGATTTACCCAAGCCAAGGTCAGTGTTTGTTCTTTGTGTTAGTCAAGGTTCACCAGAAAAACAGATCAATAGGGTGTGTGTGTGTGTTTGTGTGTGTATCTATAAATACATAAATGAAATAAAGAATTTGTTCACATGATTATGTAGGCTGAGAAGTCCAGACCTGAGAGAGCTGATGGTATAGATCCATCTGAGACCAAAGGCGTGAGAACTGGGAGAATGGATGTTATAAGTTCCATTCAAGTCTGACTCTGAGAACCAGAAGAGCCAGTGATATAAGTTCCAGTTTGAGTCCATGTCTGAAGGCAGGAGAAGACCAATATTCCAGCTTGAAGATAGTCAGGCAGAGAGAGCAACCTACTCAACTTTTTATTCTATTCAGGCTTTCAACCAGTTGGATGAAGCCTCAGTCTCCTGATTCGAATGTTATCATAATATCACCCAGAAACACCCTCACTGACACACTCAGTAATAATGTTTAACCAAATATTCGGGCACCATATGGCCCAGTCAACTTGATAAATAAAATTAACTATCACATTCTTACTCTACTATTGACATTTGCCAATTCAGCGGTTACCCATAGCTAACTAGTTTAGGCCAATCCTGGACCACCCCTGGAGCTGGGACTAGAGTCAGTCCTGCCTAAAGCTCAGAGCAGTTGTACAGTGGACCAGTGCTGAAATTGATGATGCAGGAGAATATCACAATGTACACTCATTTCCATTGTCTGTTCAACTCCTAATGGATATTTCATTTGCTGTGACAGAGACCATGACTGTCCTCATTTTGCAAATGAGAAGACTGTGAGATCACATTCTTCCAATTTAAACTATTTATCAGTTTAATAGAGATAGTTTACATAAAGAATATTTGGAGGCATGAGAAATGTAACTGGAGCTGGTATGCCAAAAGAAGGTGGGTTTGATCTCTGCTTCATGGAGACTCAGAGCTTCCCAAAGATATCTGAGAGCCAAGATGGACAAGGAGCCAGCGAGGCTTTGGGTTCCCAGCCTGCTTCAATCATGGTGCTTCTTTCTCAGATGTTTCATACATTAATATATTACAGGTATATATGCAGGATTTCCTTCAAGATCTGATGCTGCTACCACGCAGGTTGAATACTACTGCTCCCTCCTAGCTCTGTGACCTTGAAAATAAAAACCCTTTCCCCTTTTGGGTCCTCAGTTTCCTTTCCTTGTAAAATGAAAGCGTTGGACTAGAAGTTCTCGAAGGTTACTTCCATCTTCAATAGACTATGATTTTGTGGCTTTTGCCATTGGCCAAAGTGGTACTTATTAATTTCATGAAAACTGACTAAATTACTACCTCAGAAGTTATTAATTCAGCACTGCTTCCTCATCCTAGTGAGTTTTCAGCTGGTTAATGCCACATGACAGTCATAAAAATGCCAGCATTGCTGGTGTGGGATGAAGTTAACGGTATGAGATTTGCTAAGTGTTTCTGTGCAATCAGTGTGAAAGCAATCACATCTCCAGAGTTAGAAAGGTCAGCGCCCTGTAGCTGCCAAACCTTACCACACTAAGGGGACATGAAGGGGACTGCTACCCGCTGAACAAAAATCAGGCTAAAAAAGTGGATACCCTTTGCAGTTGCAGTCTAACAGCTCCGAATGTCAAACGGTATTACTTTCAGAGACTGTTAAGCCCCCTTCTCAGTGCACGGCAGTGTATAAATCCCCTCATCTCATTTGATTAATCTGGGAGACTATAGAATATGTTATTAGGCACAAAAAACATAACTGCAATGTGATAGTCTGTAGTATTACTGATCATAAAACTTCGTTTAAGTCCTGATCTTTTTTTTTTTTTTTTTTGCTGGTTCCATATTGCTTGAAAGGGGAAAAACCCCATTGACCTTAGTGAATGAGTGTCCTATGAGAATTAACGTTAGTGAGTATATATGCAAGTAAAAAATATGGTTGGTTTGTACAGTGAATCAGAACCCCTACAGAATCAGATCTCTTTCTTTTTTTCCTCTCTCTTTCACAACCCACATTTCCAAGCTCCTGAACACATACCTGTCCTTGGCAGGAAGGAGACTGTAATATTAACAGTGGTTATCTCTAGCTGGTGAGATTACAAATGATTTTTTTTTATTCTTTATGTGTTTTTTTATATCTTATACATTTTTATAGTGGGCACATATTATATTACAATAAGAAAATGTACATTTTCCTTTGTTCATTTAAAGGTAATTCTTTTCCCCAGAAAGACCCCTGAGAATGCTGTCTTTTTTCTTCAACCTAAAATGGAGGAAGGTGCCTGAAATGCTGTGTGGAATAGATTAACCAAGCCCTGCCCAGGATGTGTGCTGCTTCTTCCTTTTCAAGACCCAGTGCCACTGCGGCCTGACAAGCGGTAAGAAGTGTGATAATAAAGACGATGAGCCACTCCAGGGCTGGATTTCATTTCCAGCTTAATTAAATCCTAGAAACACACCTGACCTCCAGCTTTGAAGAGCTGTCGCAAAAGCCAGGTGCCCTCATCAGCTCGGGCTCACCCTGCAGTGACTGTGGGAAGCCAGCCTGAAAGGAGAGGGTGGAGAGAGGCAGAAGCCAATGGAGATGAAACAGCAGAATCAGGAAGCAATATTTCAGAGAGAGCCATTTTATCTAGTGGATGATCTATTTGTCCTTCTGCTTAAAAGGTAAACAGTGGCGCTAACCTACAAATGTACTGAACTGAAACTCCTCCAATGGCACCCCACTGCCCTGCCACCTGTCCCCTCCCACCACCTCCTCGCCTGCTCCCGGCCCCCACCTGTTGTGGTAAATTGGGTACAAAATGCACTTGGTTGGCACAGGTCCTGACTGGCCCATCGGTACGCGTGGGTTGACTGGCTCCTCTGCATTTACAAACTCCTAGTTGCTTCTGGTCCTTCAGCCACTGCTGCCACCTGATGCTGCTGC
Organism: Propithecus coquereli; assembly: GCF_000956105.1. Lineage (NCBI taxonomy): Eukaryota > Metazoa > Chordata > Mammalia > Primates > Indriidae > Propithecus > Propithecus coquereli. Next base: position 3,023,794 of record NW_012148075.1, read on the forward strand.
CTGGGGTCTCTTTGTTCTATATCCCCGAGTCCAGAAATTCTCTTGAGATGTAGATAAAGAGAAAAAGATCCTTGCCATGATTTATCAAGCCCAGGAATTGTACAAAGAACTTAAATGACATCATCTCACCTGGTTTTCACAACAACTTGTGATGTATTATCAGAATTTTACAGATGAGGAAATGGAGCTCCAAAAAATTAGGTAACTGTTTTAGATCCAAGAAGCAGAGCTTGAGACAGGCATCTGGGTACATGGGAGTTTTAGAGGGGGTGCTATCAGGAGACACCTGAAGAGAGACAGTGTGGGGGAGAAAAGGGAAAGGGTGATCAAGAGTTTGGTCTCAGGAAACTCAGCCTTGTCCTGATGCACAGGGGGCTCTGGAGCATAGACCACACCAGGGAGTGGTCCCCATGTTGAGGCCAACTCCTCTCAGTGATTTGCTGTGAGCTATCGCTAGGAGTGAGGACAAGAACTCTCAGGACAGCAGGCTCTCATTAGTCAAGGACAATTCTCTCAAGGAAGGGACCATTGAGGAGCTCATGGCAATACTCACAGTATCTGGAGAAGAGTTGTACCAGCCCATATAGCAGCTCTGGCAGGACATCACCAGCATTCACTAATCCACAATTAATCTGCACTACTTCCCTTTGAAACATAAAGATGACTTTGGGGTTTGGGATGACCCAGTGGATCATTTCTGTTTTTGTAGAGTCATAAAGATTGTTGCAAATGTGCCTAAAACATGAAATGCACAGGAGGTACTTAGCCATAGGTTACTTTCATTATTGTTTTGATCACCATCATCTGTAAAATGGGTTTAATGACACACATGGGCCTTCATAAAAAAGAGAGTGCGGGTGCTGAGCTGGCAACTGTGCGAGTGAGACTAAGAGGAGCCCTTTGTTGCTATTACGCATGTGATGGCTTCTGTGGTAGAAACTGGTTCTAGCCTGCTTCATCTTTGCCCATTTCTAAGAGGCATGTGTGTGTGTGTGAGAGAGAGAGAGAGAGAGAGAGAGAGAGAGAGAGACAGAGAGAGACAGAGAGGGTGCAAGAGCAAAAGAATATGTGTGTAAGTGTGTATCTTCTTGTATTGTGGTTCAACCATCAGCATATTATGTTATGATGAATGACCGACTTCAGAAAGAAGCCATCGGATGGAGCAGGACTTGACTTGGGTCTGCATTTTCTAAAGCTGTTGATACCAGTTCTGCGAATCTGGAGTTGCGGGACCATGAGGCCCTCTTATGGCAATCATGGGGCCACAGTCCAGATTTCTGGGCCCTCTTATCATCTTTAGATATTCTACTATCCCTTGTCTGGGCCAGGCTTAGTCAGAATTAGAAGTAGGCAAAGTTGACCTCCTCTTTCTGTCCTGATGCTCAACTCTCCTCTCCTGACTTCCCTCTCTTTGGAATCTATCCTTTCCCACTTCCACCTCGACCATTTGAGGTACAGAGAAATTACCCTCTTGTGATGGCTGATATCTATTGCTGGGATTAAAGGGTTATTGGAGCATTAATAACTGACTCCTACTACCTGGAAGTGTTCAAGGCAAAGTGGGATGATTCTGTGGTAGAATCCAAGAATGTGGTTTTCTTATCATAGCCAAGAGCACCACTGGCTGCCCAGAGTGGAGAGAAGGGCAGTAACACTTATGATGCTAACAGTAGAAGCAAGTATTTATATAACCCTTACCTGGCACTCTAGGTGTCTCATTTCAATATCTGGAGGACTCTGTATCACTGTATTTCTAAGGTACCATTGACTATATGCTGAGTCACTGAAGACCCATTCTTATTTCAGAAGTATGTTACAATGCAAAAGAAAAGTGCTTTTGTAATAAAGGAATTTTTAAAAATTTTAAAAAATCATCTTTGTCTGAAGTTCAGAGAAGTTAGGGAACTGATACATGTGATTTAGGTGGAACAGAGTAACCTCTGGATTTGTCTGTCTCCAAAGCCTGTGATTTTTATCCAAAGCAATGCTAGACTCATGAGCAAGAACATTTAGCCACTGCCACCCCTCTACCACGCTTGCCCATCTCGTTTACAGGAAGATCTGCAGGCCACCTCCACTGCCACTCTCTTGCTTCGATGATTGCTGCCCTACACCATCCTCCCTGTGGTGGCTAGGGTCTCTTTCTAAACTGAAGGTTAGATAAGATCACTCTTCTGCTCAACTTTTTCTTCATTATCTATACAATAAGATCCACAGCGGTCACCATGTGCCTTACTAGGCTCACCTCCTATTGGTGCTCCTTGCATGCCCTCTGCCTTGACAAAACTGAATACTCATTATTTCTCAACAGGACAGGGACTTTTTCATGAGTGTTATATGCTGCTGTGCTCCCTCCATGTGTATTTATTGCCTATCTGACTCACTGACTCTGACCTTCGATCATTGACAAAATATTAGGAAAAGATGCTCTGTGCGCCAAGCCCGGTGTCCAACAGGTGAAGACTATCAAGGAGTGTATGTAGTAGGGGAGACAGACAGACATGTGAAGGAAGAGCCATGCTGAAGGTATGCTCACGAAGGAGGGGTGGAGGGCCAACTCATCCAGATTTGGGGGTCCAGGAAGGATTTCCATCTGAGAAGGAGTTAAGCAGGATTGAAGGTGTCTCCCTGAGCAGAAAGTAAAGTGAATGTGTTCTTGTAAAATTAAATAGGAGACTTTCCGAAATTGGAGGTGTAATCTGGAGCCCTAATTATAGAACATACAGATACCTAAAGTTGGGAAGCAAAGAGGGAGGAATACTGATTTTCCTTTCCCACATTGCCATCTGTCAACATCTTCCTTATCCTTCAAGGACCATCTCATATTTTATCTCCTCCATGAAGAGTCCCTTGTACCCAAGCTGTGATGATCTCCTTTTCCTTTTGATTTTTGAGCACTTTGTACCTTCATGAGGGCCGCCATAATATTCAGAAAATAAGAACATATCTGTCTCCTTGACACGAGTGTGAGCTTCTTCAGGGAAGAAATCTTGCCTTATTTTAACACCCCTGAATTGCACTCAATGCCTTATCCATAGTAGGTCGGTAATTAACATCTGTTGAGTACTCCTTAAATTTGCGGAGCCCTTCCTGGTGTGATCACTTCAGTCAGTCAGTCATTCAACATTGATACAATGTCTATTATTTGTGAATAGCTCAAGGGGCCCTGTTTTGGTAGCTGCCAGTTTCACTTCCTGCCACCTGTCCAAGAGTCTGAGAGTCCATGAAACAGCAATGGGAAGGTGAGCATTGAGGTTATTCTAGCAGAGGTTTAGCTATTGGACCCAGAAGGAAGGCATTTACATGGGGGGCCATGTAGAAGAAAGAGTGTGTTTCTTAGACTCAGGAGGCTTAGAGCACCACTCATTCAGCTTGTGCATCTATAAAATGGGACAAAGATGCTGCCTGGCTAAACGTACAGTGCTATCGTTGAGAGTCAAAGGTGAATATAGGTGAAATCCACAGACTGCAGAAAAAACTAATACGCGTTTAAGAACCAATGTTGGCTCAGAGGCAAGGATGGCAGCCAAAATGGCTTGGAATGCTTCCCTGATATTCAGGTGGCATATTGTACCTTCACCTGTGTGTGTGCACTCAGAATTCAGTGCCTTAGGGAAAAAAAGAGAAAAAGGAAAATCAGCATTCCTCTCTCTTTGCCTCCTGACTTTAGGTATCTATATATACTATAATTAGGGCCCCAAATTACACCTCCAATTTCAGAAAGTTTCCTGTTTAATTTTACAAGGACATATACACTTTACAATGCCTGACACCTGCTCGAGCAGGCAAATAATTGTTTTGACACTGTGACAGTTGTAGAAAGTATATTTTAAAAATTTCTGAAATCTGCCAATGAGATAATTAGAATCTAATTCTCATTTGCCAGCGCAATGAGGTCCCTAGGCCAAATGACTCCCTGATGGTGTGCCAGACACCTTTTCCTGGTCCCTATGGGCTGGTGGAAATTTAATTCCAAATAATTATTCCATTCCTCACTGATGACTGATTTTTGACCTTTACTGATAATACCAATTATATATTAAGCACTTGTGAATTTCTTTGGATGGGGGTTTTACTGCATCTCTTGTTGCTTGAAAAATACCTTTAATGTAATTGTAGGGTTGTTCAGGACTTCACTTCCCCTGCAGGGTGACCCTGTGGTTGATCCAGGGCTGTGGGGCATGGTGCCAAGGAGAGCTGGCACTCCTGTTCTTGGCAAAAGTGGCTGGAAAAGGAGTGAAGGGTTGAGGCCCAGAGTCCAAGGAAGCAGGTAAGAAGCAAATACAGGGCATGGGGTGAAGGATCAATGAGAGAACTGGGCAAAAGCACTACCTTGTGTCTTGGGATCAGATTTCATTAAGATCCTGGAAATGCTGGGCATGGAGAAGGTGGTATGGTTTCTTTGTTCCACCGCTGGGGCTATACTGCTGAACCATGAACTTGGGAAATGCTGAGCCAGGCCAGGCAGACTTCCACAGTCCTAGACTAGTTTGGGGATCCCAAGGAGCATCTATTTCATTCCTATAATCTTGCAGCTGAGGAAACTGAGGCCCAGATTAGTGAAGTGACCTGTTTCAGGTCACACAGCTCTAAGAGAGATGTTCCGTTGAGGCAAAATTTACTCTACCAGGTTCTCCAGGTGACATAGAAAAATGCTCAGGTATTTAACTAACTGCCAGTCTTTTTTTTTTTTTTCACATCCTACTTTGACTTGTGATTAGGTGGATAATGAAAATGTCTTTGAGATATATCATTTCTTTTTCAAGGGGCGAGTCTTGCATCTTGTCTACCCACATGCACCAAATTGGTCACTGACTCACGGAAGTTTGTACCTTGGACTTGTCTGTTTTACAGATGAGGAAACTGAGCTCCCAAGAGGTGAAATGGCCTGCTCAGTGTCACAGACTAGTAACTGGTTCAGTGCAATCAAGAACTATGAATTGGCTCATGCATGTATGATTATGCTGGGCTTTCTAGGCACACAGAGGAAGTTAATCAAGGCACTTGAAAGACAGTTGGGGAGATAAGACTTTGCCAGCTTGTCCTCTGCTGTCAGGCAGGGAAGGGATGATGAAGGGCTGAGCCACCTCTTTCCTGGGTCCTGGGGTTGTGCTGTGTGGAACAGGTAGACACAAAGGGGAAACCATGTTCTGAAGGTGAGGGCAATGTCAGAGTTAAAATAGACAGTCATAAAAGAGGGCTGATCCAAGAGGCAGAGGGAGAACAGAAGCCAGGTGAAATGTTTATTTACACAGAAAGTTAAATTCAAACAGTGCAGAAGGGTATAAAATGAAAATCAACTGTTCCTTGTCTTATCCCTTCTCTCCCCTGATCTGCTTCCCACAGGTGGGCCATTTCTGCTTTCAGCTCTTCCAGTGACCACCTCCAGAACTCTAAATAGTATTGGAAACCTTTGTTTCTCCAATTATCAATTTTAAACATCAGCTATAGATTCCCAATTATGAGTGATAAAAGACTGTTTAACTTCCCCCATCTTCTCTCTCCTCATTCTACCTTTCATACTTGTATTTTCAGTTTATTAGTTTGGGTTCTTCTATTGGTACATAAATAATTTCAAAAGGTGTACATCAAATGCTACGTTTTGATCCGTCAAATTCAAACAAGTTTGGCTTGCTGCTGTCAAATTTGAGGTAAGAGGTAAGATGAAATTAGAAGCCCTGAACTTCTTTTCCTCCTTCTAATTCTCACAGTCTTCCAACTGCCTTATTAAACATCATCAAGGGGGTTTATTACTTGTCATTCTATTTTATAAGTATGTTTAAGCTTTCCCTGATTTGCCTGTAGCTTGAATTCAAAATTCAAGCACGAATTCAGGTCATTTGCAATAAAATATGTATTCACCCCAAGATCAAGCAGAGTGACTGGCCCTTTTGAGAGTGGGGAGAGACACAAAACAAAGCATGTAGCCATCACCTTCTCAACATCCAAAATTTATTTTAATTTCCTTCAGTTTTTCAAAATCATGACATTTTGTTTCATATTTGTAGTTTTTTGTACAGATTTTGTTTTGGCTAATGTTTCTAATTTTCTTTCCTTTTTCTTATTGAAAAAAAAACCCACAATTTCTTCACCATTTTACAGAGATGTGCCTGCTTCATCAAATTGAAATCTACCTTTTATGAAGACTTTTGTCCTGGAACTCTCTCTATCTTAATGCTTTTGTTGAGGCTTTTTGTTTTTCATGGTCAGTTGCATAGTTCTCCTTCTGGTTTTCATTTTCAGTGCACTACTGGCTTTCGCCTACTGTTTTCATGGTTTCCATTTGCTTGAATTTTTTTTTTTTTTGGTCTCCTTAAGTGTATCTTCAAGTAATTCTTTTTCCTATAAGGGTGTATAAGGAAGTAACTATGGGTATTGCATGATTTAATATTGAGCCTTCACATTTGATTGGCAATTTGGTGTAAACTAGAGATTATTTTTCCCACAGAGTTGTGAAACCATTTATTGCAGGTTAGATTTTCCAGAAGCAGAGATGGAGTTTGGGGAACAGGTGTTTATTAAGGATCAACACCTGTGAAAGGAAGGCGGCACTAGCAAGATTGGGCTGATTGAGAAGCTGAACTGAGATGCAGGCCCTACAAAGCCCCAGCCAACGTGGCAGGTGCTCTGGAGGATGTTCTGTGTTGGGCAGAAATGCTGGACCTTTATACTCTCCCTACCCCCTCTTTCAGTCACCAGGTGCAGGCTGCTCTGGGAAGGGAATGCCCTTGGTGAAGTGGCTCTCTGTAGCTGAGGCTCATCCTGAAGGAGCTGAGAACTGAGGCTCTGTACTGACTGTAGTCCGTGCATCTGGGCAGCAAGTCTTCCTTGGAGGGGGATCAGGGTAATGCATCTCTATGTGTACCATGGTATTCTTGCAAAAATCTGTTTTTTTTTTTCTTTTTCTGTAAGCTTTAGGACATGTTCTTTTTCCTTGGTATTAGGATTATTCTTACAGCATATTTATGTGGAGTACAAAGGTGCAGAGGAAGGTGCAGCCCTGCAGCCCTGTGCCACAGAGCCTGGCTTGATAAGATAGGCGTGGGCTGGATTTAATCTCCACTCACCCCCTAGCCGTTGTGCAGAGCACAGCCTATACATCCAGAGGCATGGCCCTGCTTGGTGGGCTCCAGTTTATGAGGATGTGTTCTGCTCATTTTGCTTAGCATTTGGTGGGGCTTTTACCCAAAGAGCTTGCAATTTACTTTAGTTCTGGGAAAATTTCTTCCTTACTTTGTGCTGGTTGTAGGTTCTGTGGGTCATGACAATTAACAGCCTTCACTTAAAGGCACGAAAAGTAGAGTGTGTGCACAGGTGAGACTCCCCTCTCAATGCAGCTTCCTCATCCTGTGTTATCTGTTGATGAGATTCCATATGTTTTCTCTGCTCCAGAAATTTGCTAAACTTTAGGATCTGCCAGTGCTCCTTCTGTCCCGTTTTTAGTGTTAATATGGGTATATTCACTGTTTAACTTATTTATTACAATCACTGGAGTTTTAATGGGACTTTTTTATAGAATGTTGAGGAGAGATAACTCCATACACTCAGTCCTCTCTCTTGCGTAGATTGTTCTTGTGGTATTCTGAGTCACAGTTGACTGAAAAGTAGTGGCTTAAAATTTTCTGTGAGTTGGGCTTTAGAGGAGACATTCTGAGTGGAAGGAGGTGTGAGGAGATGAGTTTTGAAACTGTTTGCTTAGAGCAAGTACACTGATTTTACTTAGAGTATACGACTATTTCACATGCATGAACTGAGGATTATTGGAGATTATGGAAGGTCAAAAGTCACTCATCCCAAGGTGCCACCATTGTTTAGAACATATTTTACTGTGTCAACTGTTGTTAGATGGATGCTGGCCATCTTAGAGAGGACTTATCTATCCCAAGAAAGAAGTTAGAGAAAAATGAAAAGACTTAATAATTTTCTTCATTCTATTGAATTGTTTTCATAGAGACAACACTGTATAGACAATGTAATGTGTTTTGTGCATAATTTTTGCATACAAGCTGCTCTGATAAAGACACATGTAAGTTATTTCTGGCAACATCCTCAAATTAGACGCCTAAAATGACTCTTCCTCACTTTCTTTCACAAATATACCTGGTATGGACTGAATTGTGTCCCCCAAGAATTCATATGTTGAAGATTTGACTGTATTTGGAGATAGGGTGCTTACAGGGGTAATTAAGGTTAAATGAGGTCATAAGGATGGGGCCTACATCAATACATGAATGGATTAATAAAATGTGGTATATGTATACCAAAAGTACTACTCAGCCATAAAAAAAATGGTGAACTAATACCTCTTGTATTAACCTGGATGGAACTGGAGACGATTCTTTAAAGTAAAGTATCACAAGAATGGAAAAACAAACACCACATGTAGTCACCATTAAAATGGACCTAATCAATCAACACTTGTGTGCACATATGGAAATAACATTCATCAGAAATCAAGCAGGTGGGAGGGGAGAGGAGGGGATGGGTAAATTCACACCTAATGGGTACAGTGCATGCTATCTGGGGGATGGGCACACTTGTGGCTTTGACTCAAATGGTACAAGGGCAATTTATGTAACCCAAACATTTATACCCCCATAATATTCTGACATTAAAAATACAACAGAAAAAAAATAAAAGGATGGGGCTTAATCCATTAGGACTGGTGCCCTTATAAAAAGAGGAAGACACAAGTAGAAAAAAGACCAAGTGAGGACACAGTGGGAAGGTGACCATGTACAATCCTAGGAGAGAGGACTCAGGAGAAACCAAACCTCCTAATGCCTTTGATCTTGGAATTCCAGACTCCAGAACTGTGGGAAAATAAATTTCTGTTGTTTAATCCACTGAGACTGTGGTGTTTTGTTTGGTAGTCCTAGCAAATGAATACAATACACTAAAATTTTCTGTGAGAAATTTTTGTGACACCCTTGTTTGGAGTCAATTTCAACTAAATGCTATTTCCCAATTATTTCTGACCTTTATGAAGGTCCAAGATTAATTAATTTGGCAAAACATTTAAAAACTATTTTTATACTGGTTATGCGCTCAGCTTCACAGAGATACGTACTCAGTACTGTTTTGTTTCTATCTCTGGGCTTGGTGTTCAGGGCATACAGAAGATCCTTAAGACATGGTTTCTCTTCCTAAGGATTGTTTCCTATAGGTTAATCTGCATTAAATGACATGGATATATCCCAGGGATGGGCAGGGTGGATATATCCACCAAGTGAATGGCTGCTGCAAGGTCTGAGAAAAAACACAGGGATGGGAAATATTAACTCAGCTGAATGACAAACAGGTCGAATTGTTTCCAAAGGTCTGAAGTGTTTACTGAGTTTTTACTCCATATGTTTAAGAGAACAGGATTCCTAAGGTGTTCACTGCTTCCCAGTTGACCATGACCTTTCATACTATGCTTCTACTTTGTTGCCGTTTACTGCTTGGTCTGATCAAAGCTCCCAGCCCCATCTTTTACCTACTTCCACATTGAGGACTTTGGTGGATTCCAGTGATTATCTGAGTATCACTCCATACTGTATGTGACCTTAAAAGCAAGTTATGCATCCTCTCTGTCTCTTGATGAGGATAATTACTGTTCCTATGTAACACATATAAAGCAGTCAGCCTAGTTTAGGACATGTAGTAGATATTCATTATGTGTCATGTGTCTGGATGGTGCCTCCTCACCTTCAAGGAAAAACTTAAGCTTTCCACTCCCCACCCCATCCCCCACCCCCTGCTCAGCTGTATTTGGTATTTCTCCCACGTGGCTCCTAAAGCACTTGCACATTTTTCTCTTATTTCACATCTCACATTATGTTATAATTATTTGTTTAATTATCTATTTCCTGCCCTAGTATCATAAACCATGAGAATCCTATTTTATTTTTTATTATAATTTCAGCTTTTTATAAAAGTGCCTTGCACATAGTAGGCATTCAAAGATTGTTGCTGAGTAAATACTTAAGACCAATTGCTCTTTGATTTGGGGTAAAGCATATAGAAAAATAAGAGAGAGAAAAAGATGGAGTTGAATTATAGAACATGGGTGAGGGAAAGTTTTAAGGATTTCATGATATTCAATTGCTTGGCTGTCTGGGAATTGATGATTATAAAATATCTGATGTGATCTGACTCAGTGCAAATTGGGCAGGTGAATGAAATTCTACTTGGGGAGATTGGCATTCTTGAGAACTGACAAAGGCTGTATCTCCCATCAGCTTTCGTGTTATTTTGGTTCTGCTTACAAGTGGCTATTAATGCCTCACCCTAACTACCGCAGAACCTAATATCCTCCCAAATGCCATCCTCTACAAACCACAAAAGTATTTTCTCAGAATAAATCCCTGAATTTCTCTCAATCTTCTAGGATGAATTTGCAATTATTTTTGGCCTGCAGAGCATACTTTGAAAAAAAATTCAAAGCACCGTTATTGCACATGTAGAAGAAATCTTTATTTTGCAGATTATTCACCTATGATCTGAATCCTTAAAATTGCTTGGTTTATGTGGGGTTTATGATATGTGCTGGGGAGTTTTCTTCTTCGTGAAGGATATGGCTCAGCCATCTACTCAAAGTGAGTTTTATTTAAATATCATTATTAGAAAGCTGAATTGGTTCAGAAGATCATGAGACTCAAAGCAATTGTTCTGCTCAAATCCCCAAGGACAAAGAAAGGTAATGGAGCCTTGTCCAGGACCTTGGAAAGATGTCAGCTTAGATGACAGGCTGGTGTTAGTGAAATATTTTAAAACATTGTTTACATAAGAATTATTTTTTTTAAAGAACTATGGTGTGAATCACACTATTTTCAGTTACACTCAATCTTTTAGGTAGCTGGCAAATTTATATACATTATCAGTGAGATAGATGATAATTTTTTCTGCTTAGAAATGGTACCAGGGAGGCCTAGGGTCCAGCTTTCATTCCTTCAAGGGTTAGCCAGCTAATTTCAGTGCCCTAGTGCTGATAGCCCCTTAATCTTCACTCTACCTTATATAGTCCCCTCTTATCCATGGTTTTGCTTTCCATGGTTTCAATTACCTGTGGTCAACTGCAGTTTGAAAATATTAAATGGAAAATTCCAGAAATAAACAATTCATAAGTTTTAAATTGCATGCTATTCTGAGTAGCATGAGGAAATCTTGCACCATCCTTCCTGAGACATGAATCATCCCTTAGCATATCCAAGCTGTATATGCTACCTGGCTACCTGCCCTTCAGTCACTTAGTAGCGGTCTCTGTTATCAGAGCAACTGTTGCAATATCAAAGTGCTTGTTTTCAAGTAACCCTTATTTTACTTACTAATGGTCCCAAAGCACAAGAGTAGTGATACTGGCAATTTGGATATGCCAAGAAGCTATAAAGTGCTTCCTTTACAGTGAAAAGGTGACCTTGGCATTCCTTGGCTAAGGTTCAGTACTACCCATGGTTTCAGGCATCCACTGAGAGTCTTGGAATGTGTCTCCTGCAGGTAAGGGCAGACTACTGTAGTTAACATTTATCTAAACACATATCATTTCTCATGACTTCCCTGTGAGGTATACAGTCATACAGTCATTCGCATTTCAGAGATGTAGAAACCCACACTCAAAGAAGCTAAATAACTGGCTCATGAGCACAAAGTATTAATTGTACATGACTGTGATGGTAAGTTTTATGGCCAGACTATAGTCCCCAGTTATTAAAACACTAATCTAGGTGTTGCTCTGAAGATATTTTATAGATGTGGTTAAAATCTATAATCAGTGGATTTTAAGTAAGGGAGACTATGCTAGATAATCTGAGTGGGCCTGATTCAATCAGTTGAAAGTCCTAGGGAGCAGAAACTGACTGAGGCTTCCCAGAAGAAGAAAAAATTCTGCTTCAGCTTCTGCCTGCATGTTCAGCCTGACTTTCTTATGGTCTGATTTGTCAGATTTTGGACATGCCTAGCTAGTCCCAATAATTGCATAAGCAAATTCTTTCAATAAATTTCTTAATATATATCACCTGCTGATCCTGTTTGTCTGGATGAAGCCTGGCTTATATAGTGACAAAGTGACCCTCAAATTATGAAAGCAATACCTTACATTTGTATTGTGCTTTATAGTTTACAAACTGCCCTCATAGACATTACCTTTAGTAAATCCTAAGGTTGTGAATAGGCAAGTCAATCAATCATCACCATCAATATCATCATCAGACGTCATCATCATTGCCAGACACCACCATCATCATTATTGTTGTTGCCACTTTATAATTGAGAAAAAGGATTATGTGGCCTGTAAGAGGAAGAACAGGGGACCAATTTTTCCAACTCTAAATATTATGTGCAACATCAGCATCTACCTGCATAAACCTTCAAACGCTTTACCCTCTGGGTTTCTTGATGGCTTCCAATGATCATTGCCTCCATTATAACTTACTACTGAATAGCTGTCCAGCCACTACACCTGTGACAAATTCTGGGCTTTGTCACCATCTGTAATCATATCATTTCTAAAGTTTCTCTTTTAAACATCTATTAAAAAATCTCCAGCCATGACCTCTTCCTGCGGATTCTTTATCAAAGTTCTGGTCCTTCTGAAGTCCTAATTAAGTGGTGAATAGTTTGTGTTCATGGTTATTTGCATCCTATGGACAGTTCTTTACTAGCAATTTTTAATTTAGTAATGTCAAAATTCATTTTTACCCAATGAATGCCAGTCTAGCTACAAAGATGTCAATGTAAGTATCTCCTGTATCTCTCATAATGCTTAATCCTCTTGAATGATTAAGATGAGACCATATGAGATATTTCTAAGTTATATGTATGAGTAGATGTGTTTTTGTGTGTGTTCCACATGTCACAGCATGTCAACTAGAGAACACGGTCAAATCTGACTCTTTGAGAAAATTTATCAGATCATAGAATACTACTCTGGAACTCAAAATCTTGACATTTATTTTAAGGATGAGGAGGAAAATAACAGCTATCAAAAGCAAGTTATTGTTAAGTTTAGCCTAAAGCTGCCTCCTTACATGATTTAAGTTTGGCCTAAAGGTTTCTCTGTATATAGTGAACTGTAATCTGAATGAATGTGTAAACAGACTCTAGCCTATTCTTGTACCAGTCACTGAGTTTTGGCCATTCAAAGGTGGCCAACTGTTCAAACTGTGTTCAAATAAGAAAAACACTGACTCGTAATCAATCCAGCTGTTTCTGTACCTCACTTCTGTTTTCTGTCCATCATGTTCCTTTTTCTGTCCATAAATCCTCTCCGACTATGTGGCAGCAGTGGAGTCTCTGTACACCTATTCTGGTTTGAGGACTGCCTGATTTGCAAACCATTCTTTGCTCAATTAAACTCTGTTAAATTTAATTTGTCTGAAGTTTTTCTTTTAACATTATAGAATATTGATAAGACTGATAAGACAACATGGTCCATTATCCATTTATTGAATAAATGCGTTTAACAGAACAACCTCAACTCCAAGCACAATTATAAACTATGTAAGGATGATCTGCAATATCATGGTGGAAAGTTTAAAATGTTTGCCATATATATAATCTCTACTTTTTGGCATTTAGGTAGTTCCATTTTTCTAAAAGAAGTACAAATCAATAAGGGAAAGACAACCCAATAAAATGGGCAAAAGAATCAAACAGATGTGTTGAAAAAGAAGATATATAAAATAGATAATGAGCACATGAAAAACTGCTCAACATCAGAAGTCATTGAAGATATGCAAATTAAAACCACAAGGAGATGCTATAGCTCATGTCCACTAGAATGGCTAGAATTAAAAAGACTTGAAATACCAAGCAAGTGTTAAAGATGTGGAAACACTGGGACTCTCATACATTGCTGGTGGGAGTATGAAACTGGTAAAACCACTTTGGAAAAGTTTTGGCACTGCTTGTAAAGGTAAACATTCACCTATCCTATGACTAAGTAATGCAACCCTTAGGTGTGTATTCAAAAAAAAAAAAATAAAAGCATATGTCTACGAGAAGACTTATAGGAGAATATTCATAGCAACTTGATTAACAATAGACCCAAACTGGAAAGAACCCGAATGCCTATCAATATCTAAACGGATAAATATTTCTGGTGTATTAATTCAGGGAATAGTATTTAGCATTGAAAAGGAATAGATTACTGAAACATACAACAGTACGGATAAATTTTACACATTATAATGAATGGAAGAAGCTAGACCCAAAGGAGTACACACTGTGTGATTTTCTTTATATGACATTCTACAGCAGGCAAAATTAATCTATAGTTATAAAAGGTACTTTAGTGCTGCCTGGTGACTGGGGTAGGGGGATTATTTTCAAAGGAAATATAGGAACCATTTTAGGGGTAATGGGATGTTCTACTTGTTGGTTGTGGGCAGATTATGACAGCAGGCTGTGTTAATTTGCCAAAAGTCATCAAACTGTGTGCTTAAAATATGTGCATTTTATTGTATGTAAAAACTATACCTCATTAAAAATGGACATCAGAAATAAAAAAATAAAAATACTATAATGAGCATCTTTGTACTTTAAAGGAATTTTTATTCCTTTCATTAGGATAATTTCCCAAGCCTTTTGCACTTGTTCCCTGAAACCATATGAAATTGTGATAATTTGCTTGATATTCAAAAGGAATATATGGGAATAAATATTTAACTGACAGGATTTCTGTCAGGGACTGAAGTAAAAAGTTTAGGCTTTTTGAGGGGAAGATATTTTGTTGAGGGGCTTTCATTCAGCCTTTTAGATACTGGTAAGGTCTGCTCTATCTAAAATGTTACAATTCTCAGGAAGCAATTTATTCCATCTTACAAAGCTTGAAAGGACTGGTTTTGTTTTAGAAATTCCTTGCAGCCCAAATTTTAGGAAGAGATTGACAAGAATTTGGCTCCTATACAATTCCCAACCTCTATTGTCACTCCTTTCCTTCTCTCTGGTCCAGGAAGGAGGAGCCACAGGCTGTGAGTAGCAGATGCTTGGGATGTCCCGCATCCCCTGAGCCCCTCTGATTCAGCACAGCTAGGTGGACAGCTCCTCGCAGGAGACAGAATCACACAACATGCAGAGGAGGGGTAGCTCTCTACTTTCTGCAAAGCCACCAAAGACTGCTCAGCTGCACACAGGTAGAACTTGAAATATGACAAAGTTAGCTTTCCTGGGATCAAACCTCAACCCAACCACTCAAGCCCCCCCTCCTCCAGTGGAACAGTTCTGAGGTAAGTTCTCCATGGTTTTTCAGCAGTCCCCCAGCAGATTAAGCCCTTCTTGCCCACAGTGACAGCAACTCAGAAATGCACTCTTTATTAGCTTTTCTTTCTTTGTCTTACGTTCACTATACCCTCAATTTTAGATCCCCTCAAATAGACCACCTGCACCCAAGTCCCTGCCCCAGCTCTGCCTTTCAGGGAATCTGAACCAAGCGCTACTGCTGAAAGTGAACTGTGCGCATAGTCTTCTTTCTGCCTGGTCACCATTCTACCCTCCACCTTCTTGGAGAATGCTCCTATTTATCTTTTCAGTCCTTCAGTGAAAACTTCTATTGCCCACCCAAGCAACCAGTAAAAATCCCTCTTTGCCATCCTTATTGCACTTTCCTGTATTGCAACCTTTATTTCACTGTCCTGAGGTTGTTTTCATCTCGAACTCCCTCTAGGATTTCTGAATTAGCATGAAAGGACTCTGGAATGAGCTAGCAGGACATGTAACTGCCCCTACACCATGAGCTCCTGTGGGTAGAAACTGCAACTTGTTTGTTTTTGAATCTCAGCATCTCACACAGTTTGGGCATAGAGTACCTAACAGATGATTGTTGAACAGAAGTAAAGTCACTCTGCTGGACAGAGGCACAAGCTCAGAGAGAAATCATCGTCTCTCCCATCTTTTCCCTTGGAAACACTTCTTCTCATGGTATTCTTGCTCCCTGCCTGACACTGAGCTGAAGTCCACAGCCAAAACCATGTGGCTGGTGTCTCTAATGGAGATGCACATGCCTTCCAGACCTCTGTATACAGTTGGGCTGGGTCCCTGCAGCATGTGCCTGAAGCACAAGGTCGCTGAGGCTGGCTCAATTTAGCTGAGCCATTCCAAGGGGGATAATGGTAGCACTGAGGGACAGCTTCCGTGTACTGATTCTATTATACAATGTCCTGCTGACCTACTCTCCAGGGCCCTTTGACTTGGCAGCAGCCAAGAGACATTCAGAGACTCAGGCCCTGATCAAGATCATTAGGCATACCCCCCCTCCACCTCCCAGGAAGCAAGCAACAGGGAGAAGGGGTCTGAAAGCGCAATAGTGCACAAGGGCACTTGGCGTTCAGTTACTGGTTCTGCCGTGGAATGGCAGAAACTGGGGTCATCATTTAAGTTCTTCAATACTCGGTTTTCTCACCAGTGAAAGGAGAAAAAGAAAACATATCATAACATAATTTTGACGGTTAGATGGAATAACATTTAAAACACCTTCTGATGGGAGCTCGATCTTTTATTGTTCATGAATCCTTTTGGTAGCCTGGTAAAGCTGATGGACTCCTCAGAACAATTACTTTAAACTCATAAAACAAAATATGTAGGATTACAAAAGAAACATTATAAAACAGTTATCAAAATGTGTTTGCAAAAAAATTGTGTTAGAATGTAATATATGTTTCTTCACGTATTAAAAATGAAAAGATCAAGCTGAGAGTCTGACAACTAATATAACTTTGAGGTAGTGCAACACATAAATGATATTTTGATTTGTCTGCGAAAATGTAATATTGTACATGAATATCTGTGATTTCTGTTGTTGACAAAGTCCCATTGTGGGTTCATAGCCTACATTCATAAATGAAGAAAGTGCCAAATATTAGTTAAAGAATAGTGAAAATAAAGATGAATTTTATTTCCTCCAAGTTTAGGGAGCCCTGAACCTCTTGCCTAGCAAAAAGTTAAAACTGGATAGAGGTTAATCCCCTTTCTTTAATTTCCTCTTTCTGATGCCTCCTCTCAACAAGTACTATCTGCAAGCTTTCTTCACCTCTCACTTCCTAACAAAACATGACCTGAGGAAAGAACCTGACATCAGGCATTTGGCCTGTGGGGTGGATAAGTGTCTATGTCTTTGCTTTCATTCTCTAGAGTTTTTCTCATTGTAGCAGCACTGAAGAAATTTCTGCATAGGGACAAGGGGGACCTCCTCAGCTTCCAGGAAAAATTCACATCACAAAAGGAGCAGGTGACACACTTTCCTAAACTTCAGGTTGGTGTCAAGGAGCTGCCATGGACTTGATTTCCAACCACCATCCTAGGTGGCTTGGACTCCTGAGTGATCAGAAGCCCAGGGAAATGGAACCCTGATCTTTTTGGTCTTGCTTTGGTTCCTGCTTGGTTCCTGCCATGCTAGGGTGAAAGCTGATTGTTTGTGTCTCTTCCCAACTCTGTGTTCAGTGATGTCACATTGGTAACTAGAGACCAGTATGGTAGGAGTATTTACACCATGGAATTGGCAAATGCTACACATAAGGGCTTCTCAACTCCCACCTGCATCTATCTGGAAAGCCAATTGTGAAAAATTTGTCAGCACATCACTGTATCTTCTGCTTCCTGTCTGGCGATTCTGCTTTGACAAAAGTGGTCATTCTTTCTGTTTAACCACTGTCTGGAGCACATTATTGTATTCCTAGAAAGGGACTTTATGCACTTTAGGTGTTACCTGATTCTGTACCAGAGTCAGCAGATGACAGCAATTTTTCTCTTTGCCAAAACTTAAAAGAAGGATCTCACTTCTCCACTTGGTGAGTGAGATTTTCCATGTTCATAGTTTTCTAACAGTCAGGCTAAACAAGTAGGAGCCATTACAACTTGTGAGAAGATATCAGAAAAAATATAGGTGATTTAGGATAAATGCATCTGACAGGAGTGTTGAGCAGGGGTCAGCAAACTTTATTTTAAAAGACCCAATGGTAAATATTTTAGACTTTTTAAGCCAAGATACAAAATTGAGGCTACTATGTAGGTACTTATATAACTATTTTGAATGTAACCATATAAAAGTATTCTTAGCTTGTTAACTATGACTACACAGGGAACTGGTTGGTGTTGGTTCACGGGCTGCAGTTTTCTTACCCCTTTTGTGGAGGACTGACTTGGGGGATGAGAAGAAAGCCAAGGTGGTCAGGTAGGATTCTGGCAGGTAAAGATGTGGAGAGCTGAGACTCTGATAGTAATGTGGGGAGGAAAGAAGAAGGAGGAAGGGGCTAGAAGAAATTTAAATATCTGATTGGATATAGTACATAAATGGAAAGATGAATCAAAAATATGATCTGAGGGCTGGCTGCAATTTGTAACTCCATCTTTGGGATTCACAAACAATACTAGGATATTAAAAGCTTTGAAAAACTGTTCAGTCCGGCATTTCTCAAAGTTATTTACACATTGTGCCCTTTACTCATGGACAACTTACTAATGCCCCCAATGAAGAAATATATCATAGAATGTACTTTAGGTTTCCTTGACTTGACCTATAGTTGAATATTTTATTTTGTAGGAGTGAGCATTCCTTGAAATGGAAGAATTAATGAGTTTAGCATTTGCATGTGTGTATGTGTATGTGTGTGTGTGTGTGTGTGTGTGTGCGTGTGTTTGGGGAAGAGTTATAAAATACGAAATACTCATAACTCCTATGGGAGGTCATGTATTACAAATTAATGCAATCTTAGTGCCTGGAAGAAATTAGGCAATTATTCAACAGGCCAAATAGATATAGTTTTTAAATTATAGAAACACTTAGTGAAAATTAAAATTAAATTTAAAATTAAAAGTGTGCTGATAGTTTTTTTTTTTTATTTCAGCATATTATGGGGGTACAGATGTTTAGGTTACGTATGTTGCCCTTGCCCCCCCCCCCCAAGTCCGAGTTTCAAATATGTCCATCCTTTGGGTGGTGCGCATTGCACTGGTAGCTGTTTTTAAACAATTTTTGCTATTGTAAGGTCACATGGCCCTTTAAAATCTTCATTTTCAATCTTCTTTTCAGCATGCTTCTTCTAGGTGGCTGTCTTTGAATCCTCTTAAACACACTTACTCCTTCCTTTTTTAAAAAAAATCTATAGCAATTTCTATATATCTCTCTTTATGAGAGATATTGCATTTATTTATTTCTATAGTCTGTTGGACTGTGTTAATAGAAAGATATTGTATTCATATTTTTTCCCCCAGTTTTTAGCAGAATACCAGACATGTAATATATTCTCCTGAATTAATCAATCAATAAAAGTTTGGAGAAGGTGGCCATTTCCACCTACATACAAATAAAGTTAGATCCTGTATCTGTCATAGTCCCATCAGGAAAACAAGAACCACACCAATTATTTTAACACAGATAATTTAATATAAGAAATTGAATTGCTAAACAGATATTTGGAGAACTGTAACTACAGAAACATATAGTAACTACAGGAAGCATCTACTACCCTTAGGGTGGGGGAGCAAAGGGAAGAGGGGATTAGTAGAACCTGAAAGGTTGAATGAAGGGCCCCACAGAGCTGAGCACGGAGCAGCAGGTGCCCCCCAGCTGGTGCTGGTGTCTCTGAAGGGAACCCAGTGAGGCTGGTTCTGGGAATATGGAAAAAGAGGACTGGAACCAACAGCCGCTGCCAGGGTGAAGAGCCGTTGCTGAGGGGAGGTTGACAGAAGCAGGAAGCAAACAGCAAGGAGCAAATCCCTTCTCCTTCCTCTAGCCTTGCAGTCTCCCTAACACCCTTTATTGGCAGATTTTTAACTGGAAGCCAGATGGCAAAGGAGAAATTTTATCTGTGGAGTCCAGCCTCAGAATGATAAAACAGAGAACAGAAGTGTGGGTGGCGCTAAGAGACAATAGCTTAATAACCAGCCCAGATCCCAACCTACATGCGTGGTCAATTTCCAAGTGCCCTGAGTCTGGGCGACTCAAGAGGTCTTTTCCTCCTGCCAAGGGCTAGAATAATCGCAGGCATAATTTTTGAGTCTTTCCTTTTTTTTTCCCTTAGACAGCAGAAGCTGTTCATCTGAATAGAGAAAATCATGGTTTTAATTACATTTTTCTTATAATTTAGAAAGGTTTAAATAAAGAGAGAAGATGTTTTGGCAAAGAGCAAAACCATTTGGTAACTTGTTCTAAAGGGTTTTTCAGAGTCCCTAGATGCAGCTGTTCCTAATCCTGTGATTATGTGCTTTACGTTTCCATTTGAAGCACTGGGGATTAGGAGGTTCCTCTTTTATTGCTGGTGGTGGTGCTTAGTGGACAGCTCAGGGATGACAGTCCTGTGTGCCGAATCACAATGCACAAGAAACAAAAGGAAAGCGGCACCCTGTCCTCCCAATGCTCCCTCTCTTGAGGGTGCAAAGTGAAGTACCTCCCTCGAAGAGCTAAAGTATCCCAGAGTCTTCTGCATAGTTGTCCCAGTGGTCATGTAGAATGATTTTTTTTTTTTTAACAGATGAAGTCGTTCTAATGTTGAAGTCTGATTTAGGGCCATGTGTAGTGTGAAGAAAGAATATGACAACTGGTTTTGAACCCAGATCAATCACTTACTAGCTGGATGGCCCTGAGGTAGTCACTTCACTTTATTATTGATAACAACTGTACCTGATCTACCCTCTTATTTGACTCATTCTGAGGATCAAATGTACCCACGTGTCTCATTCTCAAGATTAAAATCACCAGAATGAAACTTCTCAAACCATCAACATACTGTGTATTCATTAGCCACATCTTTTCCAAACACTTCGTTGACATCTCAAGCTGTCTGCGCTGCATTGGTTCCACAACGGAACTCATATTCAAAAATAACTCAAATTTTTGACTTATCCATGGTTTCACAAAAATTGCTCTAAAAAAATTTGAAAGATAATCACAACTCAAACAGTGCCTTTGAAAGAATGAGGATGTACTTTCACAATAAAAAAAAAAGAAGTGTCAAAGTGAAATGTCAGAGATATCACCCGTGAAACTTAGTACTTAAGGAAATTGGACATTTCATACTTAATAACCTAAAATAGTATTGCAAAAAGTAAAATGAAATAAAAACACAAGGGATCAATAATAATGGTGGTTGGGCTATCTCAGTGCACTTGGTTCTTGACTCTATAGGGGTAGAAGAGAGAGACATCCTCCCCAGTGATTCCTTTCTGCTATAGAGAAGACACATGTGTCCCTTTCTGGGCTTATGGTGTACATCTACTTCCATACAAATGTTTATCTCTAATGTTATTATCAACAAAGCTTTCGACGTGGAAGGGAAAATAAACCCAGAAAAAATACCTCTGCTTTCCCAGATCAATTCAGTTTCTATTGTTCATTATTTTAAGTTTTTTGGGGGAGAGGGGCAAAATGGAGTAGATGTCTCTGAAAAATTTAGTTTGAATCTAGAGTCAACTAATAATAATAATACTAATAAAAGTTATAGCAGTAGTAGCATTTGAATGCTTGCTGCATGCTGGAAAGTTTTTAAAGCACCTATGCTGTATTAGTTCCTTAAAATAACCCTATGAAGTATATTTTGTTTTTGGCCTCATTTACTATTAGGAAACTGAGGCATAAAGAGGTAATGATTCTTACCCAGGGTTACAGGTAGCAAATAACGGGGCTGGGGTTTGAACCTACACAACTTGGTTCCTAAGGCTGAACCTTTAGCTACTCCATTGTATTCAAGAAACACTTTTAAAAAATATATCGTGTAAATCAAAGTTGTCTCTTAATGGTTTTTGTTTTTTCACATAAAGATATCATTTATTGAACACAAACAAAGTGCTAGACAGGGTCCTAAGCATTCTCTCGGCATTATCTTATTTAATCCTCACAACATTTTATCATTATCCTTATTTGTCACACGAGGAAACTAAAGTTCAGAGAATTTAAGCACTTTTCTCCATCAGGCTCACACTTTTAATAAGTGTTGAAGCTGATATTTGAATTCAAGTTTATATAACTTTAAAAACCATGTTTTAAAGAAGTAAATCTCACAACTCTTTGTTTACTAACAACATATATTACTCCTGTTTCTCACAGAGGCATCCCCCAAACTCCCCCGAACATTAGTGTAAAGCTTATAACACTGGAAAAGCTGAAATAAAGCTAAATGAAGATCAGAAATCATGCAGTGTCAGCAAGGATTGGGTAATTATGCTAGGAAACCGGGGTCAGGGGTAATAAAATGGAGCTTAATGCTCAAGCTTTGAACTTCTTAGAAGACCAGATGAAAAAAAGGAGAAATCCAATGCTTTATCTAGTTATTACTGTTAAATGAAAATAAGTAGACCAGCTATGCAGAAGACAGAAACTTTCCCTAGCATTCAGAGCCAAGAGAAGTTTATCACGGGAAGTCTTGTATTTGGACAATGGTCACAGTTTATAGGGAACTTCTACCATACACGACATGGTGTAAATGAACACTTGGCAAAAGATACCAATTAGAATTTATATCATATGTGAGATAGAAGCATTTCCAGAGTGTCTATGAAGGAGAACATGTTGTATTCATCTCTGGCATCCTTATGAGAACTCACTTTCTAGTCAAACTCATCAATTTATGTCCTTGGATCTGTTATAATAACTACATGAGTAAATGTGTTTACCAACCTTACGGAAGAAAAAAATTGCATTTAGGTACTGAGTCAATTGTTTACTTCTGTAAATACTGGAGTAAAAATTTTAAAACTAACTTAAAACTTGTTCAACTTCAGCTTAATGGATGATCTCTATTTTCTCCCTGAAAGGTCTGACCGAGGCCTGAGGCTTGCTCCTTCACATACCCATTTAGCATTTAATTTGGTCCCGTGTTAGCTAAGGAGGGCCTCAGGCTTGGCCAGCGCCCTGGCAAATTAAATAAGGGATGAAATTTTGACCAAGAACCTGGTGGATCTCAATGACCTGTAGTGCTTTTGTGGACTTCGGATGTGACTAAGTCAGCCGAGCCCTACCTGTTAATGTTGTGCTGGAACAGACAGGCTGAAACTAACTGTAAATCACCCAGGAAGGTGAGAAAAAGACAGGAATGCAATCAGGAGATAAGTCAAAATCTCTAAGGTAGAATGGTAACCTTTTAAGGGCACTGAGATAAAGATGTCCAGAACTGGGCTTATGGCTAAGTAGCAACAACACAACATTCTTGAGCTGGGGACCATAGTACTTTAGCAAACCCTAATCTCATGCACTTAGTCTGGGTATTCAAATTCCTCATGCTACATCACTTTATGGATAAAATTGCAAATGGGAAAGTCAAGGATAAATCAAGAGGCTCAGTGGATCCTGGCTATGTGTATAGATCCTGATCATGGCAAGGATCTAGGGTTTTACTCCAAAGTGATATCTATGTACCTAAGTCTGTTGGTCCATTCATGTATTTCTCCATGCATCCATCTATTATCTAATGGAATTACATCTACTAACTAAAGAATTAAACCTAGTTCAATACTGATGGAAATGAAAGCTAGATTTAATTTCTTTGTAATGATGAAAGGAATGCACTAGAAATTACATAAAGCATAAGTAAACTATGCATTCATCTATAACTACAAAAAAATCTATTAAAACACTCTTATGTGCCAGTTGCTTTAGTAAGAGTATAAAGATGAATAAGATATGATCCTCACCTTTAGAACTTGAATCTGGTAGAAAGTATTTACATATACCTCTCTGACCTCATGTCTTATCTTCTTCCCTTCACTCACTCCAACCTCAAGACATTGTTCTCCTTCCTTGTCCTATAACATACCAAGCATCTTTTTTCTCAGGGCCATTGCACTTGCAGTCCCTCTGCCCAGAATGTTCTTTCTCCAGATATGTGCAAGGCTAACTTCCGCATTTCGTTTGGGTCTCTCCTCGAATGTCACCAGCTCAGAGAGGTCTTCTTTGATTATTCTGTATGAGATAGAAAACTCCTCTCACCACTGGAACTCTGGGTATCTCCATAATTTTGAATTATTTTTCTCTCTAATCACCATTATTTATTATATATTTGACATCTATGTTATATATACTATAATATATATATCTTATATATTTACTTCTTTTTTGTTTGTTTATTATTTACCTCCCCCCAAACCCCAACTAAAATATATATTCCATGAAGCTAGGGGACTGTTTTGCTCACTATTCTGTTCCAATGACCCAAAAACCTTGACAAATAGTAGGTTCTCCACAAATATTGTTAAATGAATAATACGAGGAAGAAAAATAATGCTAAAATAGGAAAATGAATTGCAGTGGAGAAGGAGGGATTAATTTGTATAAGAGGGTATGGCTTATGAATCCTTGGATAAAAAGTTTTTATTACTTTACTTTAAAAAATAAAGTCCACGTGTATGGGACAGCTACATGGCTAATGTTCAAGACAGATTTAGCCAGCATTTCAGGAATCAAGGTGCCAGTTAGATGTGATGAATGACCATATGATGCCTGGAAATTTTTCCATTACCCTTTGCATTTTTTTTTTTTTTTTGGTTGTCTGGGACCATCTGGAAACAAATGGGTTTGACCTTATTTCTAGAACTACTTGGGAAGCCTCTTCCTGCTAACCAGGAACTAAGTCCTCACTAGTGGCCTGTCTGTTTGATGCTATACTCCTATCCTTACAACCCTGGCTACTGATGGGACTCAAGGGAACACTGAGCATTTTCGTTGTCACAAAGGCCATCACTCATTGGAGACAGGGAACAGGGAAGACCTCCAATATCCACTGGTATGGCTCAGTGGAACTAGGACTGCCAAAGAAAACAGGTGTTCAATGACTCCTGGAAGAAGTTTGAAACAGAGAATCCAAGCTGTGCATGGGCCCGTGTGACCACTTTCCTTGTTGTCACAGGTAAATGGTGACTCTCAGGCTGTCAGAGAAGACTCTTGGGGGCAGCTTTTCATTTCTACATTCATTCAACCAATAATTATTCACTGAGCATCTGATTTGTGCAAGGCTCAAAGAAGGATCCAGTCTTGATCCAACCAGACGGTATTTCCAGTAAGCTTGGAGGATACCCAAGGGTTCAGGAAGCCTTCTCTTGGAGACTGTGTTAATTGAATAGCACTGTTTCCAGGAAGGAAAAACCCATCCAAGCCAGTTTCATTAGAAGGAGGGAAAACAGGGAGAAATTTTCCAGAGATAACAGCTTGGCATATGTTTCTTTACCAGGGACTGTGCTCTCTGGATGTCTACTTCAGTCCTCTCTTTTTCCCTGGACCTGGTTTCTCTAACACTCAGTGCATCAGGCAAAAAAAAAAAAAAAAAAAAGCCCTTTTAGGCCTGGCTGAATGGCGCTCTTGAGGATCCACATTCAAAGGAGACTACCTGCAGTTTGTAGGTTCCATTCCAAACTCCTGGAAGAGACAATCTGATTGGGTCAGCTTGTATCTGGGGTCCTCTTCCATCCAACCAGATATAACCAGGCGGTGAGGTCTTATTCTCCCGCCCATTCAGCAGGTTACAGGAGGTGACTCTCTCAGGAGGTAGAATGGGGATATATAGAAAGGGCATGACTGCATGTCTAGTATAGCACCAAACACAGCTAGGGGCCAGGGATTCTAAATGGGACCTGAGAGAACAGAGCTGTCACTGACAGGAACTATTAGTTAGACCTGGGCTATGGAGGAGGGGGAGTTCAGATACCAAGAAGGAAGCCTGGATACAAAGGCAGGTATGATGGGAAGAACTGGGCACTGGTGACACCAGCCAGAGACTTGTAATCAGGCAAACGACCACTCATTCTTCAAGACATTCAATCCCATCCTAGACAGGGATGTCCTTGAGGGATGTCCTTGAGGGGAGGAGCAGTGGATTCATCACACAGCGTCTAGCACAGTGCCTGGGACATTGAAGGTGTTCGAAACATAGCTGTTGATGGGAATGAATGAATGAGTGAATGAAAATTCTTGCAGGAGTATCACTTCCTCTGTGAAGCTTTTTTTTAGTCCTTTTTTCAACAAAGCCAGAATTGCCTCCTAGTGTTCCTACTACACTAACCACATTTTATGGTCATTGTCAGATGACAAATCAATCCCCATTGCACTAAGCGAATTCTTTTAAATAGAAAGTGGGTTTTATTAATCTTAGAATTTCCAGATTCAAGCCCAGGGCCTGCTCATGTATGTGCTGCTCAATAATTGGCTGTTAAATAAATGTTATCTTTGCCTTTTGGCGACCTTGACCCAAAGCCTTAATTTTTTGGTTAAAAACTTGAAAATGTTTACATTTTCTAACTATGAAACAATATTATATTTACCATAGTTGTAAGAAATAAGGAAAATAAGATGATTTATAATCTCACATTTTGGTGTATTTATCCTTTTGGAGGGATAGCATTATAATAGGCACATATATTTATATATATATAAAGTGAACATTTCCCTATATCGATAATTATTCTTCAAACATTACTTTTAATGTCTATAAAATATTTCATCATATAGATATAACAAAATCATTGGACATACAGGCTATTTCCAGGTTTCACTATTATGAATATTTTCTTATGAGAATTTCCTTACACAAGGCACTTCGTGCCTTTCTCTTGGTACATTTCCCAAAGTGGAATTATTTGATCACAGGGCACGGGTGCTAGAGCTCTTGTAATTATTGCGAGTACCACTAGAGAGGGCAAATTAATTCACTTGACACCAGTTTTGCATGATCGTACCCATATCCCCTTATTCCTACCATCAGATGAATTTAGAATTTAAGAGAATGTCAATTTGATCAGTGACTCCACTTACTCAGAATAGGGCAAAGACCCGAGCTTGCCCTGGGAGCAGCATCACTTGCTGACAGCATAAAGGCTGTGGCAGGGGCAGAGATGAAAACAATACATTTCATGCTCTCAACTTAGAGTCTTTGGGTTAGAAACATTTTATAAACACTTCATTTTAAAGCACGGCAAAATAAAAATATCAGTACTGGAGAGAAGCGGGAACACAGACACAGGCTTCTCATCTGTAGGAGGACTTGGACATGAGTCATTTCTCAAGGTGCTGTTGAAAGGAAGGCAAGACAGACCTTGCAGATGCTCTAGCCTAGTGTGATGTTAAAGGTGCAGGCATTTGCCCTGTTTCTTGATGACTGGGGCTTCTTTAGAAGTTTATCAGGTGTCAAGAGTGACAGATGAGGCCTTGGATAATTAGGAGGCCACTTGACTGTGCAGAACCTTGGACTGTGGTGTTCCTGACACTGCTTAGGATTGATGGGCAGCTTGGGCACCTTGGCCAAATACAGTGAAGCCCAGGGCCCGAGCTGCCTCAAGGGTTACTCAAGGAGCTCAAATGGGGAGTGGACAGGAAACATAAGGCTGCAACTTACAGTGGAAGGAGGGGAGAAGAGGACTGGGGAGGAACATCTGGGAGGGGAGTGGTCATATTTATAGGCTTAGGGGTAGAAGCCACCCCAGTGAGAAGAGACCAAAGATAAAGAGACAGTGGATTAACATTGGTTAGTCCTAGAGAGGAGTAGACTCCTAGAATTGAGTCTTAGCTCCTCTCTTCTTTTTTCAAATCCACCCCATCTTTTCTCTACCCACTCACTCTAACCTACAAAAACTTAACCTATTAGGGAGAATGATTGAGTTTTCTTATTTCTTTGTCTTCTTATTGACCAAGCTTTTGGGGTTTCAACTTCTCCAGTCAATGCAGCCTGGCCAAGTATTTTCCTTAAGCAAAAATAATTCTCTTATAAGAGAATGTTTGGTTCCAGCTATTAAAATGAGTTTTTAAATTCTTGAGTAATAGAGATCATGACCCATACCAGATGCTCAATAGACATTAGATTTCCTCAGGCCCCTTGGCTGAAACCCTAGGTTTGTGCTGAACCTCGTCTTCCCTCCTTGTTTAAGGCAAAGGGCTCCTTTGAACTATGTGCTGTGTTAGACCAGGTGGATCTTAAAAGTATCCTCCATTTGGGCACCAACTCCCCCCAAGATATGAGAAGTCATCTGGTCCAGCTTTTGGGAGGGAGGTGGCCCCCGAAAGAAGGGCATGAGCCTGGCCACTGTGCCTGCACAGAGTGGGAGATAAAGGGCACCTCTCGGTATGGAAGCCCAGCCACTGTGGTGCACTGACCCAAGACCCAGGGCCTCTCACTGGGTGAGAAACTGCTGAGTGGCTGGGATGTGGCCACACTTCCCACCCTGTCCCCTTATTTAGTTACTTCCTGTTTTGCAAGTAAGACAGAAGTGAAAGAGATTCTCCTGGTCTAATGAGGAGCTGCTGGAGAAGAAACTGAGGAATTAATGGGCTATAGCCCCCTAGAGTGTGTCAGGGATTAATTCCCTTTTCTTCCTGGGTCCTGGGTGGATTTCCCTGCACCCCTGGGAGTTTCAGTCTATTGCAAGAAAACATGATTCTGAATCGCAAGTAGGAGAAAACCTAAAGATGTGTCTTGACTGCATTTTGTAAAAGGCTGGGATGTTTCCTCCCTGCAACCCCTCCATTCTAAGGAAGAGGAGAAAGACCCATTTATTAACTATTAATACTATGTACTGAGAACTACAGACTGAAGTGGATGCTATTGGAACTCCACCCAGATCTCCTTGAATCTTTTATCATGTCTCTTTCTGCCTCCCGCAGCTTCAATAGGCATTTGCTCCGAAACAGCTGGCCCCTTGAAACTGTTCTTTGGAGGCTTGTGCTCTGGTTGTTGGAGTTGCTTTGCCCACATAGACAGTGTGAAGTGTTTGTCAGTTTAGGTTTCCCTTCTAACCCCCACGGAAGTTTCCCTTCTAACCCCCCAGTTGGTGACTGACAGATGCAAGAGTAGGAACGCCCAGCTCCCTTGCCTCCAGGGACCAAGTTCTGAGGGATGACTGACTTACTCTCTAGAGCTCCCTTCTGGGGTCAGGCTGAGGCCACTCTGTGTGGGACTCTCCCTGAGATCACACGCTTACTTGGCTTCCTCCTCTTCCCTGTCCTGCTTCCCACATTTCTATACTGGTTTCCCCGGGACCATTTTTAAACACATTACTTGTATGTGAATCATGAAACTTTGTCTTGATTTCTGCTTCCAAGGAAACTGATCTAAGTTGTCCCATTCTCATTTGCATTTCACAGAAACCTTGCAAAAATAAATGTTATTATCCCCATTTTACAGATGAGGAAACTGAGGCTCAAAAGGTAGTAATGTATCTATAGCTTGTAATGTAAATCCAGTTCTGTCTGACCCCAAAGTACTGAATGCCATGAAAAATAATCAGCATTTAGATGAAGCTAGTCTCCTTGAAAACCACGAGGCTTTTCTCAAGGTTATATAGAAAGTTGTCTCCTGAATTGAATCGACAGGAATTGAGTAAGTCTGGGGTCTCAGGCTTAGTGCAGAATTGGCCTATAGCTCTATGACACTTTTGCCAACTGTTCCTGTTCCTCTTCTGACCTGTGCCATACCTACCTATTTACTCCATTTATAAGGGCTTTATTTCAAGAGTCTGCTTTCACTCCTGGCTCCTGCATAAGCCAATAAGCTCTTTGGGGACCAGGACCATGTGCTACATATTGCAAAATGCAGAACCTAGCATGGTAATTTGGCACATAATAGGTACTCAAACAAATATACTTCCAGTTAAAGGATCCGCCACAGGGCAGTTTCCTTCATGAAAAGTCCCCTCTGGAGAAATCAATTAAGTAGAAATTAAGGGATTTTCTGAGTCCTTAAAAAGAATTGCCACACCTTCAGTTAATTTCTTACACTCTAGTACCTATATCATAGCTTAATGCAAAGTGTTCAAGACTATTTAGTGTCTAGCCTCTGATTTATTTTTTCTAGCAGCATTAACTAATTCTGTCAAAAGGTTTTTTACCCTTGATTCATTTTCGGATGATATACATTTTTTAAGGGCTTAGTGACATCAACTCTAATTCTGGGGAATTATGAATTCCTCTTGTTAATTTCCTATGCAGAAATCTTCCACTAAAATCAAGCCTAATCATTATATTGGACATCAAATATGAATAATGAGTTGGATACGATTTAATCACTTTTGGGGTCAAATGATGGCATTGTTATTTTTTAAATTGTGAATCAATAATAACCTTGTATATTTTTCTGTTGATGCTGCTAGCATATTTTCCTTGCTGTGCTTTTATCGCCTCTCCCCTCAGAGTACCAACCCAGATAATAATTCAGATGGATATTATGGCCCACAGTTCCCGGAATTTTTCTTTTGAAAGATATGTAGGTGGACGTCGTGATTATGTAAGCACAAAGCTAATGGGATTGGCAGGAGCCCCAGCTGAGAACAAGCAGGTGCTGGACACATTTCCCTCAGCCTTGCTCTGCTAATGTCTCTCCGGGTGTGGGCTGGCCCCGTGCTGCTTCTGTTGTGCAGCACAACAAGATAACTGCCTGCTGTGTCCTGTCACGTCTTAGTTTCCAACTGTAACTGAGAAATATGGGCATCGACTCCCGGACTCCAGCAGCCTTTAAAGTCACAACTACAGAGGCAGCTTACACCTAGAATCAGAGCTTGTAAAGTTGGATTGTGAGGAGTCCATGGTAATAACTGAATTCAACTAGATGCTTATGATGTTAGCCCCTAAACTTTATGCAAAACAATGCTTGTGTATTTGTGTGTGTATAGGTTATCTATCTCTGCATAACAAAATACCTGAAAAATTAGTAGTAGAAAGTATCATTACTTTCTACTGATCCTGAGGGTCTAAAATTTGAAAGGGGCACAAAAGGGGATAGAATACCTGTTTCACTTGGTGTCTGCTGGGGCTGGAATGTCCAAGGCAGCTACTTCACTCACGTCTGATGCCTGATCTAGGAGAGTTCACATGGCTGGGGGCTGGCTGGAATGGTTCAACCAAGATCCCAAGGTTGCCCTTGTGCTGTGTTGGCTGCTTTCCTTGGTTTTCCTTTACATACTTTCAGGGACTCTCCCTCTTCAGAAGCCTCTTCATTTGGTCTTTCCAGCATGGTAGTGAGACTTCGTTGCATGAGAGCTCAGAGATCCCAAGAGTGCAAAATCAGAACCTCCAGGGCTTCTTAAAGCTTACACTTAGAACAGGTACAGAATCACTTGCATTGTATTTTTACTAAAGCAAGTCATAGGTCAGTCCAGATTCAAGAGGAGAGGACTGTACAAAGATATGGGTAGTGGAGGTATGGTCTTTCAATATCCACTGATGTAATGGACCACCACAGCATGGTTTGAAGAAGGGGTACACACATGGTACACACATGGTACACGCATGGTACACACAGAATAGGCAAAGGCTACTGGAGTTTAGGAAACGCCTAAGGTCACCAAGATAAAATTCAGGAAAGTCATTTAAATTTGAATTTTAGATGAACAATGAATAACTTTTTTGTATAAATATGTCCCATGCAAGTCAGCATAGCATGCAATATTTGGGACGTAATTATACTAAAAATTGCTATTTATCTGAAATTCAAATTTAATTGGGCATTGTATATTTTTATTTGCTATATCTGGCAACCCTAGATAAGAACCTTGTGAACAGTACCAGAGTCCCTGTCCTAGAAGCTGTTTATCGGTCTAGTACAAGGTTGTGTGGGTCAATGAGGCTCAGGGCATGAGAATGGAGGGGAAGAGGGCACGTGTTCAAAGCTGGCTAGATGAGGAGGCTGAGCAGGAGACCTGAGTAGGCAGTACACCAAAGTGGCTGAGAGTGGGACACTGGCGTCCGACAGACTAGAGAAGGCTTCTCAACTCTGCACACCTGCTCTGAGAATCAGTTTAATTTTTCCAGGCTCTCAAATAAAGTTGATAATAGTGTTACTTCACAGGGTTGTGGCGAGGATTAGGTATAGGGGTGCCTGGACTGCATTCGGCACAGTGCTTGGTACGTAGTAAGCACAGAGAACCGGTTAGGTATGGTCACATCTAGTAACAATTACAACAATGACGATAGTGTTGTGGGTACTGAAGCTAGGGCAGGGGGAGTGGGGAAGAGGCACACAGTGAACTAACATCCCCAGAACACATGCCTGGCTCTGGGGCCTGGGGCTTTCCATTCTTGATCTCCCCTAATCATAATAGCCTCTGCAGATACAACAAATCACTTTCAGAGATGAACAAATTGGCTTGGAGGAATTAATACATTTGCCTGAATGGTAGTCAAGTCTGTCCGACTCCAGAATTTTTTTTTCCCAAAAGACAAGTTAATATAGTTCATTCAGGTGGACCTCAATTCACAGGCCTCCAGTTAGTGTCCTGTTGCCAGCCCTTTTAACCTACCTTGACCTGTATGTTGCCTTAACTCTGAGCTTTCCCTTCTCAGTTGTAAAATGGGAGAGTAACACCCACATTGCTGCTCCCAGAGACTTGTTGAAGGTGTTCACTGTGGTAATGGCTATGAAGGCATTGCAAACGCTAAAGTGCCCTGCGGATGTTGGAATGGTTTTGTTAAGCCTAGTACATCAAGTGTTAATCCTGCATTCTGCTAATTCAAGGCCTTGGTAGAATAAGAAATGCAGCTCTCCTGAAGGCACTGAAGAAGGGGCTTGGTCGGGCAGGAAGAGAGAGAGAGGCAGACCTCGGTGTGGTGTGGTGTGCCGTGCTGACATTTTTCCTCTGGAGTACTCCAGGACAAGATTCCGGAGGTACGTGTCCCCTAAGAGACTTACAACAGGACTTAAGGGCAAAACACGAGAGTAGGACAAGGCCCATTGCTTTTTGGTGGCTTTGCATATAGTCCCTTTCCTGAGGCATAGGAAGGTCTAGTCCAGTGATTGATAAAATGCCAATTTCGCATCTCTTTTATTATCTGCTAAAGATTTGGTGCATATTTACAAGGCCACTATGAACTTTCAGACTTCCCCAGAGAGCATCAGCTTAGAAATATATGTGGAAATATTGTCATTATCGATTTTATGGGTGAACATGATGTAAGCAATAACTGATAAAGCTTGAGTGAGCTGGGTCGTGCCTCTCGCTCGGGTTTTCTCTTTGTCTAATCATCCTGGGTCTGAGTCTCTATCCTTCCTGCACACTGGACGTGCAGCTGCATTCATTATCACCACCAGCTCTGCCCAAATCTGCCACATAAGGAGCAAAATGGTCTGCAACCACAGGCTCATTTCCCGGGCAGTAAATCATGATAACATGACAAAAGGAGGTTCTAGCTCTGACACATATTTTCCAAGTTTACCAGAGGTAACAGAGTCACGCTGGTGGGGTGTGTGTGTGTGTGTGTGTGTGTGTGTGTGTGAGTGTGTGTGGGGGGGCAGATGGGGGTTGGGTGGTGAGTTGGCATGAGTGTAAACGAATGTGTGGGCTTCTGAAAGGCATCTCGTGAACAGCACAGTTGAAGAGAGAGGCGGGAGCGTTCGCTGCTCGGTAATGAGATTCAGTGTTATGGGGCTGTTATTTTTAGTGTTCAAGCTATGAAAATCTCATTCCCTCCCTAGAGGCTTCCTTTCTGCTATTCTTTAGCACATTGGGTGAGAAATCAAGTGTCATCTTTTAAAAATGAAACAGATCTCAAGTTAATTTATAAAAAATGCTGCTCCCCCCAAGTCTGTTTGGTCTGGTAAGAGCGATCTAATAAATTGGGATTTTGATTTGAGATGAGCAGGGAAGGGACAGAAAAAGAGAGAGGAGGTTTGAAAGTCTTATGTTAGAAAAGGAGAGCTAGAGAGAGAGAATTGAAAAAAAACTGATGGAACTGGATTCTATTCTTTATGGATAATTAAGCATATATGCCCACTGTAAGTCAGTCTATCTATCTTGCATTGTGTGTGTGTGTCTGTGTGTATCAGATGTCCTTTTGAGACATTTTCTGTAAATACTTTTTGATGATCTTCGTCTAAATTGCCTTCTTTGGTCATCCTCATATTTTATGCTCATTGGATTCCTTGAGCAGAGCTAGTAAACTGATTGCACTCTTAAAGGCCCAGAGATTTTTTTTTTTTTATGCTACTTTGATTATGTAGGATCCAGAGACAGAGATTTCAATTGTTCTATTTATTTTTGATCCTGTCTACCATTGCATAAATGCAGTCAATTATGAAAATCCAGGAGGCTTGAAGAAGAAGGTTCCTATCTTCATAAACTTCAATTCTACGGCTCGATTACTAGCTATAGGGCTAATAACTTCCAAATCTGTATCTCCAGCAATTAACCTGTCCCATGAGTGTCAAAGTTGTAAGTCCACCTGGCTACTTGCCGTCTCCACCTGGGCATGTAACATGCACCTCAAACTTAGTACATCGCCAATCAAACTCTTAATTCTATTTCTGCCTACTCCTGATTTACCTCTATTACAGTTTTCTGCTTTTCAGTAAATTCTATCCGTTTCTTGGGTCAAAAGTCTGGGGTCATCTTTGATTACTGTTTCCGTCTCCCAGCCCATGGACCCACTCTATCAACTAATTCTGTCAGGTCTCCTTCAACATTTATTTGGAATCTGACTACACATTTTCACCTCCACTGCTGACACCCCGATCCGAGCCACCTCATCTTCTGTCTTGCTTATTGCAATAGCCTCCTAACTGGTTTTGCCCCTTCAACAGCCTATTCCAAAAGCAGTTCACATGATCCTTTAGAAACCTTGGCCAGCTCACACTGCGCTTCTGGTCAAAATTCTCCAATGGCTTCTCGTATCATGCACAGTGAAGGTCAGATCCTTCCACTGGTCACAGGTGCTATGCTGGGTGCTCCCCACCACCCTGCCCTGCTCTCCCCACGTGCTCTCCCTGTGCCGCCTCTCCATCCACACTTGCCTCCGTGCTCTCTATCCATGTGCACCTTCCCAGTCACCTCCAATTCTCTCTGCCTGGAATGCTTTTCTCCCACACATGTACATACTTTCCCCTCATTTCATTTCATCTCTACTCAAACATCACCTCCTCAGAGAGATTATCTTTGAGTTTTTAAAAATAAAATAGTATTCCCATTCCCTATCTTCCTGACTTTGCCTCCTTTAACTTTCTTTATTTTTCTTTGTAATACTTATCATCATCTGACATTACATGCCTATTTATTTGTCTGATTCCTCCCACCTTAACATAAGCTTTCTGAGGCAAGGATTTTGTTTCTTTTATTGCTGTGTCTCCTGTGGGTAGAACAGTATCTGGCATGTAGAAATTGCTTAATAATTATTTGTTAAATATATGAATAAATGGGCGGTGCTCTGCTAATGCTTTCTACAATTTTCCTGTAAATTCTTTCTGGCATTAGTGCAATTATTTTATTTTGATGCTCTGGGATGGGATGCAAAGAAACATACCATAACAAGGCACTTTGAAAATGGAGTGGGGTCCATCCTTTCTCTCTTGTCACCTACTGAAAGCTCCTTGTTCCGGTGAAGTTGCTGATCAGAGAGCAGCCTCATAGTGGACCATTCAGACAAGAACTGGAAACCAGTGGAAGAGCAAAGGATCATAAACCCATGAAAAATGTGGGGTACTGGCTTCTTTTTCTCTTTTGGTAAACATCCTGAGAGTGACTTCTTTGTAAGATCATTCTCTGGGAAAGATAAAGTGCTTCTTGTAGGTAACAGAACTCAGCAACTCCCTGGTGACCTCTGGGCCCACTTGCGCTTTGCATAGCAGCACAGAGGAAAATCTCTTAGTTATGATGTGATTTTGCAAAACTAGAAATTTGAAACCAAACTGTCTTACAACGTCAGTCTCTCGGCTTGTCTGTTTAGCCTGGTTCTTCACTCTTTCCCCCGTTTTCCTATGAAGCTTGGTTTAGTCAGATTATTTTGCTTCAATGTTGAAAATATTTCTCTGCTTTCTCACCAGATTAAAACAAGTTTCTGTAAGAGGATGAATAGATAAGAGTGGGCTTCTTGAAAATGAAATGACTGAAAAAGGCCCTGAAAAATAAGACAGTTGCAAAATCTATGTAGGATGTTGTCTTTTAAACAAAGTCAGGGATGGTGTGCAATCCTGAGTCATGGTCACGTGCAGTCTGGCGGATGAAACCTTGCCTGTGTCTGCAGCGGCAAGAATATGGACCATCTGTAGCTGTATATTCCAAGGTCTCTCTAGGCATGAGTTATGTCTGCATGGACCAGCCTGTGCACGATGGCAAAGTGAATGCTTTCAGAAAAATTAGCTTTTTTTTTTTTTCGTCACTGTCTGTAAAACTAATTTGGTTAGTCATGATGCCCTCTTGTCTTGGTGTGTTTCCTTTTTGGGTGCTTCCCAGCAGCATGGTGTCATGGAGTGGGGGAGGGAAGTCTCAGGCCCAGCAGGGAAGGAGAGAGCTTTTCCCTGATGCCTTGTTATCCCTGGGGCTTCTGACCCATCGCACTTGCTGGGCTCACATGGTGTTGTAGGTGAACTCCTGTTCAGTCTGGGGGAGAACTTAGTCTACCTGGGCTGCCTTCTGTTGCTAGACTCAGATCAGGAATGCTGGCCCTGGGTCACCTCTCCTGTAGGTTGGGAGGTCATATGATGCTCTGCACCTATGTTGCTTCTCCACTCTTGGGGTTATAAACCAAGGCACCTTTCTTGTCCATCTTTCAGAGTTCTGCTTTGGTTGTCTCTTGAGTTATTTGCAGTGTTTATTATTGTACTTAGTGGGGAAGACGGGGGAGGGCAGGACTATGCCATCTTGTCCAGGTTGGAAGTTGAAGAGTTGTGTTTTACAAATAATTTTTAGTCTAATACTTTTGTGATCTGGAGGAGAAAGCAATGATTTTTATAGTCTATAAGGCCAATTACTTCTGGGTAATAAGGTTAGGGTAAGTCTGGCAAGTTCCATTGGTATTAGCCATTACCTGCTTTATTTTACTCTGAAGTGAGTTCCATTGCCAGGCATAATGTCATTTGAGATACCCTGATTGGACATCACAGATGTGCTAGAATAAGCATAATGTCAGGAAAAGAAAACTTAAAGTTAGAAACAATTTTTATTCCATTGAGGACAAGTTGCTCTCCTGTACAAAATGACAGGAGTGAAATACAATTGACTTGCTGTAAGGTATAATCTGGTTGGTCCCAGAAGGTGTGGTATCATATCAGGAGCTCAAAATGTGATATGTTTCTGTTTTTACCCCACTGAATTAGATTTAGACTTTTATATACTGACTGTTTTCATCTCTTACTATAATTTAAGGCATCTCTTTTAGTATTACATCATTTTTGTACACATTATTTTTAATAGCTTTAAAATAATTTATGAAGTGAGTTTAATTTATGGCTTAGTCATTCCTCTATTGTTGCTTCTTCTCCTTCTTCTTCTTTTTTTTTTTTGCTATTATAAACAATTCTGTGATGAACATTTTCATACATAAATCTTGGGCTGTGCTTTCACTCCCTTGGTTAGAGAATTCATAAGAACTTTGGAGCCAGTCTGCCTGGGTTCAGATCCTGGTGTGTAAAGTTGTGCAGGTTGTGTATCAGCTGAAGTGAATGATACCTCCTAGTTTAGTGCAGTGTACAACCTGCAGAACCATATGTGGCAGCCTTGAATCTTGGCTCTGCTATATACTTGTTCTGCGAACTTATGCAATTGTCTTTATAGTTTTGTTGCTGTAGTTTCTGTATCAATAAAGTAGAGAAAATAATACTTACCTCATAGAATTATTGTAAAAGGAAATGAGATTATAGCCTTAGAATAGGCTTGGCACATAGCAATTGCTATGTATATTTTTTATTATTATTATAATTTATGATCATATTATTATTGTCAATGATTATGACTTTTGTTGCAAACTACCAAGTTGAGGCTCATCTTTAAGTGACTGAAGACCTAATATAATTCTCTAGACTCAAGATGATGTCATGATTTGGATTTAAGACTCTTCAAGATCTATAGAACAAAATATGTCTACTCTTGGTGCCATGTTGAGGAGAGGCTGAAAGCCAATTTTTCATAGGGGAAATGAGGCAAAGATATGGAAAGTCAGATGGCCCTGCAGGGGAGTAGGAGTTCCAGAGGATAGGTGTGATTATGGGATTATGATTACAAAAAAGGGACAAACAATGAAGGAGGCAAGTGTGGAGGAATTTGGTGGGGAGGAGAGATGATTGGAAGCTCTCCATGAAGAGGTGGAACAGAAATCTGGTTCCCACCAGAGGCAGATGTTTAAGCACCTCCCGTCACAGTTATTTCTGAGTCTGGGTGTTTTACTTACCTTTGATTTCATGTGGCATTATGGTTCATATGACAGTCACATGCTTTCATCTGTTCTCCTACTCTGAAAATTTTCCTCTGGGATAATGATAACCTTGTTAACAAACACCAAAAATTTTCAAAGGAATGCTTTCAGAAAGATGCAAAATGCAGCAGAATGCTTGACTAAACCCATCTGGCTTCAGAAGGTCTCTTTTCCTCAGATGTGTCTATTCTCATTAAAACAAAGCATGAGATTCCCATGCCTAGGGACAGAAAAAACTCTACTGCAGGCAGTTTCAGAGACAGCTCCATGCAGAATAAGCAAAGTGGAGGCGTGGGCCTGTCTCTCACTCCTTTGGGGGGGCTGTGGAATGCTTTTTCCTTCCTCCCCTCTCACATCTGCCCCTCCTTTCCAGGGAGGAAAAGCCAATCAGATTGTTTGGGGGCTAGAGCATTCTTTGGGCCACATTTAACTAACAGGCAGGGTTACTGTGCTGTTTTAGTTTGGGGGAAGCAGATTGCAAGACAGGTTTTGAGTATAAATTATATTTTATTGGAGAGATGAAAGGACCTCAAGAAAAGGGTGGAGAAGTGAGATGGGGAAGGGAAGTCAGCCAATAAAGGATGTGTTGACAAGCCAGTTACCACTGTGGGCAAGTGGAGCTCAATCCCATAGGGGAACTCTGGGAAACAGTATAAAATACAGGACTCAGAAGTATCCCATCCCTGGGGTAAAGGAGCTGTATAGAATACAGAACTGAGGACTGTATAGAATACAGGACTCAGACATATCCCACCCCAATCATTAGTTGAGGGCTGCTCTGGGAAATGTTAATTCCCTGGCATTTCCAAGACTCAGAGCTTTGCAGAAAGCCCTCAGGAAAAGAGATGCAGACACTGGCAGTTGGAAGTCTGCCTGCATGCACTAAAATGGCAAGGTCTGAAGATTATGGGTGGGGCATCTACAGGGTCTGTTACATGTGATTTAAACAAATTCGGGTCTTCCTCTCTTCCTTTTTCCTGTTAACAAGTCTTGGTGGCAGAGCTAATGTGGGTAATGCTGATTAGAAGAGTAATTAATCACATTAAAATAGGAAAAGTTATTATATTAGGTAAAGTAATATGGAGAGTGGACCTTCTGTATGTGACCATGCATCTGGTCTTTGAATTTATTTTTTGTATATGATATATTTTGTTAGTATAAGAAGAGCATAGTGGACAAATGTATTGGTTAAGAAGTAATATATATCTTAGCAATAAGAAATTTGGAGTCACAGACATGTTCAGAGGAAGAAACTGCAGAGTTTTGATATTTTTGTAACTATGAGATAAATTTTGGTAGCAGAAAATGTCTGAGATTCAGAAGAGCTGAGTTGGAGTGAAAAGGGATACATTGATCTTGCAAGTTTCAGCATTTTAGGAATGGCACAGGACCAACTTTCTTCCCAAGGGTGTGGTCACAGGAAAGGTACATCTGCCAAGCCCATGTGAAGCCCTGCTGCCTTCTAGCTCCCCCCAGCCAGCTCAGCTGCTTGGAGGAAACTCTGGGCTATAGCGTGTGGAATCCACCTTCTGGTGGATTTTGTGAGTTGGCTTGGGTTGCTCTTGTCACTGGGCTTAGTAGGGCATAAATAGGACTTACTCTTTCTCCCACAAACATTTTTTTTTTTTTTTTGTAGAATTTTCCTTTTCTACTCCTCATATGATGTTGCAGGGAGATTCCATTACTTTTCCAGTCATCTTGGTATATTAGAACAGTTTCATTTGCAAGACTAAAAAGTCCAGTCTAATTTAACATCAAACCTCATACTTGACTCGTGTGGGCCAAAGGCAATATATGCAACCTAAATATTTGTACCCCCATAATATGCTGAAATAAAAAAATTGAAAAAAGATGAAAAAAAAAACTTCATACTTTCCAATTCAAAGATTTCCTCCTCTTCCAAAGTTAGACCAAACTGGTGGTTTGAGGATAAGCAGGGAAGAGGGGGAGATTGTAGCCTGTTCTTTCTGTCTCTCTGTCCCTCCTACTTCCCAGCTAACACTGCTGCTTTTGGCTTTTTCAGAGCGAGGTTCTAGGAAACCCTGGTCTGTTTCTTCCAACAGCTCTCTCATATTCCAATCTTACCACAAGATTCTCTTGCTCCACACACTTTCAGCCAGGGAGGAAGTTTCTACTTGTCCCTCTTATCAGACAATGCCAGCCTCCTAAAATGAGTATTTTGGGACTCCCTCAGTTGTTTTAGAATAGGAGAGGTAAGAATTTCTCTAATAATTCCCTCTTTAATTAAACCAAGTCTTCTTTTATGTAAGTTGGGTGTCAAAGATGGGCTGAATGGGTTTGCTTAGTGGTCCAAACTGCATGGATATGTCAAGCACTGTATCAGCATAGGCTAAGTGTTATAGCAAATAGCCCAGGAATCTCAGTAGCTTCAAACAATATAGGTATATTTCTTGATCATGTGGTCAATCAAAGCGAATTGGTGGTTATAAGGGGAGCTCTGTTCTATGCAGTTGTTTAGTATATAGACTTCTACTAGTATCTTTGCTATCTTCTGTGTGGAGGGTCTTATTTTGCACCATGGCTTACATTGGTAGTCCGGAGAAACCAATAGAGTATGGTAGAAATGACATTGTGTTGGTTCTGAGCCTGGGCCTCAGGAAACTTTGCATACTTCTGCTCTTTTTCTTGGAATCCTGCCACTGCTATATGAACAAGCCTGGATAATGAAAGACTCAAGTCCATCTGCCTGGTCACCTCAGCCTACAGCCAGCCAAATCCCAGAAGAAGAGAGGCCAGCTGACCTGCATCTGACTGTAGACACAAAAGGGAGCCACAGTGAGACAAGAAGAACCAACCAAGAAGCTCAGCTTAAGCTGCTGACCTGTGGGGTTGTTACCTTAATAAATGATTGTTATTTTAAGTCACTGGGTTTGGGGTGGTTTGTTTCATAGAAATAACTAATTGATGCAGGGAAGATACCCCTTCTTTTAATTGACTTGGTGATTGGTGAGACCACCTGAGTTCTTGTCACTTATATTCCATTGTGGCAATCTAGTTATAGGGCTCTGCCTATGTGTAAAAGGAAACTGTGAAATGTAGTCTAGCAGTACATCCAGGAGAGGAAGAGGACTTGGATATCAATGGGTCTCTGTCCTAAACACTTAGCCATTTTTATTTATCTTGGAGTCTTAGCCGAAGCTTCTGTAGAAAGACATAAGTGCTATGAGAAATACTATTATGCCTTGTGATAGAGATTGTGATGACCTAATGTTTCAGTGACTCTCCTTGCTCCTGCCTATCTTCAAAGAGAATAAGATTCTGGTTAAGTAGATTCAGGGCCTGGTTATCTTTATTTGAGGGAGAGAATGGAGGAAGCTCAGTTTAGGCCCACAGATGTGAGTCACAACCTTCAACTGCATTTTTAAAGCCCCTCTAGTTTCTTCTGTATAGTTACTTTGGTGAGGACCCCATCAGGAGGAGAGGGCATGGCAGGATTTATATATTCCTGTGTTGCTGTGTTGTAATTGATGCCATCACAGCAGCATCAATATCTTTGTTCATTGCTCTTAGGAGTCAGTACCCAGTCTGTTGTCTATAGTGTCTAGAAGTAAGACTTATGATTCATGAGTTTAAATGATGTTTTAAGCACTGTAACACCACACACGGGAACTGTGGAGCATGTCAGACATATCCATCTCTCAATCCCTTCTTTCCAACTTACTAACTTTGTGACCTTGAGTAAATTCCTTAAATCCAGGTGCCTGTTTCCCTTTGGCAAAATGTAGACAATCACAGCAAACATCCCTGTTTCTTGTGAGCATTACATGAGAGAATGAGTGTGAAAGTACTTGGCTAGTAGACACTCTGAAAATGCTAACTGAATCTAAATTAAAGCATAAGCAGATAGTGTTTTACAATATACTTTGAAAAGTGGATATAGATCAGAAAGTTCAGTTAATCAGAGCACACTGTAATCATACATCCATGTAAGGCTCCTCTCTTGTATGAACCCATTTATTTAATTTCTCCTTTATGTGTGTTTCGGTGTCTCGTTTGTCTTTTTCCAAAGGTATCTGTTCTAATGTACTTCACATATATTCTCAAATTCATTTATCTTTGGAGAATATAATGCTCTGTGTGTGTGTGTGTGTGTGTGTAAAGTTTGTGAAATGGTATTGTGCTATAAATCTCTCTTTTTTAACCATTTCACGCAGTATGTTTTAAATCATTGTCCATGGTGCTGAATGCCATCTAATTCATTACTTTTAAGGCTAAATAGTATTGTGTTATATTTTCTACCTTTAACTTTCCCATGCCTCAATTGTTGGATACCTAGGTTGTTTCCAATACCAAAAACATGCATTAAAAACGTCTTCTAAAATGTCTCTTTACTAACCTGCTAGAAAATTTCCCTAGGATGTAAGCCCGGGAGAGGGACTGATGGATCACAGAGTGTGTGCATACTTGATTTTATTAAGGGCAGTCAGATGGCTTTCCAGAAGGGCAGTACTAGTTTATATGACCACCAGTACTGCATGAAGAGCCTGTTTACTGACATCTTCACCATCTTTCTAATTTTTGTATTATATAAAATGGTATCTCATTGTCATTTTTAAAAAAATTTTAGATTATTACAGGGGTACAATAAATTGGTTACATAAATTGCCTTTGCACTGCCCAAGTCAGAGCTACAAGCATGCCTATCCCACAGACAGAATGCACCACATCCATTAGGTGTGAATTTATTCCTCCCCTCTCCCACCTGCCTGACACCCTATGAATGTTACTTCCCACATGTGCACATTAGTGTTGATTGATTAGTACCAATTTAATGGTGAGTACATGTGGTATTTGTTTTTCCATTCTTGTGATACTTCACTTAGAAGAATGGGCTCCAGCTCCATCCAGGATAATACAATAGGTAGTTCATCAGTTTTTATGGCTGAGTAGTACTCCATTGGTATATATATGCCACATTTTAATAGCAACAAAGAAAATAAAATACCTAGGAATATATTTAATATGGAGGTGAAAGGTCTCTACAGGAGAACTATAAAACACCGAGGAAGGAAACAGCAGAGGATGTAAACATGTGGAAAACCATACCATGCTCATGGATCAGCAGAATCAACATTGTTAAAATGTTCATGCTACCCGAAGTGATCTGCAGATTCCATGCAATCCCTATTAAAACACCAACATTATTTTTCACAGATCTAGAAAAAATAATTCTATGCTTTGCATGGAACTAGAGAAGACCCTACATAGCCAAAGCAGCCTTAAGCAAAAAGAACAAATTGGGAGGCATCAATTTACCAGACTTCAAACTATACTACAAGGGTATAGTAACCAAAACAGCATGGTACTGGCATAAGAACAGAGACATAGACAAATGAAACAGGACTGAGAACTCAGATATAAAATCATACTCATATAGCCATCTGATCTTTGACAAAGAAGACAAAAACACACACTGGGGAAAAGAATCCCTGTTCACTAAAT
This sequence comes from Propithecus coquereli, assembly GCF_000956105.1. Lineage (NCBI taxonomy): Eukaryota > Metazoa > Chordata > Mammalia > Primates > Indriidae > Propithecus > Propithecus coquereli. The sequence goes on from NW_012148075.1 coordinate 3,067,313, forward strand.
GGTGCTGGGAAAATTGGATGGTCACATGTAGCAGATTAAAACAGGATCCGCACATTTCACCTTTCACAAAAATCAACTCACAGTGGATAAGGGACTTAAACCTAAGGGATGAAACCATAAGAATTCTACAAGAAAATGTTTGAAAAACTCCTATATAAGACATTGGCAAAGAATTTATGAAGAAGACCCCCAAAACAATCACAGTAACAACAAAAATAAATAAATGGGACCTGATTACATTAAAAAGCTTCTACACAGCCAAAGAAACTATCATTAGAGTGAATAGACAACCTACAGAATGGGAGAAAATATTTGCATGCTATACGTCTGATAAAGGGCTGATAACTAGAATCTATATAGAACTCAGGAAAATCAGCAAGAAAAAAATCAAACAACCCCATCAAAAGGTGGGCAAAGGATATGAACAGAAACTTTTCAAAAGAAGATAAGCTAATGGCCAAGAAACACCAAAGAGTCATTTTAGAGAGTAATTTTTAACAATTCAAAGTGGCTTTATTTTTAGGGTTATTATGTTCTTATTAATCTCCAGTTTTATTGCATTTTGATTAGAAATGTGGCCTGCAAAATATATGGTTTTTAGAATTTTGGGTTGTCTTTCTGGTCTAACACATGATTGATTTCTGTGAATGAGCCATAGACACTGGAAATCTATTCTCCATAGAATTAAAGTTTGGTAATTATTAAACCAACCTTTATTAATTATTTAACTCAAATCCTTTTATCAAGTATTAGCAAACCACAGGGGGCAACAAAGAAATTTATGACTGGGCTTCAGGGTATCCATAAGTCCCCTGACATATAGGCAATATGCACATACTTCTGAGTGAGGAGTGAGCTTTCATGAGATTCTCATAGGGGTCCAAGAGTCTAGAAAGATTAACAACCACAGGATTGCAATTTTTGTTTTATGTGTATTTGTTTATATCTCTTTGAACTGTCAACAGCACTAAAACTATGCTTTTAACAATTTTGTCTTTTTTTTCCTTTCATTTTATATATGGAAAGAATGTTGATTGATGCATATTCATGGATATTTATAATGCAATTGTGAATTTTATTCTTTATCATTATAAAATGATAATTATAAAATCATTAAAAAATCCCTTTTAATATAGCTGCCTTGAATTCAGCCTTGTCTGATTTTATTACTCCAATTTTAGCTTTCCTTTTATTTGTATTTGTCTGACATATTTTTTCAACTTTAGGCTTTTTGCTTAATTGGATTCTTTTTGTATCAATCATGTTTAATATGGAATTTTATCCCTTTTATGTTCTTTGCAATAAATGATATATTTGTTCCCACTTCTATCAATTTGCTCTTTTTTGGTTGTTGATGTGCATGCTTTTCTTGTTTGTTTCTGTCTTTTGCTAAAGGATTTTGCCTTCGTTGTTTTTCTTTTGTCCAGTGGCTTGCATACTTTGATTGCAGTCTATTTTAACATCATATTTTCAAGCCTTCAAAATTTTTTCCAAACATGCCATGATACATATCTAACTATTTGATGTAACATTTGGTGTCAAGTCCCCTTTATATTTTAAAATTAAAATTTGAGCATATTTTTACTTACCCTCTTTTTTCTCTTCCATTTATTTATACAAACTTACATCTTAATTTAGTTTTTTTGCAATTTAATAAATATTTTTATTAATATATACTTTCATGAGCATGTTATTATTTGTATTGTTTTAAATCATATTTATAAAAAATTTAGCCAAATTATATTAGCTGCTGTCACTAGTCTCTACTAATAACTTTATACTGTGATGTTTCCTGTCTTAATCTCTTAACTTTGCTTTATCTTTTCCATTGTTTCATGTCTATCTTCAAATAATTTTTTAAAGAGCATATATTTTCAAACCTCTTTTATCCCTGAGATTATCTTTCTTTGTCTTCCTGAATAAATGACAGCAAGGATGAATATGAATGTATCAATTAGCAACTGATGCCTAAAAAGCCATATCAAAAGTTAGTGACTTGTTTTTCCATTCTTGTGATACTTTACTTAGCAGAATGGGCTCCAGCTCTATCCAGGATAATACAAGAGGTGCTACATCACCATTGTTTTTTGTGGCTGAGTAGAACTCCATGGTATATGTATATCACATTTTCTTAATCCACTCATGTATTGATGGGCACTTGGGTTGTTTCCACATCTTTGCAATTGTGAATTGTGCTGCTATAAACATTCTAGTGTAAATGTCTTTTTTTATAGAATGTCTTTTTTTCCTTTGGGTAGATGCCCAGGGGGTTGCCGGATCAAATGTAGTTCTACTTGTAGCTCTTTGAGGTATCTTCATATTACTTTCCACAGAGGTTGTAATAGTTTGCAGTCCCACCAGCAGTGTTTGAGTGTTCCCCTCTCTCCGCATCGACGCCAACAAGCACCACATGTACTCACCAACAAATTGGTATTAACTGACTTAACTGACAAACATTTAAGTGCACATATAGTAGTTACATTCATCAGGTGTCGGGCAGGTGGGAGAGGGGAGGAGGGGATGGGTATATGCACACCTAATGGGTACAGTGTGCACCGTCTGGGGGATGGACACACTTGAAGCTCTGACTTGGGTGGGGCAAAGTCAATATATATAATCTAAACATTTGTACCCCCATAATATGCTGAAATAAAAAAAAAACAAATAAAAGAGAAAAAACAAAAACAAACGAAAAAGTTAATAACTTAATAAAGGCTGGAGGAGCAGGGGGATTGGGGAGATGTTGGTCAAAGGACACAAAATTTCAGTTAGAAGGAGGAATAAGTTCAAGAGATCTATTGTACATCATGGTGACTACAGTCAACAGCAACATATTGTATATTTGAAAATTGCTAAGAGAGCAATTTTTAATTTTAACATATTTTATGTGTTTTCACCATAAAAAGAAAATAATAAGTATGTGAGGTAATGCATATGTTAAATGGGTTGATTTCACCACTCTGCAAGGTATACATATATCAAAACATCCTGTTCGTACCATAAATACACATGACTTTTCCTTGTCAATTAAAAACATTTTTTAAAAAATTAGTGACAAAAAAATATTTATTTAGCTCACAATTCTCCAGGTTGGCAATTTGGGCTGAGGTCTTCTGGAAA
>NW_012148075.1:3082437-3129092 GCF_000956105.1 Propithecus coquereli
CCACCTTTTTTGTAGGCTTATTTTTTTTCTCTTAATTTTCTGCTCGATCTCTGTGACTGACTTATTTAATTGGAAGGAGTTGTCTTCAATCTCTGAAATTCTTTCTTCTGTTTGATATACCCTGTTCTCGAGGCTTTCCACAGTGTTTTGTAATTCCCTAAACAAGCCCTTCATTTCCAGGAGACTGGTTTGATTTTCTTTAATATTTCAATTTGTTTAGTGAATTTCTCTACCAAGTCTGGGATTTTTTTGGTAGTTTCTTTGTGTTGGTTATCCATTTTTTCTTGCATATCATTCAATTTTCTTACAATCCATGTTTGAAATTCTTCTTCTGTCATTTTAGTGTTCTGAGTTTGGTTAATGTCCATTGCTCAGGAGCTGTTGTTCCTCTTTGGGGGTGTGCTTTCCATTTGAGTCTTCATACTTCCAGAGTTCTTTTGCTGGTTCCTTCCCATCTGGATCAGTTGTTCCTTCTTGCCTTTAGATTTTCTTTTGGATAATGTCATGCCCTGTTTAGTCTCTGAGCCAGTCGGTGGTGTTTGTGGTTGAGATTCGACCACACACTTTATGATGAATCAGTAGATGCAGTAAAAGGGTGTGCAGGATGACCTCCCTGTCAGTAGGTGGCATTTGCAGAGAGGAGCGAGATGCAGTGCTGTTTTTGGGTCCTGTAGCTAGCTCTTATTCCTCTAGAGAGGACCTCTTGTGCCTTGGGTGGTGAGTGGGGCCCTGGGATTTCTAGGTGTGTGCTTATTCTCCACCTCAGTGGGGGGAGTGAGTCTGGGTTGGGCCTGGTTGGGGAAGCCTGCCCTCAGGCTCCACAACTGCTGTCAGCAAGGTCAAAGGTCTACTCTTTTTTTCTGTGCAAAACTGCTGGGAGGGGCTGAAATGGCTCCACTCAGCTGAAAGTCTGGGCTTGGGGGTGTGGCTGTCCAAGACCTGCACTCTGGAGCAGGTCTTGCTCCCCTCCACTCTCCGTCTCTCCGTGGCCTCTCCCAGGCCTCTGCTAGCAAGCGGGACCTCAGGCCAATGGATCTCCCCTGGCTGTGACGTGGGCTGGGAGGTTCCCTACCCAGGATTGTAGCCTCACCTTGGTGCACAGCCCTCTTTTGGGAGAAGGGTTGCTGCTCTGGCACGCTGATCTGCCCGTGAAGGCACACACTCCTCATTTGGCTCTTTCACAGATGTCTCTTCTTGCCCTGGGCAGTGCGATCCTGAGCTGGGTGTATGGGGTCTGGTCCGCAGGCCTGTCCCCTGGACCCTGGAGATCAATCCCTTACTCTGCCAGGGGGAGGGGTGCTGGTCTTGAATCACCTACAGGGTGCCCAAGCTGGATCGATTTCACTCCACCTTGGGATTTGCCCCACTCTCCTGGAGTCTCCAGGCAACTAGCACCTGGGAGGGCTGGCGGGTAGGGAACTCACAGTCTGAGTGCCCTTCAGTCTGCTGTATGGCCCCAAAAGGAAAGGTCTCATTCCTTGGAGATCCCTCCGTGTGATGGCTAAATTGTCTCTCTGGGCACCCATGGGTAGGGAGGGGGAAGGAGAGAATGGAGTACTGTGGCATCTGCCAATAGGCTCTGGTCTGCACCTGGGGAGGTGCCCCGAGGTGGCTGGGAGCCCGGTGCTGAGTCGGCAGGAGGCCACTGCTCACTGGCGGCAGCCGTCTCTGCACTGGTGTCCGCAGGTCTCTCCAGCCACTCAGGAGCCACCAGCAGTCCGAGATGCAAGGGAGGGGGAAGTTAACCTCTCCACCTACCCTTATCGCTGGTCTCCCAGCCTCTCAGGACCTTTCTCCTTCCAGGTCTCCTCCGCAACGTCTTCCCATAGAGTCTCCTGTAGTTTCAGGCACACTTCCTTCCGACCCTCACTGGATCTATGTTTCTCTGCTAGCTTATTTTTTTACCTTTCTTCTAAAATTTGTCTTTTTTGCAGAGACATTCTGACTGGTGGCTTTTCTTGTCCGCCATCTTGGCTCCTCCCTTGATTGCAACTTTTTCTCACCCCGTGATGAGTCCAGGCTTCCACCCTCTCCATTTATGGCCACCTAATAGTTTCAGGAAATTTGATTCTGAACTGTTTGGTTGATTATTTCCAGGGACATTGTGTAACCTCTGAGTGTTCTCTTTTTGTTGTTGTTTTTCTGTAGGTTTTTAAAATAATAGTTTCATATTTATCTTTCCCTTTATTTATAATCAGAAAAGCAAAATTTATCTAGAATCACTTTTTTATTCTTTTGTCGGTTCTTTTAAAAGTTACATGTTAAAAATTATATTAGTAAAGTGCTATATGCACATGCTTAAACACCAATCTGTATAGAGTAGTATAAAATATTAATGAAAAGTAAATCTCTTCCTCCACAATATAACCCCTTGCTAGCAGTAACCACTCTCAATAGTTTCATGGTATACACTAGAAAGTTTATTTTATGCATCCATAAGGGCAGACACATATAAATACATATATTTTACTCAAATAAGATAATGTTATTCACATTATTCACTCCTTTTTATTCTTCACCTAAAAATATATTTTGAAGATGTTCCCATGTCAGTATATATAGAATTATTGCATTTGTTTTTAACAGGTCCATAGAATTCTATCATATGAATCAATCAAAATTTATTCACTCATTCCCCTATTGTCAAAGATTTAAGTATTTTTAAGGTGTTGGTAGTATATTTTTTTCTATAACATAAATTTTGTGGTGAATGCCATCATGACTTTCTGTATATGTGATATGTATCTCGAGATATATTTCTAGGAAAGATGCTTTTAGGAAAGACTACATGTATTTTATATTTTGGTGGGTATTGGCAAATTGCCTTTGAAAATGTTTCAACAATTCATAAATTAACCAAAAGGAAATGGCTGTGCCTGTTTCCTCATTTGTTTTTGAAAAATATCTGATTTTATAATTTGTTCAAGATTGCTAATCTGATAGGTATTGGTATCTTGGTGTTGTTTTTTTTGGCATCTTCATATGGTTATTGGCCACTTATATTTATCACTTTGTGAATTGCTTATTTATATCCTTTATTCTTTCCCTTTATTTAAACTGGGCTGTTTACTTTCTTTTTACTGATTTTTAAGAACTTGTTCACAAGTAGCATAAAGTGGTGTTAAGCAGGGCCTCTCGTATTAGTCTGCATGGTTTCATATTCTGACTGCATTACCTGTCAACCGTTTGACCTGGTACAGGTTACCTAGTCTTTCTGTATCTCTGTTTCATCATCTATAAAATGTGAATAATAAGAGTATAACTTAGGTTTCCTGTGAGAATTAAAATAGATAAGTCATATAAGCACTTATCATAGTACTTCATTCATAATAATTGCTAAATTGATGTTAGTAATAATAAAATGATACTTAAAATATTAGCTCATTGTCTATTCTATGCATTGCAAGAATATTTTTTCAGCTTTCTAATTTGTTTTCAATTTCAAAGGCATTTTTTTTAGACAAGGTCTTCCTCTGTTGCCTAGGCTAGAGTGCAGTGGCACAGGTGCGTGCCATCCCACCTAGCTAATTATTTTTTATTTTTATTTTTGTAGAGGTGGGGTCTCTCTGGGTTGCTCCGGCTGGTCTCAAACTCCTGGCCTCAAGCGATTCTCTCACCTCAGCCTTCCAAAGTGCTGGGATTATAGGTGTGAGCCATTGTGCCTGGCTTCAAAGCCATTTTAGTCTAAGGTTATTTTTAAACATGTAATGTTGAATTTTTCTAATAATTTTGGGGCTTTATTTTTTAGTTTTAAGATATCAATTTATGTTTTGATATAAGGTTTGGAATATTAATCCATCTTCATTTTATTTCCAAATGGTAAGCTAGTTGTCCCAATACTATTTTCATCTCTAATAAAATATGTCAATTTTATCATATTCTAAATTCCCACATACTTTTCATTTTTCTTATGGACTCTCTGGATTCTTCCATTTTTTCTCCTGTGTGTTCCTTCTCCTGTACCAAATTACTTTTAATTGCTACAGCTTATAATTCTTTTCACTAGTATGTCTATTTCCTTTCATTATTCATACTTTTAATTATTTTTCAAGTTAAATATACACATTTGCTTATCAGTTAATTTTAATATAATTTTAAAAGATTTTAAAGATTGAATAATATAAAGTAGTATTTTATCATAAGTGTAAGTAATAAATAATGCTAAATGAACACCTGTGATCCCACTATCCTGAGAAATAGAACATTCCTTAGAAGTATCACTTAGTAGGTCCTCTATGTCCCCTACTCTCATCTCTAGATGCAAACACTATGTTGAACATGTGTTTACATATTTACGTGTATGAAAATGGATTGTTTAGCTTTACCTGTTTTTCAACTGTGTATAAATTATTTTGTTGAATGAATTCCTTTGACCTGGTGCTTTTGCTCAATATTTATAATATTTATCTATGTTAACTTTTTACTGCTATTTATATTCTATTACATAAATGTATCACAATTTTTTTTATATCTTCTGTTTATGGGCATTTGGATTGTTTCCAGATTTTTTTTTTTTTCAAGTATTATTGCCCACACTATTGTAATGAACATTCTTGAATATTTCTTTTTGGTGCATGTACTTAAAAGTTTCTCAAGGAGTAGAATTGCTGAGCATTGGGCACACACATCTTCAGCCTTGCTAGCTATTGCCAAATAGTTTTCTTACATGGCTGAACTAATTTATACTCCCACCAGCAGGTTATAAGAGAGTATCACTTTCTCCAGGTTCCCTATCCTCTTGCTACCCAAATGCCCATCTCTATAGCAAGCACCACCAACGTTATTTAGAACCATATTAAAATAGTTTGGGGAGAATTGGCATCTTTACAGTTTTGCATCTTTCCATTTATTTAATACTACATTTATGTTCTGAGAGTTTTAAAATTGTTTTCAATTTCTTATTAGACTTACTAATATTTTCCCAAAGTTTTTATTATGAATTTTTAAAGCCAAATAGAAAAGATTGATAATATTATTATATGTTTGCTGAACCATTTGAAATTAAATTGTGTATATAATGACACTTCATTGCTAAATAGTTTGGCCTAATTCTAAGAATATATACAGAAGCTCAACATTATTATCTTACTTAAAATAATGAAGAATAATTCCCTACTATGAGCTAGTACATTCATATTTTCCCAGTTATCCTCAAAATGTATTTTAAAGCTGTTTTTTTCAAGAGAGAATTAAATTTTCACACATTACATATTGCATTTTGTTATCTCCTTTTTAAGAATGATATTCTCCCATAATTCATGACATTTTTATGTAAGACTTTTTATTGCATTTTCAGACATACATAAAAGTACATGGACTAATAAGTAAATCTGCATGTACCCACTATCTAGTTTTAACAATTGTCAATATTTTGCCAATTTTGTTTGTTCTACTTATCTTTCAACATACTGCAACCACAATTTCTTCCTTGTTGACAACTTTTAAGACAATTCTCAGATATCACATCAATTTATCCTTAAATAATTCATTATGCATCCCTAAGAACTTTTCCCATGTAACCACCATGACATTACATCTCACAAAAATAATTTCTTAGTATTATCTCATTTCTATTCCATATTTAGATTTACTTGATTGTCTCAAATTTTCTTTTGAAATTGAGTTGTCGGAGTCAGGATCCTAAAAAGGCCCACACATTGTAGTTTTTTGTTATATTATTTTATAGGATGTGTAGTCTGAACATTCTTTTTGAATGTCACTTGAAATGTTTATTGTCTCTATTTTGAATTTTACACATTGTATTTTTCTTTCATATTTAACTTTATTTCTTTTCAAATATGTGAAACATTTATATGGTTTGAAAGTCTAAAATATATGAGAGCAAATACTCAGGAATTTCTTTTTCCACCCTCTGCCTTTCGTTGAATTACTCTTCTCATTACCTCTGACTTCTATAGGTAATTGTTTTTACTAGTTGTGGCTTATCTTTCCAATATTTCTTTTGGCAAAATGATCACGTGCACGTGTTATTTGTTTTTATTTCTTACACAAAAGCTACCACACTCTAGATAATGCTGTGAATCCTGCATTTGTCACTTAACAATGTATCTTGGAGATTACATGGGTGCATAGAACCTTTCCTCATTGTTTTTATATGGTAGGAGAGCACTCCACCGGGTGGAGATACCCTAATTTATTTAACCAGTCCTCTGAATAAGCTTGAATACATATTGTCTAGCATTTGGAGGAATATCTTTAGAGTAGGTTCTGAGATATGGGATTGGCGAATTGAAAGGAAAATGCTTATACAATTTGTTAGATGTTGCTGCTGTAATATAAATTCTATTTTTATGTTCTATTTTCTATCAGGCCAGACTTGGGCTCTTTCAACAGCTAGGCTTTTGGTTCCATTCTCCGTTCACTTGTGCAGCGGCTGAATTTATCACGGGTGTTGAGTGAAAGGGAAGATACATATGCACAGTCAATAGTTCATGTTCTTATTTCTTGCAAGATTTTACTTTCTCTGTTGGGGTGGTGCCTTTGTCTCTCACCCACACTATTGGGCCCTGCATGTTGTATGTGAAAATCTGCAATTCCTAGAATGCTCTGTCCCCAGGGGACTCCTTGCCTCCGCACCTGCCTATAGCAATTTTCTTATAGAGCTCATGTGGCCCCAGATAGGCAATTTACCTAAACACATATTGCCTTAACTCCTGTTGAGGTACTTTCCGAGTATTACAATATTATCTCAGATGTAGGAAAATAGCACTTGGTTATGGAACATTTGGGAGTGGGGAGTGAAGGGGGCTAATATTCTGCCTTCATTATAGAATAGTTCGGAGTGGGGATAGGCAATAGAGAGGGATTGCTCTTCAATTTCTAGTTCTATTTTCATTAATTTTTATGTGAAGTTTTGTCTGGATTATACTTGTTCTTTCCAGGTTCATGGATTGCCTTCTAGCCTGTTTTTGTGATAGTGTTTTTTTGTTTGTTTTTTACCTCTTGCTATATTTTTATTGATATTTCAGTGAGAAGATAGATGGGAAAGCATGGATTGGGGCTCCTAGCCAAATATGATTTTAAACCTGAAAACTCACTTTTTGTAAGTATTGTATCATGCAGCTATTTCTGTGTAACAAGTCATCTCCAAATTGAGTTTCGTACAATAATAATAATAATTTGTTCATATAGCCATCCAATCTTTGACAGAGCAGACAAAAACATACACTGGGGAAAAGACTCCTTATTCAATAAAAGGTGCTAGGAAAACTGGATAGCCACGTGTAGAAGACTGAAAGAGGATCCACATCTTTCACCTCTCACAAAAATCAACTCAGGGTGGATAACAGACTTAAACCTAAGGCGTGAAACTATAAGAATTCTAGAAGAAAATATTGGATGTTCTTGATCATTTATTTGGCTAAGCATCAACTAGCCTGGGCTGGGTTTGGCTGGACAGCTGTGCTTTGCTTGTCAGTCTGACCGGGCTTAGTTCTCACTGCCGATTGGGCCCTCACCTGCTCTCTATGTGCTTATCCTAGGGTCCAAGCTGAATGTCTGGGAAAGCTCTTCTTGTGGTGATGAAAGAGGAACAAGAGCGATAAGGGAAACACATGTTTCTTCTTAATGCCTAGGTTTGGAATTGACACACCTGGACCCAGGTTTCATTAGCCAAAGCAAGCCACGTGACCTAGCCCCAAATCAAGGTGTAAAGAATAGTCTGCCTTAGGTAGAAAGGACTGCAAAATCAGACGACAAAGAGATGGAATCAGGGAGGGAGGAAAAAGTGGGGCTAAAATACCAATCTATCCAAAGTATTTCTTGTGTGCAGGTACTATGTAAGTCCTTTCCACAGGTTGTTCATATCTCCCACTTCCCCAACACCTCTACAAAATCAATTTCCTTCTACTTCATAATGAGAAAACTGAGCTTGAGGGATTTTCAGTGACTTGCCCACCATCAAACACCTTTTAAAGGCTTAATTGGGGTTTGAAACTAGGTCTCTTTATCCAGCAAGTTTATGCTTTTCCAACTCTACTCCTTCACATTAAACTTCCCCCCCAAACCACATAATTGCTCAGCCCTCGGGAAACACATAGTGCTCATGGAAGAAAATCAGAGACAGAACCAGAAGTTATAAGCCGTCTGACATTTGGAGAGCTACTATCAGCTGCTCCCTAAGATAGAAGGAGGTGAAAGAGGCACCCCTGGGAAGAATCGTGATTTTGTTAATGGGAGTGGAGTTTATGCCAGGTATCAACCGAAACTTCTGGGTAACCTTGTAACTTGGTGTTGGCTGGATCACAGGGCTCCGAAGAGCAATGCGCAAAAGACCTCGAGAAAAACAACTCCAGCCATACCTGCTGTCTCACAGTTAACATTTCCACATCTGCAGTACAGAGCAGGTTAGCAGAGGAGAGAATCTCAGCTTTGGAGGTATATATAATAATGAATCATACAGTCATTAATGTGTGAACCCCAGGCAGGGAGCTCACATTTTGTGTGCGAGAGGAGTTTTTGTTCAGTCACAAGCGCTCCCCTACTGAGTCTGGAATTGCTCTCTGCACCAAAAATGCCTGACTTCATTTTCTTTGAATTTAAAAGGACATTCACAAACATTTTGGCTGAAGTATAAAAAAAACTTTTTATAAGGAAAAAGAAATTATAAGAAAAGATTAGTAGAATGTTATTGAAAATAGTTTCACTGCAAATGCCTCCAATCAAAATAGAGTTAAAAAAAATATTAAGGATATGCTGTGCCCCAGCCCAATCTTTATACCTCTTTGTCAGGTATTGTTTGGATAAAAGAGAACAAAGAAAGAAGCCTGATAGATACAGATTACTTGTATTTTGCAATAGAAACTAAAATGGAAGTTTCTTTTAAAATGATGTGACTAAAATAGACCTTAAAATTAATTCAGGATTTTCAATAGCATAAGGTATCATAAGCAGATGTGTAAAAGGAGAATTCAGAGTTTGGGCTTCAAATATTGACCCTGCCAGTACATTACGGGTTTATCTCTCTCCTGTTGCCTTCTTGCAATCTCACTTGAGCTTCTTATTAGTTATAACTGGGCTGTGCAGATACTTAGAGTTGGTCACTCTGTCTTTGAAAAAAGACCACTTGTTCCTACTGGGCATAAGTAGAAACAACAAGGGGCTAGTTATTACATATAGGTACCTAACTGAGGCATTCTTACTGTTCCATCCAGAAGACATTGTGAAAACATTAATAATAGCGAAATTAACTCCATGGTTAACAACAAACCCTAGCTTTCTTTCTGCTGGGGTGCTGGGTGGAACTCTAGGCCTTTCATTGGAGAGGGTAATCTTTACTGGACTATGACCTGGGCAAGGGGGATTAAGTCTCTAAATAAAATTATCCTGAAGAAAGTTGGGCTCTCACATCTTTTCTCACTTCCTTTCAAATTACATTCTCTAGACCATTAACATTCAAGGAAACGTCATCTAATGACTATCTGTATTTGTCACTCCTTTGGTGGTGTGATGGGGTGATGATGTTTTAGGCAGGGAGACCCCCAATCTTAACATTATATGCTCCCTGATAAGCTTCAGAAATATATATGAATAAGCACAGATCCATTTACATTTTTTCCTATGCACATATAAGTTTTTCTCTTGAAGGATTTTTTGTGATGGGCAACTTAGAGTGGTAAACGTGATCGTAGTTACTTTTTGGATAAGCATAAGCGACTCTTCTGGGTAGCAATATCTAAAACTCTTTAGTAAGTTCTCAGAGCTGGCCATGGAAAAAATTGAAATCTGTAAAATTTGTTTTTAACTAGTACACTGCCAGTTCTTTGTCCTGTTCCTTACTACGAGAACTCTGAAGTTACTACCTGCTCCTAAACTGGTATAATTTCCCTTGCCCCCTCAAAGTTTGCTTTCAGGCAAGAATCATAAACTGATTCACACCAAAATGTAGGCAACTAACTGGATAAAGAAACACTTTTTATAGGGATGAATGTATATTCCTAGGAAACAAAGGCACAGGCAATGGTGGCTTCCAACCTAGGGTATGTGGCCCCCGAGATCCTGTGTGAATAGTAAAGGAGATCCTCGAACTATTTCAAAGTTTAAAAACACTTACTCGTGGAACAGCCACTTAGCAGATAAATAGTTTCTTTGTTTGAACTTTAATTCTATCAACTCAGTGTGGTAATTTGAGTTAACATGTGCTAAAGAATAATTTATAAATTCCAAATATTTGTTATTCAAAAATCCATCAGAGAGGTGATTCATGGGGGAAATTAAAAATGAATCTGAATGATGAAAAGTTTAGACTCCTAAATTAAAGAAATAAAGCTTGAATAGTAATGTTTCAGATATCTGCTTGAGATTGTAATAAAGGAGACAGGGATGAAAAGAAAAAAAGCCTGTCATAGAATGAGCACCTGCTATATGTCTAGAGCTAGACACTTCTACACGGAGTCATTCGCTAGGCTGTGGGTAACTTCATGGTGGGGCCTGTCTTGTCCCAGTCTATACCTAGTGTTTAGTGGAATAATTAGTTTGTGGGAGATACTTCATAAACATTTATGAAATGAGAAGGAGGGAGAGCTTAAACAACTCAGCTAAGAACATACATGTGGAGCTAATATTAGAATCTAGATCTGTCTCAGTAGCTTACTTTTCTTTCTTTTCTTTTGCCTCACCATGAATTTGGATCAATGGGATGGAGAAGTATCATCCTTGATGTTTTGAAGTCATCCACACAGAAAACTGTATCTTGTAGATTACTCACCTATACATCTACCGACTGACCTTGGAATTATTGTTGTGACTTGGTCCTGAAACGGAAAACTTTCTGTTTTGCACAGTGCCAGCTGTTTCCCCATATCGCTCCAAAGAGAATGTCAGAAATGAATGACTGAGTCTTATTTGTGAGCTCTGACTTCTCGCAGGCACAGAAGCCTTATGTGTAGGCTGTGCTGAGGCTCGTGGAATCTGGCTTTGAGCTGACCCACGTAGCTGGGGTATGAATCTCAGGTCTTGCTTGTGCTGCTCTCCAGAGTCCCAGTTTGAAAGGTGCAGCGTTGGCCACAGTGGGTCCAGATGAACAACAAAAAGAGCCTGCTGGCAGTGTGAAACATGGAGAAAAGACTTCTTTTCACAGTCATTGTCTGGCTTTGTCAATCAGCCTCAGAATTTTTTTCTGCAGGGCTGGAATGCCACAGCTCAGGAAAAAGGATGACATCAGGAATGGAATGCATACACACACACACTCACACACTCACACTCACACACACATGCGGGAAGGAAAGAAAGAGGTGTAGTGGCATTAAGTCTTGTGTGTTAAGGATGAGAGATCCCATCTTTCACAGTTATATTAGTTTAATTTCAATAAACATGTATTTAAAGCCCACTCCTGTTGAGCACTGTAGTAAGCAGACTCTCCGTGGGCTCCAAGTGGAATAAAAAGCCCCTTAAGACAAGTCTCCACCCTCACAGTCTAGAGGGAGAAGCAAAAAACAAAATGAAACAAAACAAAACCCAAACAAAAACAAAAACCACCAACCCAGGTACTAGGCTTGAGAATGTATAAGCACTTCCACAAACATCTCATTTAGCCCTGTTTGCAAAGCAGATGAGGCAGTGTTATCTGCATTTTACAGATGAGAACAAGAGCCTTGTTTAAGATCACAGAGCTAGTAAGTGACAGTCCCATAATCCAGGTCATGAAACTCCTGTTTCAAAGCTTTTCCCACAATATGACATTGCCTCTTTGTAAATGCTTGGTTATAATATAGCACTGTGTTGACAGAGCACAAAGAAAAAAAAAAAAGATTAATTCTTTCAGGGCCAAGGGAGATGGAGGATCAGGCTTCTCAAAAGAAGTAATTTTCCATAGGTAGAGGAAATAGAGACTGTTGCAGGCAGAAAGACACAATGAGGTGGGAAGGAAGGCAGTGCGCCTGTGTAGAGCAGTGGAGAAGGAGCCGCCTCTTTCATTCACACTCTACTAAATGATCCAGTAGGTCCAAGAGAAAACAGCGATATGGAAGCTTCCGTCTGCCTCCAGTTTGACTCCTCGGTTTCTATTTCCTATGTGGGTCCTCAGGAAATGCATGTGGGGAGAAATAACCCCTTTTCCTGGGCATACCCCTAATTCAGTGGCTTTGCAGGGCTCACTGTGAAAATCTTGTCCATATACTACAGAATACGTATCTACTGGTCGTCAAGAGATGGGTACAGAGGGTTCAGGGTGTTGTTTTGTTTCACAAAAGTGCTTTCAACTTTTGGTGTGACTTTGACTGTGACTTGGCCTCAGAGATCCTATTTCTTCATCTGTAAAATGGAGGGGCAATCATACCAACTATACAGGGTTGTCACAAGGATTTTTTTTTTTGAATGTATGCAGATAACTATATTGCCATAAATTAAGAATACAAATAATTTTCAAATTTTGAGAAATAAAATATAAAGATTAATGCTTCAGATTTTGCTTACAACAGTATACTTTACCCAATTTACTATAAGCTATAAATAGCTCAAAAGAAAACAAAAAGTTTTCTTGACTGTGGAAAACAAAACAGAATCGCGATGTTTCAAACAAAAAAAGTTATAAAAATTATTTCAGTCCTCTATTAATTTAGTCCCATGTATTTAATTCTTGTTCTGTTTGATGCTGGGTTAGCAATCTCGTGTCACAAGGATTTTTGTGAAGCTCATAGCTTGGTGCCTTACACACAGCTAACTGTTTCTAAATAGGAGCTGTTATGGCTGCTGCTATTTAATATGAGGAGAGGAAATAGGTGAAAATCTGTCAGGTACTGATCCCATACTTCCTCCATTTCAGCCAGCTGTGGTCCCTGTGGAGCCAATGACTCTGTTGTTATAGTCAAGTAGCGTCCTTCCAAATGACTGCTGAGACCTCTGTTTCATGGGTTCATGGAGAAGAGGAAGAAAGAGAAATCAGTTTAGTGTCTGATCTGGATGAAAGGGTGGATCTCAAAGTGTTTTCAAGGCACTGGCTTTGGTTTGGGTGATTCAGTTTGTCAGCAAGATATGATAACAGGCAGATGATATTTCAGATGTGGCTAGGGACTAACATTGCATTGCTAACCAGCAGCTATGAGCAGACCCTGGGAAGCGGCTGAGGGCGGGCAAGGGCTGACGTGTGGCTAAGCCAAAAGAGCTGGGGCTCTAGCAGGAATGGCCAAGTGGAATCAGACACCTCTGCCTGTCTTCAGGGCAAAGATGGCATGGTTAGGGGAAAATATGGCTCTGTGATGACCTGGATACCCTTGGCTCATTCCTGGCTCATCAGATTTTAGGTCTTTGGCTTCACAATTAAATCTAGATCCCCACTGAGTGGCACGGCCAAGGCTGCTCATATACCATGTGGCCTTGTACACAGAGACTCAGGATTAGCAAGACCAGGTTGGGGGTTCTGAGACAGAGCAGGGCTGGAGAAGAAAGGAGCCGAAGCCTACCCAGTTACTGGTTGTTCTTTGCCACAGCCAAAACTCTTCACTTCCTTTGGATGTGCTGATTCAAAAAGGGTCATTTGTCACCTATTGAAACAAACATCTGACATTCCATCTATACCATATTAACATTTCACAGACACGTCAGCTAAATCCTCCAGATTTGTAGGAATTGACATTTTTTTTTTTTCAGCTAGAAATTCTTTTGCATTATCTGGGACTCTTCTGTGTGGAGGAAATGCAAAAAGCAATGGAAAAAAATATGAGTCAGAAAGGCCTATCCCCCCCACTTTCTTTTAACCAATGGGTGTTAATTTTCTTAGAAGGTAGGAATCAGGAAAAACTTCCTGGGGATTTTAACTATACTCAGAATTCTCTCATGATCATGGTTGACTTTGCTGAAAGTCAAATTATATTTTCTGTGGGAAAAGTGAAATTTGAATTTGACCTGATGATGTATAGGTAATAGGGATGAAAAGCTATTAAAAGTGGAACTTAGTTCAAAAGAGTGATATTACCATTGTAGTAAAAGCACCATTTGTAGCTAATAATGTAGACAAGCTCACCAGCACCCGCTCCACTCCCCTTTTGGCTTGCTATAGAGACTGGAAAACAAAAAACTACATTTCCCAGACTCCCTCGCATCTAAGATTTCACGTGACCTGGATTCTACCATGCTGTTGCATCTACAATAAACTTGGAGGTAGAGATTTTGTGAACTATATCTTATCTTTTTTGTGAGCCTTCCAGTAAGTTTAAATTTTTTTTATCAATGTATAACATATATATATAAAGGTACATCTGTCATAAGTGTACAGCTCAACAAATTTTTCCAAAGAGAACACATTGTGTAGCCAGCCTCCAGATTAAGAAGGAGAAACCCAGAAGACTCTCGAGGTGTGCTTCACTCTTGTCACCACCTACCCAAGAGCAGCCACTATTCTAACATTTAACACCCTAGATTGATTTCGCCTATTTTTGAACTTTATGTAAAGAGAATCATACTTTATATGTTCTTCTATGCCTGGCTCCTTTTGCTCAACACTATATAAGATTCATCCATATTTTTGCACATGGTTTTAATTTGTTTGTTCTCATTGCTATACAGTGCTCTATTGTATGAGTATATTGCAAATGATTTATCCATTCTATTGTTGGTAGGCATCTTGTAGTTTCAGCTTGGGGTGATTGTTAATAGTGCTGCTATGAACATTGTGTACATTTCTATCTTTTTTTTTTTTTAGAGATGGGGTCTTGCTATGTTGCCCAGGTTAGCTTCAAACTCCTGGGCTCCAGCAATCCTCCTGCTTTGGCCTCCCAAAGTGCTGGGATTACAAGTGTAAGCCACCACGTGTGGCCTGTGTACATTTCTTTTTGAAAATGCACATACACATTTCTGTTGGGTACATTGCTGGGGTGGAATTTCTGGGTGTGGTGGACACAGAGACGGACCATCCAGAATTGTTTTCAAAGGAAGATTTGCTGCCCCAGATGTCAAGTCCTTCAGGGTCTCCCTCAGCTGTGGAGAGGCCATACCCTCCCTGGGGTAACCCATAACAGTGACTGACCGAGGTGGCAGTATTAAGGCATAACCTTTACAGTTCAGTGTAGTGAGGATACAGCTGCAATGAATATACCACACATGCTCTGGAGTGTCTAGGGGGTGACCAAGGGTTTGTTGGATCTGAAATGTATCCTACCTTCTCCTTCAGCTCAATCCTTTATTGGTTCCCCTTACTTTCACAGTGTGAAATTTAATGAATACCCTGAATGCCAAACCCCATCTCAGCATCTGTTTCTGGAGAACTGAACCTGAAATACTGGGTCTTGCCTCAGTAGATACCATACAACAGATTTGAATGAGCACGCCAGTTGCTTTGTATCTGTGTCTATACAGTATCTTTTGATAGACCTTATCCTGCTTGAACTTGCTTGAGTAGCTGTAGTGTTTTCAACAACGGAATGTTGGACTCTGTGTGTGCAGGGACTCTGGCTCCTATGGAGAATAGGAAAGATGTACTTCTTAAGCTTCTGGAATTTACATTAGGGCCAAAATAAGAGTCATGGGGTTAAAAAAGGAAGAAAGTCCTGGAAAAAATGGTGAACTCTACCAAGTTTGCTCTTTGATGCTCCATTTTTATGTTTCTAGATCTTTCATCTCTTTTTGTGGTGTCCTCTTCTGTGGTTCAGTCAATCCCTTTCCAAGCTTTGCAAAGCCCATTGAAATCAGGGGCTCAAATAAGCTGTCCATGCCAGCACCCACTGATCATTTGTAGCCTATTTTTTTTTTCTGAAGGGAAAAGCTCTTCGTTCTATATTCCTATGTGATTGAAAATTTGGTTGCAACTAGAAATTTGGATTTAAAATAATTTTCCCTTTGAGTTTTGAAGGTACCAGTGCGTGGTTTGTCTGCTTCTGTTATACTGTTGAGAAATTCAAAGCCATTTTTATTCCTGATCCTTTGTGTGTGACTTGTTTTTGCCCCCTCCGGAAGCTCATAGGATCTTCTCTCTGTTGAATCTTCTGAAATTTCACAATGAAATGCAGGGCACTTGATAGTCCCTTTAGATGTCCTTTATTTCTGGAAATTTTTCTTGATGATTCCATACCTTTGTTTTTTCTTTTCCTACTTTTACCCCTCTCCCTCTTTTTTCAATGTTTTTGCTTTTCTCCCTCCCTTCTTCCCTTCTGTTTGGTTATTGGTCTTCCTGGACCGGTTCTTTAATTTTCCCATATTTTCTCTCTTATTTTCCATATTACTTCGTTTTGATCTACTTGTGGGGATATTTCAACTCTTCTGTATTTCAGCTCTTCTGTGGCATTTTAACTTTTTGCTCATGGGTTTTTATTTATATGGTCTTTGCTTTTCAGATGTTCCTTTTCTTTAACATCCTGTTCTTGTTTCATACATGCATTGTCTTCTTTCATTTCTCTGAGATGATTGACAATATATATTTTCTGGAAGTTTTTTCTTTCTGCAGAGGTTTTGCTTCCTCTGAGTTGCCTTTTTTTTCCTATTTGTTTTGATTCTTGTATTTTATGTTAGAGGTTTTCTTAGAAGGCTCCTGATTCTTGGGTTGTATTTGTGTATGACAGATGTGGACTAAAAACCTTGGAAACCCTGAGCAAATGAGTTGGCTTGAAGAAGGTACATATCACTGTAGGATAGTGGAGAGGGGAACCCCTGATGTCAGTATCTTTAGGTCCTGCTTCCTGGGCTCGGCCAAAGGTAAGTCATGGCTGCCCATGTTCTAAGAGCTGAGAGAGGGAAGGGGCCTGGCCTCTGCCTTCAGTATCCATAACTTTACCTAACTCCACTATTTTTGGATGGTTCCCACCCTCATGTGTACCAGCCCAGGGACTTCTGCCTAATCTTCTCAGAAAGAAACTTCTAGACTTCTTCCTAGGTGGGAAGTCATCCTGTAGTGTGGGATGAGGATGGGGCCTGAAGATTTATGTGCTTCTTAAACAGCTTTCATCCATCCTTTTTTAACTCAGCTTCTCTTTCTCTTACTCCATTTCCAGAGATACAGGTTGAATATACCACTTCTCCCCCCCCAAAAAAAGCAAAAAAGCAAAATTCTTGGGATCAGGAGTGTTTTGGATTTCAGACCATTTAAGATTTTAAAATATTTGTATATTACACCATGAAATATGTTGGAGATGGTACTCAAATTTAAACATGACTTTCATTTATGTTTCATGTATACCTTATGCACATAGTCTGAAGGTAATTTTGTACAATATTTTTAATAATTTTGTTCCTGAATCAAAGTTTGTGTACATTGAACCATCAGAAAGAAAAGTTGTCACCATCTCAACCACCCACGTGGATAATCTGTGGTTTTCTGGCATCACCATCACTCCTGACTCTGAATTTATGTGCTACTGTTAAGCAATCATTTTCTTATACTTATTCACACATAAATACTTAACAGTAAAAATATGACATACCATTAGTGAAGTGAAAAAATAATGTGTTCAGGGTAACTTGTGGCATCATGTTGGTGCTCAAAAAGCTTTGGAATTTGGAACATTTGGGATTTTGAATTTTTGGATTGGGGATTCTCAACTTATATTTGCAGCTCATAGTACCTGAGTTTTTTGAAGATTGTGCTTTCTTACTCCAGTTGGCCTTGGATTGTCTGCTGACATTTTAAAATTCAGATTTTTACATTTATAGGGTCAATTACCCCTTGTCCATCTTCCATTAGCTTTGCAATTTTCAACATTTTGTTCCTATCTCCTCCCCTGTTTTCTCCATCTTAGCGAAATTATACCTTTAAAAAAAAAAACTTCACCATAGCTTTGGTGGGGTTTGAAAAGGAAGGAAATCAGATATTTTCAATTTGCCATCTTTATGCAGAGTTGTCTGCATATCTTTATTTCCAGTTTCTATCATTTTCCCAAGATTCACTATACTAGGACATTTCAAATGATTATCGTTTGAGAATATGGCAGTTTCTAATCATTCCAGGAAAATGACCTTCTTCTCAATATATGTAATGTTACTATAACAGTGTAAGCGTGTTTAATATACACTTTGAAAACAGTTTTATTGGCAACACATACTAAAGCATAGATGTCCCTTAATTTCCGTATTTGAGTGTGGGAATTTTAGATACACAAGTTTCAAGGATTCCTTCCCAACAAGATCAAACTGAAAACTCAGAATATCAGGTTTTTACTTTTCACTAGAGTTGAATATTTATTTTGTGTCAATTCATTCATTGTTATGATGAATATCTGTGCAGAAAACTTTTTCATGCATTAGAATTATTTCTTCAGGCTAGATTCCCAATGGAATTACTGGACCCCAAGGTATAAACATTTTTAAGCCTTTAGATTCTTACTGTTAAATTGCCTTCAAAACATTATGACATAATTATTTAATAGATGATAATTGGTCAAAATATGTTTATATATGCCCTTGGGAAAGAGTAGGGTGAGGTAGCTCACAAAACCTATTGTAGTAGCTGAGCACACACATATAAACACCCCCCAAATCTTGGCATTTCCTCTTTTGCCCACTTATGATGCCAACTCTTTTGGTCATTATAACAGAGCCAATCCCAGACTTTTCCTGCTACCTAGAGTCCTGCCAATCACGATTGGAAAAATACTTACCACTTGCTTAGATTGCCCAAAGAACACATGGTTAGGGACATTTCTGAATGACAGCTCCCAGTTTTAGCAAAGCTGTGAAATATTCCAAATGGAAGTCTGAGTCGTCCCTGGAATGGGACTCCACGGGCATCATCACTATCAGGACTCCATCCTCAGGGTTTTCTGTCTTTGCTGTACTCCACACGTGGGGCAAAGCCCCGACGAAATGGTATATCGGGGACAAGAAGAGAGCATTGCTCAACAGAACCCTGGTGGTCTCCGGAGCCCATCTCCCTTGATCCATGGAGCACTTGTGATGTGTCTAGGTCATTTTACTTATGATGGATCTCCTGCCACACATGTATTTGGCTTTAAGTGAACCTGTAAGGCATAACAGACTTGAACAGCTTGAAGGGGAAAAATGAATTATAGGTACTCAAGTGAGGACCACGTCCTTTACCATCCTGCAGTGGTCAGGGGAGGAGTCACTTGAGTAGAACTCTCCCAGGATCCATAAACAGATAAATAGGGGGGCTGTGTCACAAAAACTCGGGCCAAAGCCAGTGCTTTATGTAAGGGGTGCGTGTGTGTGTATGTGTGTGTGTGTTTGTGTGTGCGTACTGGTTTAGTGTCGTAGAAATAACAGCTCCTGGTTTTTACTTATTAGTTTTAATGGATGGCACACCCCATAGTGGTTGTTGGGCTGACACTGAAAGTGAAGGTGAAGGTGGTGGCAGGATCCTCATGGATGAGCAGAAGATTTCTGGCATCTTGTTCCTGGGCTTTTTGATAGCAGTCTCTCAGGGACCCAGGAAAGCAACCCTTTGATAGTCCTCAAGACTGCAGCAGCCTCCTCAAGCACTGCTGCTTTAAATAAACAAGTCCACCTACCAGAAAGGACCTTGTTTACTGAGCATTGCAACTATCTTGGTGATTTTCCTTAGTATTTTATTGATGTGTCTGTTTGAAATGTCACAAAAGACAGCGACTGAATGCTAAATGTGCCGCAGGAAAGAGCTTGTCCTTTTGTGTTTGAGAGATTTGAATTCCGATTCATCTGTCTACCTCTCAGGTCCTTGGTTTTTACATCTGAAATGGAAACATGATAACTCAGCTCGTAGAGTTGTTGTGGGATTAAGTAAAATGGCTCCCGTGGAGGCACATGGCATAGTGCCCACACACAGCCTGTGTTCTAGGCACGACTTCCTTCCTGCTTCAGGAGAGAAGTACCTTTGGTTGGGAGTCCCATGCAGAGATCATCCTGGACAACTCATCAGATAGAAGCTTTGCACTCTCCCTTCTATTTGACTCCAAACGTTGATATACCTCTGGGAATCCCCTCTTTCCTCTGCCATTTCCTCCCACTGCACTAAGTAATGGCTCTCAAAGTGTGGTTCCTGGGCCAGGAGCATCAGCATCACCTGGGATATTAGAGATGCAAATTCTCAGGCTTCACCAAACCTACTAAATCAGAAACTCTGGGGGTGGGCCCAGGAATCTGTGTTTGAACAAGCCCTCCCGGTGATTTAGATGCAGATGCAAGTGTGATAAGCACTGGTCAAAAGACTCTGGACTATCATTAATATTACCTACTTTCACATTTGGCCTGCTTTTTGGACACAACCCACCTGCCTGAGATTGAGAAATCAGCAGAAATCTCTATCCACATCCCCAGCAGATGACCACCCGGTAGTGGAACCTTTATTACATCCCAGTGGTAGTGTTTTATTCTTCTCACCTGTGCAAGCCCAGGTACACCTGTGGTGTTCAGCACTCGGCAAGGCCTCAGCCTGCAGAGGAGGAAGCCTTGCTTTCAGCTCTCCTACAGCCCTGCATCTGGATCATGGGGCATAAACTTTATTGTAGTTTTCCTTTTACTTTGTATTTTATATACGGTCAGTCTTTGAAATGATTGTGTTTTGCCAAAATGGAGAGAAGAAACTTTTCAAATATTGCTGAGCATTCTAATAGTCTTGAGTGTTTTCCCTGATCAGAGGTTCACAGCATATACCAGTCTTTTCCTCATTTTCCAGTTCCAAAATTCTGTCATCTCTTTAGTAATTTGGGGTAAATTTTCACCATGTCAAGCAGGGCACCAACAATTACTGTAATTGTAATCTTTGAAATTGAGATCCTGAATATTATTATCAATATACTTATTTCTGTATTCCTCTTGTGTCCAGCATGGTTTTAGCACTCTGAGGATTACTCAGTAAATATCTGCTGAATGGATGTGCTCAAAGCATATCAAGCCTCTGTCAAACATCTAGGTCTGTCTTGATCAGCTGCCGGCATATTTTGAATGCTATTGAGTTAAGACTTCCTTGAGTAGGCTTGTGTTTATCTTGCAAGAAGCTTTGCCAAGATGAAATAAGATTTCATAAGGCCCCGGATGGTTGGGGAAGCCAGATAGCAGGGTTTTAATATTTTAAATAGTAATTATGTTGGGCTTTATATCAAGATCATGTAAAATATGCAACATCTTCTTTGTGTGATATTTTGTTGGAGATTATCAGGCACCATAGTGAGAGGCCTTGGAAATTACCCTGATTTTAACAGTTGTTTGGGGTTTGGCCAGAATTGGAAATGACTGAGTAGTCTCAAGAGAGATTGTTGTGGGCCAGAAGTCTGCTTTCCAAACAGGAACTTTTTGCTTGCTCTACCCTCTGCCCTGGAGTTCTTACTGAAATCTTCTCAGGCCATAATTTTTATAGCATTTGTTAAGAGACAGTATAGTATAATGGTTAAGAGCAGATGTTGGAGCCTGGCTGCTTGGGATAGAAGACTGCTTCCCCCTCTTTCTAGCTGTGATGTTAGGTATGTAACCAAGCTCTTCTCTGCCTCAGATTCCTCAGTAAAATAGAAATTATGGTACCAACTTTGTGAAGTTGTTGAGAGGATTAAGATAATTCATACATATAAAATGCTTTGAACCCTTTTTTGGGAGAAGGGATGGAGTATTGCATGTCTGGGCTCACGTGATCCTCCCACCTCAGCTTCCCATGTAGCTGGGAATACAGGTGTGCACCACCATGCCCTGCTTTGCTTTGAATATTACTTGGCACAAAGAAAGCCTTGAATCATTGTAATCTATTACTATCACAATTTAGGTTCAGGTCTAAAGTTACCTGTTCTGAGAGGCGTCTCCTGACCACTCAGTCTGAAGCAGTCATCCCTAAGTCAACTCCATCTCTGTGACACCACCATTTTATGGCCTTCATGACACTTAGCACAATCTGACATTAGCTGATATGAACATTTGTCCATCTGTTTACTTATGGGTCTCCCCAGCCCCAGACCATAAGCTCTATAATATTAAGGATTATGTCTCTGGTCAATGCTGAATTCTCAACATCTAGAATACTGCCTACATCACAATAGTCATTCAGTAAAAATTTGTTGAATGAATTACAGGTTCCAGAGTTAGTCTACTTACGATCAAACTCAGAGCTATTCTTCTTTCACATTGTGAAGAGGCAGGGCATGATCTTAGACTCCAAGACCCCTGAAGACCAGCTTTTTTCTTGCAATTCTTGAGAGGTTGGGCTGCTCTTTGATGGACTTTGGAATCAGGTTCATTCCAAGATCTTCTAAGGCCTGAGAACAATGTGCAAGTTGTCAGCAGGAACATGGTGAAGAGAGATGTTTCCAGCCCTCCAAGGATGTAAATGATTTGGACTTTCTGGATTTTCAAGGGTTGACAACAAAATATGGAGTATATCTTTGTCTTGGGAAAGCTTGACTGTCATGTGAACTCAAGGAGATTGATGTCAATCAACCACACTGCCCATCCTGCCAATCCAATAGATAACTGCTCACTACTGCTGTGAGTTTTTGCTAGTCCAGGTTCTAGCACAGGTAACAATGGTCTTTCATGTGAAAAAAAATCCCATTTCTTCCATGCCACACTTGACTAAGCATTCATAATACCCTTGAATGCCTGAGTCTATGGTTTTCAGGGTTGGGCTTTTCTATTTCATATGCAGATACGTTCACTGGACATGGCCAGTCTGGGAGCACTAGATCAAGACTACTGCTGGGATTAATCACTCTATGACTCAAAGTTATCCTGTCTAACACAGATAGTGGGGCAGTTTCTTTCCCAAATGTCCCATTAGAAAGGATAGGCTGCAGAAACAAACAATCCCAAAGTCTTAGTGGCTTAATGCAAGGGAAGTTTGTCTATCTTTCCTTCAAAGTCTGCTGCAGGGTCAGGTGATTCTCTAAGGCAGCCGTCGTCCAAGCAGTGACTCAGAGAATCAGGCTGCTCTCAACACGCGGCCTCCTCGAGGATAACGGGAACTGGAGAAGAGAGAAGCTGGATAATGGTGCACGGGCCTTTCCCTGCTAAAGCTCTGAGGTGATGCACTTCATCTCTGCTTTCTTTTCATGGGCCGGATCTAGTTGCATGGTCCAGATAACTGCAAGGGCCTGTGAAGCATGATCCTTAGGTCCTCAGGAAGGGGAGGAGAAATGGGTATTGGTAAACACTGATAATGTTTACCACAGCTTCCAAAAGAAAATAGTTTGGTTAGTCATCTCACAGAAAAACTGGGACTACTCACTCTGCACCCACCATTTAAAGGGACATTACTCCAGCGATTAAAAAAAAGATTTGCCTTCTGCACCAAGATTGTGGTACAACTTGAATTTTCTCTATTTAATGAAGAAAAATAACATCACATATTTAATATTTAGTAAGAGGACCCTTCTGGTAGGATAACTGTTCGACTATGACCCAATAATGCATAGGATTTGGATAGAGGAAAAAAATAATATTTCAAGGCCTTGGGACATTTAAGCAATGACTGAGAGACATGAATGATTATGAATAGTATGATTAGCATGAAATTAGAAAACCACTCAGTCATGAGAGTCTATGAAAGGGTTGCTAACCACCTAGAAAACCTATTTCCTAACTCCTCAGATTGATGATGAAATATGGAGATGAAATATTCAGGTCCTTGTATAGAGTTGTCCATTTTTTCAAGAAGATCTGTGGATGCCTACTGTATGCTGGGCATTGGAAGTAGAAGGGGAAACAAATATAAGACATGGTTCACACCTTCAGAAAACTCATGGTCCAGTGGGGTTTATTAACTAATAAAATAAAAACTTCTACACAATGTAGAAATTGGATATAGAAGCAGATACATGGTAACGTGACAGCTTGCGAGGTCAGAAAAGGCTTCAGGCAGGAGGAAGTATTTTTTTATTTTTAAATTGACAAATAGAAATTTGTATATATTTGTAGGACAGAATATGATGTTTTGATAGATACATACATTGTGGAATGGCTAAATCAAGCTAATTAACATATGCATTATCTTACATACTTATCTTTTTGTGGCGAGAACACTTAAAATCTACTAAGCATGTTTGGATTGGAGAAGAAAGAAAGGAAGGGAGGGAGGGAAAGAAGGAAAGAAAGAAAGAAAAAGAAAGGAAAGAGGAAGAAAAAGAAAGAGAGAGACAAAGAAAGGAAGGTTGGAGAATAGAGTGTGGCAGTGTGGAGGACGCCATCTGGCTGGAATCATAGGCTAGGGCCGAGCTGTGAGGAGTCTTATTTGCCATGTTAAGGAGTTTGGGCTTTATCCTGAGGACAATGGGATGCCTTTGAAAGGTTTTAAGCAGGGAGTGACAGGCACTAATTGCCTAGTTTTTTTTTTGGTTTTTTTTTTCTGGTAGCTGGTGGGAAGATGTGTTAGAGATGGTAAGACTAGAAGCAGGAAAACTGGTGGGGAGGCTGATGAAATCGTCCAGGTAAAAGATGGTGGGATCTACACTAGGGCAGTGGCCTCTAGGGATGAAGACAAGACCTGCTGAGTCTGGCTTTGGGTGGCAGAGAGATGGGAATGGCACATTTCACTTTTGCTAGGTTTAGAAGTATAGGAGAGAGCATTGTGAGGCAGGATCCATCAAAAATTACATGAAGATTTCTAACTCTAGGCTTGCCAACTGTAGTGGATACTGTTGGCACCTTGTCCAGGTACCATTTATCACACTACGGCACCCATCCCCCAGCTGCTGGGAGTGTGGGCTGCTGAAGGCTCTCAGATGCACCCCTTCTCCAGAGAACTGTCTTCAGCTGGTTGGTCCTGCAAGCTGTACATGCCCCCTTCCGAAAAGCCCAAAGTCAATGGGGGACTCATATGGGGCACCAAATGTTGGACACAAAAGTGGGGAAAATTTTCCGTTGTAATTTATCTATCTCCAGAACCCCTGCAGATCAAGTCAAGGCCAGACTCTAGCTGAGACCACATCTTTGCTTCACACCTTCCTCTGCCTTAGCCTGCTTCCCTCCCTGCTTTCCTCCTGGGAGTTTGCCCATAATATATTGTGCGCATTACAATCCTTGTCTTAGGCTTTACCTTTGGGAAATGGTGGAGATGGAAGTTCATAAAAGATTTGGGGGAAAAAATGCTCCCAACAACTACCCATATGAAGACCAGAATTAAAGAACATAGTCTGAAAGAATAATATTTGGAGGTAAATGATGCGATAGGACTGATGGACAGATACCCTTGTCCTCTTGCCATGCTTATGGAAAAGAATCCAGATTCTTCAAAGCATTTGCTCTGTCCTTAGGGGTATGGGATGCCACTGTCCCCTTGGAACCCCCAGGATCTATGGGCCTGAGTTTCAAGCAGTTTTTGATGAAAATTCCAAGGCCCAGGAGCACTGCTCATCTGTTTGCAAAGCAGATGTGTGAGGTGGTAGGAAGCCGACAGAGGGTCCGATGTGGCTACTCTTGTCTTATTTTGATGGAGGCAACCTGGGTGATGCACCTGCAGTTGCTGGATCTGTTACCTCATCTGTAAAGATACGGGTTGGAACCAGATACTCTTAGCCTCTCCCAGACCTGGGTTTAATTCTATCTTCTGAAATAGATTTGCAAATGCTAATAACATCTCTTTCCTTTTTGTTTTTTGTTCCCCTGGGTGGCTCCTAAGGCTGTGGGCTGCAGGAATAGATAAAAATTTTCCCTGGCTCACTCCTTCCCCTTTCCTAAGCCATATTTACAAAGGCTTCGGCTCCCTCCTGTCCCCTTTATGCTGAATAACACTACCTATGTGGGTAGAAGTCATTTTTAGCCTCTGCGTCTGGGTCGAGGCTCCCAGCCCAGTTTTCCCATTGTTTTGCTGTCTCCTGTTCAAAGCGGCCCTTCCCATGCTGAGGAGTACGCTGGCCAGGAGGAAGCCGGGGCCAGGGTGGAGGGTGGCATTTGCAGTTACTCTCCTCCCACACTGAAAAAGCATCGAGTTGCTGGCACACTGAACAATACTAAAAGGGGCTGGCTGGGATTTTTATTTTCTACTTCCTGTTCCAAAAAGCTTTGCTTCATTTTGGCATGGAGACAAAACGCAACTACCCCCTTTAGCAAACACTATAAAACCATCTCCAGGCAAAACCTCCCTTGGTGCTTTAATCAGGCAGCTGTAAGGCACCAGGTCCAGGTTGATGCTGAGGGCTTATGTGCGAGGATGAGGCACTCCAGGTCATTTGAGACGCTGTAGGTTGTTTTGACTTGTCATTTTAGCTCTTGGTTTTATGAGTAAACCAGGGCAGGAAGTGAAGGAGAGGAAGTGGGGGGAGAGAGTGGCAAAAGAGCGAAAGAGAGAAGCAGGAGGAAGGGAGATAGTGGGAAGAAGATGATGGAGGTAGAAAAGAGAAGAACAAAGAAAACTGTTGAGGGAGGGAAGAGAGAGGAAGAGAGAGAGAGAGACAGAAAGAGAGAGAGAGAGAGAAGTAGAGATGTGGATGAGTTCAGAAATAATGGGGGAAAAATCTTGCTCATTTTAAGACTTTTGGAAAAGGAGTGCCATGGGCTACAGCCCATGTATTGAGGGAAGTTGGTCAGGGGTGAGAAAAACTGGTAAAAGATTATGAAAAACTTTCTGACATTCTGGTGGACCCAGGGTAGAAAGAATTGAGGAATGTAAGTAGGAGATCTGGGTCTTAAGCCCAGGGCACCCTGGCCCCTTAGTCCATCTTGCAAGCACAGTCTTACCTGCCCAGGCACTGACTGGTATTTCTGGGGGCTCCTTCTCTTAAAAAGAGGAGTGGAGCTAGGAGCCATGACCTTCCTCCTGACTCTTCCTAAGTGCAGCAGGAAAAAGGGTAGTTCAGTGGTCTCTATAGAAACTTAGGACACAGGGTTCTGCCCCTGTCCCTTGCCAGCTATGTAGCCTTGGGCGATTGCCTCAGCTCCCTCATGTGTAAAATGAGGATAATGGATAATATTGTTGTTCAGCACAGGAGGGTCCCTAGTGCATTGTTTTCTCCTGCTTCCCCTTGTAACTTTCCAGTGGAGTTTCCTGAGTGATTGTGGAGTCTGTGGTTTCTTTCCTTCACAGCCTGATCCTCTAGGTCCCCAGGAATAATGTCTGTGCCCAGCACGGGGTTGTTGCCTCCAGCCAGGCCCCAGAGACACTGTCTTTTTGGTGACTACGAAGCCTTAGTCAATCTTGGTTTAGCCACTGTGGGGTTGTGATGGGGTTTCATGCTCAGAAGATGGTGCCACAGCTCCTCCAGTCCCCTCCTGGCTCCTGGTATTCCTCTACACTTAGATGTTTTGGGCACTGGACATGCTAATGAGCCTCAGTGGTCAGAGTATGGCTGGGCAGCCAGGTCCCACCCTCCACTCAGCCACTGGAAGCAGAAGTGCAGCCTTGTGCTCTTCACTGATGGTGAGATGAAATCAGTGAAACAGGTGCCTTCCCACACCATAATCAGAGACGGTTTCTTCTTCCACTCTTTGAGCTCATTGCCTTTTCTGGCTTACCATTCCCCAGTTCTAGTGCTTTTGCCCTGACTTGGGGATTCTTATGGTCATGGAGCAGCATACCCTTGGGTGACCATCAGGCAGAGGCCAGAGACTTGGCACTAGAAACAGAGAGAACGGTGCCATGATTCAATGAATCTGTCTAAATTAGTCAAAGGAGAGGCTCCAGACCAACATCCACATTGTAAATTGCTTTCCTAACACTATCATTTGCCAAATCCCAACAGGACCAGGCTCCATTTTGTAGACATCTCATTGTGTCCTCACCCTATTCCCCTTAGCTTGGCAGGAGTGGACTGCTCCATTTTTCAGTGCAGATACAGGGAGGCTCAGGGAGGGGAAGGACCTTGCTCATAAAAGGTGGAACCAGGATGGGAAAGAGGCCAGCCCTCTAGACTACAGATCCAGAGCTCCTAGCCCGAGTCCTGTGGAGCTGGGTATAGGACACTTGCAGGTGATTGAGTCAGTGTGGATGACAGAGAAAAGCTCCCCTGGCTTTTAGCAGAGGTCAGAGTGGTGGTGACAGCCTCTTCTGCTGAGGTTAGTGAGGGTTGGGATCCTGGCATTGTCATTACTATCATGGTAGTGTTGATGAATACTTAATTAAGAAATATGCCTAAAAAAGGGAAGTGGCAAAACTTCAAACAGAGAGGACTTGGGTCATAGAATTCTAGAAATTTAATTTCAGTTGTTACTTCTTAGCAATTAAGGGTATGAAAGGAATAGATAGGCAGATAGGCTTTCCCTTCCCTTGCAAATGTAACCACCATCTCACACACACACACACATGCACACACACACACACACACAAACACTCATACTACTACCACTGCCACCATCAAGCCCTGGAGTTTCAAAGAGAGCCAGATTGTACTGCTGGGATGGCTAGGGAGGCCACCTGCCTCCTTCTCCTACCTGCTTCCAGGAGTCCAGGCAGGCATGCACCACCCTACGTATTATAGCTGTCATTTCATAAGGAAGGAATAGGGAACAGTATCATGTGGGAAGATATTTTATTTTCTGTGTGTTTTCCCTGCCTGGGCTGCTAGGTCTCTGCCAAGGCTGGAGAAATCAGGGGCTGGAGAATTAGCCCTTGTGTTTCCTGGAGAGACTTTATGTGCCCAGGCACTTGGCTCAGGCCTCTCTACAGCACGAATCAGTTTGTGTTACAAGGATCTGTTTCCAAGGCTGTCTCCACCTCTGTACTGTGAACTCCCACTGAGCCATGGGCCAAACCTGACTCATTGTTCTCTCTGAGCACAGAATCTGCTGGGGGGTAAGTTGGAAAGACGACACTGAGGACAGAGTTAGAAGACGGCATTACCCTGGTACCCTCACCACAACTTCATATCTGGCCCTCCTTCTGCAGATGTAGAAATCCAGACCCAGCCATGCATCAGAGTTCCAGGGGTCCAAAGATACAAAGGAATTCCCAAGAGACCTGGGAACTGAGCCAGTAAGTAACATGTGAGTTTAACAAAAGGAAACAGACCCCTTTAAACCAGGGCATTGGAATAGGCCAGACCAGGGCACTATCACCCTGTGAACAAACCTGCAGTGGCTATCCTAGGCCAGTGGCTCTCAGACTCATTTGAGCATCAGAATCACCTGAGAGGGTTTGTTAAAACACAGAGGGGTGGGCTCCATGCCTGAGTTTCTTCTGATTCAGTAGGTCCAGGACGGGGCCTGAGAATTTGCATTTCCAACATGTTTGGCAGTGATGCTGGTGCTGTAGATCCAGGGACACCCCCCCAGCCCCACTCTGAGAGCCACTGCCTTAGATCAACATGAGGATTAAATGGGGAGGGGGACATGGCTCTTCAGTGGTCCCCAAAGGCTGGGGATCTCTGGAAAATCTGGGCATTGATCAAAGTCAATATATACCACACTGCTCCCACTCTTCTTTCACTTGTCTCCTTCTTATAACACTACCCAAAGCAAAGGCGGTGGGGGGGTGGGCCAGGGGGAAGAAAAAATATCAGAACCACAACAAAAATGATTCTAAACAATAACAACAGCCATATAAAAAATAAATAAGACAAAAATACGTCCTTTGTGTTTTTGCACAGTATTCTTAGTTGGAAGCAACCCCAGTTCAAGACCAGGAACTCCTGTGGCATAGTCCAGGTGGGCTGGAGTTTGCCAGAAGATTCCCCAGCCCAGGGGCTTGGAGGCGGATCAGGTAACTGGCTGCTTAGAGGAAATCATGCCAGGAAGCTGGTGTGACGATGAACCACAATCCACACCTGTTTTCTCTTCAGCACAGCTGTCTCCTAAGGCATGGACGCCTCACCATCTGTGCCTTTAACGTGTGAAACACATTTTAAAATATACTATTTAATTTAAAATGATATTTGTCAGCTCTCTGCTGCGCCAGCTCCCGCTCCACAGAAGTGTTGCAGACAGAGCCCTAGTACAAAGAGAAGGGGGCTTGCAGGGTCACTGCCAGAGGCGCAGAGGCCAGGCAGCAGTGTGGGGAGCTGGAGAGCTTTTTATAGCCAGCAGTCACACCCTCACATTGTCCTCAGAGATCCAGGACTCTTCAGAGGTCCAGGGTTACACAGAATAAGTTATTGATATTTCTGGATGTAACGGCATCTCTGAAACACTTTATGAATTTTTCTGTCCTTTCTCCTACCTACAGTACACACCCTGTGGGTAAATATTAATCAATCAATATGTCTGCCTAAAGAAAACCCCTAATAACCCACAAGCTACTGTTGCTAAGACACATCCCTGTCTGGAAGCTGTCCCAGTACTCTGTCTCAGAGTTAGAATGTACCATCTTCCTCTTTCAAAGTCCAAATTATTTCTCTGTTCAGCCAGTTTGCTTCCCTCCATCGTGGAAATTCAGAAGGTGTTTTACAGCCTGGGTAGGACAGATTTGTTCCTGCTGTGCTAGGAATTCACGCTGCTCAGCCCGCACCACTTCCCGCAAGGAGGTGTCTAGGGTGTCACCAGGGCTTTTAGCTCTGTGTCAGCTTTGAAATAAATTGTAACCACAATTTGTAGCAAAAGGGAGGAGGTTAGGGAGAAAAGGAGAGGGCGACAGAGAGGGAGAGGAGAGACAGAGAGAGACAGAGAGAGAGAACTCACACCTAATTCTAGACAAATGTGTTTTCTGATCAGTCCCTAGAAAAAAATCTTCCCAGTTAATTGTGTGCCCTAAGTGGAGGGATTTTCTGCAAATTTTTATAGCATATAGACTAACTTGTGGTTTGAAGGAGAAAGACCACCAGGTGGGGCTAAAGAGAGGCTTGTTTCAGATGAGGCCGTAGCTGACTGGCTTATTTTGTGGTCTTGGAAAAGAGTTTATTTTTTATACCTTAAAATGAAAGTTAAGACCTCGTAAGTCTTTGCAGTTTATGTTTCTTCTATAGATATGATCCATGCTTTTAGCACTGTCCCTTTAATGTCAAACCAATTGCATGCAACCCTTCCTCCCTCCCTCTCTCCTTCTTTTCTTTCTTCTTCCTCTTCTTCCCCTTACCTTCCTTCCCTCTGTCTTTTCTTCCCTTTCCTTGGTCTTTCTCTTCCTTCCTTCCCTCTGTCTCTTTTTCCTCCCTCCCCTTGCTGCTCCCTTATTCTGATTTAATAATTCATTTGCCTGTTAGGACAATCCAATTTGCCTCTTCTCCACCAAGCACTATTTCAGGGGGCAGCTATGAATACAAGCTCCTTGGACTCTGCAAGAAAGGGCAGAACCACTTACTCTCTTATGTCAGAGCTCACTGCTCTAGACTGATTAGCATTATGACTTTGGAGAAATTCCTTCAGCAAACTTCCAACTGAGTATTTGTGTAGCATTTTCCAGGGAGATACTAACAGTTCTCATAATAATCTGAGTCTCACTTCACTGAAAAGATACTTGTGATCTGTCCTTCTGTGAGAATTTTTGGAACTCTTTTTTTTCCACTTTAAAAAATCATGGAATAGTTTACCAATCATAGAAAAATAGAAACATCTTAAATAGAAACATTTCTGAGTTCAGAGTGCACAGATAATAAATAAATAATGCTCTAAAATTTTAGACTAATTGGTAATTAATTTTCTTTCTAAGAGTGTTGAGATGGAAAGTGTTGCATGTCATCATGTCAAATTAGCATTGATTACAGAGATTTTTAGGTTTTACATTATGCAAATGCTGGCGTTTTCAGACTTCTCGTATTGTGTTTCTAGAACAAAAGGGCAGTTCTTTAGAATCTCACATCAATTGTTCGGTAGATGAGAGACAGAACCAATGACCTTGATGAACACAGCAATGAGTCTGATAGCAAGCATGTGTGCACACACACGCACACACACACAGGCACATGCCTGAGAATTTTGACCGCATTGGGAAAGGCATTTAGCATCACATTATGGGCGTACTGGAATGGGGGAAAATGGAGATGAAAAGGTGGGTCTTCGTGGAAGCCCACAAATGCACTCTTTCTCATAAATTGGATGATATAAAATTAACTGGGCACATATGTTGACTTTGCCCTCCAAAATCAAGAAAAACCAAGTGGGAGACACATGGAAAAGGCAAATGAGGCCTCCAGAAAGTGCCCTACAAAGAGGGTACCTCAGACATAGACCATGATGCTTTATGGGGACAGCACAGGCTGTGGAATCACATCACATGGATTGCCACTTACCCAGCTGCTCACTGGTTATATGACCATGGGGACAGTGACTCTCCCTCCTTCAGTCTCAGTTTCCTTTCTGAAAGATGGGACAATAACACCTACCTCCAGGGTAAACAAACAAAGTACTCAGCATAGTGCCTGGCAGGCAGAGCTTTCCAGACTTGACTAGTTATCCTATGTACAAGGATGCCTAGGGGCATAGAGAGGGTTTCCCCAAATTGTCACTGAGGATAAGGAACCTACGGGGTAAGAGTTTTGAGACGTGTCCAGCAATAAAAACAATTGACATTTGCATCCTGCTTTGGAGTTTACAAAGCACACAGTTATACTTTCATGGTGTCCCCACAACCTTCTTTTGGGGAGGTCAAAGCAAGTAAAATTTTTCCAAAGCAGGCATGAGAAGGCTAGTGATTTGTGCACCATCATACACAGCCTGAAATCCAGGTCTTTTGATTCCGAGCCCAGGGCTACGCTGCTACATTCTTGCAGGTACCAACAGGCATTCCAGGGGATCAAAAGGGTGGAAGCAGAGTTAGGAGATCTTAGTCCTGGAGCACAGAAATCATTTCTCAAAGAGAGAGAAATAATGAGAGGACCACTATCTCTCATTCTATGAGTCAATCAGCTATTCACTGATATAGACACAGACACACAGACAGACATGGACACACAGACACGGATACAGACACATAAACACAGACACAGACATAGATACAGACACGGACACACACAGACACAGACACACAGACATAGACACACACAGAGACAGAGACACAGATACAGACATATCCACACAGACACACACAGACACAGACACACACACACACATACACACACACACACACATCCCAGAAGAACCTGACAGCTAATTACCATTTACCAAGTGTCTGTAATCCATAAGAAAAAAGGAAAATTCCATTTCCAAAGGCTAATCCCCACTTTTCTGTAATGCAAAAGAAGTCTGATTTAGAGCCTGCTGGAAGGTGAGAAAGACTTGCTTGGTGAGTCCTAGGGCTGTGGCAGTGGAATGCAAATCTGGGTATCAAGGTACTGCAAATTTAATCTTTTCCCCCATAGCTTTACACTAAAGTCTTTCTCACACACTCTTTCCTTTTCTTCTGAAATGATGCTGGCAAATGCAGAGGACTTTTATTTTGCTAGAAGGAGCTTTATTTGAGACATGCTTCCTTAACGACAGACTTTTTATGTAGAGAACAACACTGCCTACTTTAAAAAAGTGTTTCTGGAATCAAAGTCTAAGTCATTTTATATCTGGTAAGTTCCTAGGATGCTCTGGGGGTAGGTGAAAGGGGTCCACAGACATCTTCACATCAGTGGGCTCGTAGGCAATTGGGCTGCAGATAGCTCCACCAGTTCCTTTGTGGAGTCCCTGCCTGGTGCAGGCCCAGCCACCATCTGTCCCAGGGAGGCTGGAGAAAATGCTGCCAGCTCCCCACCTCAAGCAACACTTCTCCCTCTGGTCACCTCCTTGTTTTTTCCTCCTCCTCTTTCTCTCCTTCCTTCTCCTTCTTCACCTTCTTTTTCTTCCCTCTGGCTTAGTAGGTTAATAACTCGCTAGGCTCTTCTGCATAGATAGATCCCAAACTTTGCTGCATAACCCAGTCACTTGGGTGAGCTCCCGCCATGTATCCTGAATTAGCCCTGAGAAACTGCATGTCTGAGCTTCTCCCCAGGTGATTCTGAGCCCACCAGCATGTCCTGAGTCCCTATGACAGTATAAAGAACAGCTTCAGATCACACAGAGCATTGTTTGTATGTGAATGCCTTTGATATTTGCAATTACCACAGAGATAGATATAGAAGCTAAGGCTCAGGGAGCTTAAGTAATTTATTGAAGGTAAACTATTTAGTCACTCATTTATTCATTGAATCATTGAGTAATTTCTTCTTTCATCATATATATTTTTAGGGCTCTGGCCCTATGATCTAACAGGAAATACAGAGAAGAATAAAAGATGCTAAAAAAAAAAAAGATGCTAACTCTTTCCTCAAAGTGTCCATGATATAGTGGGTTGTACAGCTCATTGCTGTTGCATCCAGGACTCAAACCTCATATTCTGACTCCAGATCTTATGCTTTTTACAAACTTTTCATTTTGAAATGATTATAGACTCATGAGAAGTTGTAGAAATAGTACAAAGAGTTCCTGTGTACCCATCACTCAGGTTCTCCCACTGGTAACATCTTACAAAACTATAGTGCACTGTTGAAACCAGGAAATAGACATAGGCATAATACAGTTAGCTAGACTGTAGAACATACTCAGATTTCACCAGTTTTTATCCCAGTCTCTTTTTACTAAAGTATGAAGCCACCAGTGGACCTACAGACCTCGCTTAGCCTTGATACTGGTTCTTAATCAAAATGGTTTCTGACCTCTGGGGTAATAGCACTGATCAAAATATGCAGAAGAAAAAAAATGCAGAAGACACAAACTCTTCTCTGGGTGAGTTTGCTTTTCAAAAAATAAAAACAAATGTAATATCTAGTGGACACTATTGGTGACCCCCCCCAACCCCTTTTACTGGGCCGGTGTACCTATCTCCCAGCTGCTGTTAGTGTTGGCTGCTACTGGCTCATAGTGGCCCCTTCTTTGGAAAACTGGCCTCAGTCAAGCAGGAGCCGCCTGGCCCAGGACGTTATGCCCCTTCCCCACCTCCCACAGCCCACAGCTCGCAGCCAGTGACTGAATGACGTGGGACTAAAGAAGGCCAGTCCTCTTGCTTCAAGGCGGGACTCACGGTGGGACTTGGTGATGCAATTCCTGCTCCAGAGCTCCCAGGAGGATAAAGTGGTAGCTCAGCTGCAGCTGAGACCACAACTTTGCTCAGCAACTTCCTGATCCATAAATTGACTGGTCTCCATAAATAGATCCCAAACTTTGTTGCATAACCAGGTCACTTGGGTGAGCTCGTTAAAACCATAGTTTCTGGGGCCTCATTTCAGGTATCCTGGATTTGGCCTGATCCTCTCACTCCTTTTCTCCTGAGATCACCCGTTCCATAAATCTCATGCTCCTGAACCCCTGTGTCAGATTCTGCTTCTAGGGAACTTCAGCAAAGCTATATGCTTATTTTGTTTTCTTTGCTCACCTTTTATTTTAGAGAAGGATGGTTCTAGACTCAAAATTGATTTCTTTGTAGCACACTGAAACACCCTCACGCACCCACACAGACATACATAGACATACACACATACTCACTCGTCTACCCGCCTCACCACACACTCTCTCTCACACACACCATAACCAAAGCAGCATGGCAGAGGTGACAGGGCAATCCTGGTAGCCCTCTATTATGTGCATATACAAACAGCAAATTGACCCACAGATCAATGGTTATGAATTTCACGTCACGTTGGGTCTCATTATTTTGTGGACATTACTTTGAGATAATCAATACAGTGTGATTAGAAAGCAATTTTAAATGTAGCATAAGATCGTAGCTGGAAATCCAAATTACTGTCTCCTTGCCTCCTCATTTACACAAAGTCAACTTTAAATTAGACTGATTGAACTGAACTGATCGTTTGTTTTTCGTTTAGCAGAGAATAACATCAATAAGGCTGCTTCTTGGCCTGCCTGAATGATTGTGGCCACTGTAAAATTATGAAGGACTGCAGTCTTTCAAAGCAGGAAACGGAACACAAAACTGGGATTTGGGAGTCCTGAGGGCTTCCCTCACCTGCTGGCTGTGAAACCCTTGGCATTTTCCTTTAAGATCTCTGGCTTATTTTCCTGTCCCAGGAAACAAAGATAAAATTATTTAAGTGAAAGTGCTTTTTGGCTTACAACGTGCTGAAGAGAGAGGCAGGTATCATGTTCCAGGGCCTCAGGCCTGGTCTTGAGCATCCCTTTCTCCTTTTGTTAAACTCCCCCGTCCCTCTCTCCTGTCTCAAACCAAGCACTTGAAGCCTTTTTCTTCCCTGTCAGCAAAGCCTCGTCTCGTCTATGACTTCTTTGAGGTACTCTGACTCTCTTAGAGTTTGTTTTCCTCATGAATCTGACCAAGAGGAAGGTACAGGTATGATCTAATAATATGGCTGGAATTTTACAAGTATTAATACTTTAATTACCCTAGATGCCCAAAACCTGAATTGAAACACAGAAAACAAAATGTGTCCAGTCTTTTGACTTTGGCTTATTCTGCAATATGATTTTGTGTTGTTGCTACTGAGATATTGCAAACAAGCCTTGATATTTTTCTGCAAATATCCCACAAGTGCTCAGCATTTCTTTCATGGGATGTTTGATACTGTAGAATTGCTCTTCCTCAAATCACCCTTCAGTCTGCTATGATCACGCAGCAACTAAGAGCAGCAACTAAGAGTTGGTAGGCATTCAAGAAAGAGGCTCGGGAGCATGTGGGGATGGGGCCAAAACTTCTAGGTTTGGAGACTACCTCCTCCTGAGTTCAGTTTTCCTTTTTTCCTGCTTCTGGAAATACACTCTTAATTCCTTCCTTTCCACTTGAAATCAGATATTAGCATTCTCTCTGAAGACTGCCTCCATATGGGTTGCCAACAGCATCAAAATATAACAGCCCAGATTTTGTATGCTATAAAAATATAGCATTTATTGACATGAAGTTAATTATATTGGAGTACACCAGAGGAAATAAAAAGATTAAACTTTTACCCAAGATACTCCATTTCTCAAAATTCATGCAAGTTACTGTAAAACTTGTTCAGGGCACATAGTCTAAATAGTTTAGTAGCTCAAGAAACAATTAAAGGTCTGAGCTTTCTGGAAGTTATTGCTGCCTATTTCTGGAGCCTGACTGGTGAAATCTCCAGTGAGTCCTGGTTGCATCTCATCAGCAAGGATGACGCCAGAAATGCAAGTGCTGTTCTACTGGGCTCAACTTGGACAGTTTGCACCTTTCAACTTATGGAATATTTAAACTATAATCAGAAATGTTTTGATGCATTAGAATGTCACCTCTTCATAATAATAAAACAGTGGTAGCAACAATAACTACAATATTCCGTAAGTGCCTCCTCAATTAATGGGAATCTCTGTCCACTGGTTGCATCAGCCTTGAAGGGTCATTTTGAAG
The DNA here is from genome assembly GCF_000956105.1 of Propithecus coquereli. Lineage (NCBI taxonomy): Eukaryota > Metazoa > Chordata > Mammalia > Primates > Indriidae > Propithecus > Propithecus coquereli. The sequence goes on from NW_012148075.1 coordinate 3,119,450, forward strand.
CTTTACTCTCAATTCCCATGTCTAATCCCTTACCAAGTCCTGTTGCTTTCACTTCCATAATTATTACTAAATCTTTCCACTCCTCTAAACTGCTACTGCCCCATTCTAGCTTAAGGACCTGTCTTATAATGCCTGGATTATTATAATCATGTCTTCTTGAAGCTGTTCTTGTGCCTCCCCAACCTATTCTATTCACCTCCACCAGAGTGACCTATAAAAATTCAGATCTGGTTTCAGGTTTAAGATGGCACACTGATTAGCCTTCCGGTCTCCTAAAGCCCCCCCTAAAAGGACAAAGGGAGAATTTTAAGAACAATAACGTGAACACAATAGTTCTGGAAGACAAAGGCAGGAGCCAACAGCCAAAGAGAAAGTTTAAGGAAATCCTGAATGACAGAAGACAGATGTGATCAGTGTGACAGAGACTAAAGAATGGGAGAAACTGCAGCCTGAAACACCTGAATGAGAGCAGTCTTCTCCAAGGGGGAGCAGATAAACCTCCGAGGTCAAAGTCAACATATATAAAATGCTGGTTATAGGGTGACCACCAGGGTTATTAATTAAAAAACTGGACTTATGACAGCTGAGTCCCCTGAGGGTGTTCCTCTTGCTCCCACTTCCTTTTATACACAGAGCATATGATAATGGCACAAAAGCCAGGAACTAGTTTCTAAAGAAAATGTGTGATTTTTCTAGGAAGGTATCCTCCTGTGGTTTGGGGGATCTGGAGAAAAGCTGAATAGATCAGAAATTAATCCAGAAAAATTAACATTAGAAAGAGAGAAATAAGGACATCAAGAACAAAGCAACTCCACCCAGGAAAGCATTCCATTATGAAATCCACGCCCTTACACGGCAGCTGTGTGGGACTCAGCCTGCAGACAGCTCCCTACCCGAGTGTCGCACGGGAAAGTCTGCTGGTCACCAGCACCCCCTCCGCCCCGATACAGAACATGCCTTCAGCTGTCCTGCTTATGCAGAAGCCTGTGAGGGAAGCAGACCTACCTGACTGCAGAGGAAATTTAGCTCTTTACTCATGAATATGAGCTCTCAACCAAGAATTACCAGACATTAAGGAAAACCAATAATTCAGAAGAGAAGGATCAAGATTGAAAAAAGAAAAAAACCCAGCAAACTTCTGTTGAAGAAACAGAAATGATTGGGAAATAAAAATAGAACTTAACTCTAATTAATATCCTAGAAAGAGAAGCAGGTGGATATTGTTTCTATTAAAACAAAGAACAAGATGTAAAAAAGAAAGATCAAGTAGTTAGTAAAAAAGAAATTCCTGGAAACTAAAAATATGTTCAATACAATTGAAACAAGAAATCAAAGGACTGACTGAGAAATAGAAAAGCCAGGGTTAAAGCCCAAAATTGAAGGACGAGTCAAGGAAATCTCCCACAATGAAAAACAAAAGAGACCATCCTACCAACGGAGAATGGACATAAATTGGGTACGTTCACATGTGGAATGGTAGACAGCAATGAGAAGGAGCGTACTACAACTGCACATGGCATGGATGAATCTCACTAACACGAACTTGAGCAAAAGAGGCCAGCCACAAAGAGCACATGGTGTATTATTCCATATATGCAGAGCTCAAAAGCAGGCAGCACTGCCCTATGGTATTAAAAGCCAGGAAAGTCAAGAGGAGCCTCCGGGTTGTGGTGACAGGAAACAGCCCGAGGGACCTTCTGGGTGTTGGAACATTTTCCTTCTTGATCAAATACTGCTTACACAGGTTGTTCAGTTTGTGAAAATTCAGCAATTTGTACAACTGAGTACATTTGTCTATGTATATTATACTTTCATAAATTTTACTCCCCCCAAAGTAAAACAAATATAAAACTCCGTGCATTCAAATTTACCAATTTATCTTCAATGGTTTGGGTTTTATATCAGATTCAGAAAGTCCTTCTAGTCTGAGATTACGGTTTTCTTTTTCCTGATATTTTCTTATAGTACATTTGTGATTTAATTTTTGCTGTTTAAATTGCATATCCGTCTAGATTTCATTTTATAAATCATCATTTTAAAAACTACTTCATGTCTTACCAGGAAATGTGTAATGATGTATTTAATCAGTCTCCTATTGTTAGAAGTATACATTGTATCCAGTTTTCACTATTAAGAAAGTAAAAACAAAATATATAGACAATTGAGGAATAAGGAGTTCAACATTCATCCATTAAGAGTTCCAGAAAGAGGACAGGGATAGTGGAGTGGAAGAAACCAATGGAAAATAGAGGAAAGTTCCTCAGAGGTGCAGTAAGAAAGCGTTTTCAGAGTGTAATGCTCCGACTCGCACCAAGCAGCATGCTGAGAAAAAAAGATCCACTCTTAGAAGCAACCAAGTTAAAATCGAACACTCCAAGGATAAAAAGAATGTCCTAAAAGTTTCTGTAAATAAGAAACAGGTTACCTGTGATGCAATGAGAATCAGCTTGACATCAGACTTTTCACTGGCAAGAGTGAAGAAATATCTTTTCTTTTTGAAGAAAATGACAATCCTCATTTTATGAATATGTCTCCATCCAAACTTTCAATTAAAGATATTTTTGAGAAGTCAAGGACTCAAAATACTTACTACCTATGTAGCCAATTTCAACATAATTACTTAAAGTGTTTTCCTCAGACATAAAAAAGAATATAAGAAAATGACTTAAGGTGCATGTAACAGCATCAGATGAACGAAGTTAGAACATAATGAAAAGAATCAATGCAACCTCTGTGATGCTGGAAACCTTCTTTAAGCGGCAGAGGTTTGGCAACGTCAGTACTGGGTTTATACATGCACACAGTTCGACACAAATATGCAAAGAGAGTGCAGCTTCTTCCTTTCTCTGTTACTGCTCTAATGTTAATCATGAGTGCCCGTACCTTCTCCCCATCCATCGCTAAAGATACAAAATATCCTCGTCCGATATCCTCTCTCAGTCTCTGCTTTAAACTATATTTTTGAGGTAACTCAGTATTTTTTCTGGAAATAGGCCAGCTTCTATTAATCTTCTCTTTCCTCTTTGTCCTTCCCAAGATGATATGTAGGTATTTTGGGGAGAGATTTATGTATTCTCATGATGCTGGGGAGACAGACAAATACATTTGTAGAGATCCTTGTGCTTTCTCTGGGTTCTTGCTGCCCTCTTTCATGAACTTGATGATTTAGCTGGTTCTTGAGCTATTGGGAAGTGTCTACTGGGTTATGGGTGCCTCATCTGACCTTCCAGGGTGAGCGCCGTCACCTAAAGCTGAAGCCTTATTGCAAAGTCCTGGTTCTCCATGACCACTTTTTCTTATCAGATTCAATTGGTTCACAAGTGTTCTGAGTGAACCAACTGAGTGAACCTCCACGTTCCCTCATCAGGACACAAGGTCTTTTGTGTCTCTGCTTGCTATGCGCCAATCTTGGGGATTCAAGGCTGCCACCTCAGGCCGTGTGTTTAGATAATTCCCTCCACGTAAGCTACACCATCACTCCCTAGCCAGCTTGGATTTGTGACATGCTGAGAGGAGGGCTCCTTCCTCAAGGTGTGATATAGGAGGTGGATCGCTAGTGTGCTGGTCTCCAACTGCAAGGTTACTACCATGCACAAACTCCCTGCGATTTCAGCCTGGAGGGAAACCAGGGCATATGTTTCTGACTGTTTGTTTCTCCATCTCCTTCTCCATACTCAGCATAAACCCAGAAGCGTTGGCCCTTCCCATGTGCCAAGGGTTTATTGTATTATTAGTTCTCCTCTTTCCTCTTGACTCATGGTACAATTCAACTCCTTGCTCTTGGGAGCCCACAAAATATAAAAAATTCTTCTTCTCTCAGTATGACAATTGCCTTGATAGGAACTTGAAAGTCCTATTTTAATACTGACTGAGTATCGACTCATGTATTCTATTTGCTACCCACTATTCACTCTCTTCTTCCCTAGTGTGATAAGTCTTAAGCTTCAGCTAACCTAAGAGCAGCTAGCATTCTCTTGATTCCAGCCAGTCATGCCAGGTCTCCCAGATAGACACCCAGCCAGGGCATGGTAATTGTCATAATATTTTTGTGTAACTGCTTATTGCATGGATCCCCTAGATTGTCCTACATTCCTTGAGAGAAATGTCTCTAAACAAATCTGTGAAGTACTCTGAGAAGAGATTTCCAATGCTGCCCTTACTGCACCATTGCTATTCCTCCATGCAAAAGGACAGACAACTGGGGAGGTGGAAACCATCTGTATGTGTGTGCCCATGACGAGGCTGAGGGAGGAGATAGGGCCTGCTTTGTCCTCCTTTGTCAGTGTTTGTAAAGCTGTTTCCAAAATAATGTCTCACTAGACAGGAGTATGAAGGAGCCCATATCCTGGCTCTGCCATTTTGGTGCCACCAGAACTTATTATTAAATATCCCCATTCTTTCCTATTTTTCATCTGGTCACTGTACATTTCCTTTTATATACATCATTCTATTCAATTTTCCAAAGAGCCACCTGAGGTGGCAGGGCAGTGGCCTGGGACCACTTTGGTGCTGAAGCAACAAAAATAGCAGAGCTGAAATTAAAACCATGTTCTGGAGATTCCTATTCAGGTCTCCTTCCACCCTGAGTGTTGAGACTCTGACAGTATTTATTTATTTGTAAAATGAATAATTTGGCTAAAGGATCTGTCATTAGCTCAATTTGCTCATCCATGTAATGGGGATAATAATAACTGCCTCATTAGATTTTTGTGAGGATTATATTAGTTAAGGCATGTAAAGCTCTCAACACAGAACAGAGAATAGACACATGACATTTGGCAACTTCTCTGTAAATCAACTCCTTCTCCCTTATCAATTACAGTTATAATAATGAAGACATTGGCTTTCCTAGCCCAATAGTATGACATTTTTTCAATAATAGTAAATACAGATTCAAGGTATCCATTTTAAGGGACAGCTCAGCTGCTGCGATCAGAACAAGAGCCATTCAGCTTGATTCTACTTTCTGAGTGGAGGATGATGTCTGGTCAAAAGGGGAGGGCACCTGAATCAGTTAGGGTCATTCCGTTGAAGTGTTGCAGACAGAGAAAATGCATCTTCAACTGGTGATAGAAAGGAGGAAGTTCTGGTTACTATAATTAAAGAGTCTTCAGGTACACCTTGATTCAGGGCTGAGGGCAGCTAACCAACGTTACCAGGACCATTCTTGTGTGTTGCTTCGTCTGGGTTGGTTCAATTCTTCAGTTCCACACAGAGGCCCATGGCTCACACCATTACAAGGCCCAGTCCAGTGGAAAAGAAGGAAATGGTTTCTCTTAGCACTACCAGCAAGTCTTGAGATTCCATCGGATTGAACCAGCTTAGCTCATAGGTTTCCCATGGAAACAATTAGTGTGTCCAGTGCTTAGGCCTTGGATTTGTGCTTCCTCTGGGAGTCTAGGTTGGAGCCCCCTGGTCAGGTGGATTGCAATTGGTGAGAATGGATTTCATTCCTCCCCTACTTCCCTCTCTGCCACTGCTACCCACTAATAGGGCTGTTCCTGAAGAAACACTGCATGGGTGTACCAAATGGCCACTACGACAACCATCGCAGAGATGAAATATTTACTTCTCTTAAAAGTCTGTGTGTTCTACTTGTATCTCTTTAAGGTATCTCCATATTGCTTTCCACAGAGGTTGCACTAGTTTGCAGTTCCACCAGCAGTGTATGAGGGTTCCTATCTCTCCACATCCACGCCAACATTTATTGTTTTGGGACTTTTTGATAAAGGCCAGTCTCACTGGAGATAAGTGATATCTCATTGTGGTTTTGATTTGCATTTCCCTGATGATTAGAGATGTTGAGCATTTTTTCATATGTTTTTTTGGCCATTATTCTGTCTTCTTTTGAAAAGTTTCTGTTCATGTCCTTTGCCCACTTTTTGATAGGGTTGTTTGATTTTTTCTTGCTGATTTTTCTGAGTTCTAAATAGATTCTGGTTATCAGCCCTCTGTCGGATTTATAGCACGCGAAAATTTTCTCCCATTCTGTGGGTTGCCTGTTTGCTCTTGTGACAGTTTCTTTGGCCATGCAGAAGCTTTTTAATTTGATCAGGTCCCATTTATTTATTTTTGTTGTTGCTGTAATTGTCTTTGGGGTCTTCTTCATAAATTCTTTGCCTAGGCCAATGTCTAGAAGCTTATTTCCAACATCTTCCTCTAGAATTCTAATAGTTTCACTCCTTAGGTTTAAATCTGTTACCCAGCGTGAGTTGATTTTTGTGAGAGGTGAAAGGTGTGGATCCAGATTCAGTCTTCTACATGTGGCTATCCAGTTTTCCCAGCACCATTTATTGAATAAAGATTCTTTTCCCCAGTGTATGTTTTTGTCTGCTTTGTCAAAGATTAGATGGCTACCATATGATCCAGCAATCCCATTACTGGGCATCTACCCGAAAGAACAAAAATCGCTCTATGAAAAAGACACCTGCACTTGAATGTTCATAGCAGCACAATTCACAATTGCAAAGATGTGGAAACAACCCAAATGTCCATCAATACATGAGTGGATTAATAAACTGTGGTATATGTATACCATGGAGTACTATTCAGCTTTAAGAAACAATGGTGATATAGCACCTCTTGTATTCTCCTGGAAAACGCTGGAACACATTCTGCTAAGTGAGGTATCCCAAGAATGGAAAAACAAGCACCACATGTACTCACCATCAAATTGGTTTCACTGATCAACAGTTAAGAGCACATATAAGAATAACATTTATTGGATGTTGGGCAGAGGTGGGGGGAGGGGGGAGGAGGGAGAAGGGGACGGGCATATGCACAAACAATGAGTGCGATGCGCACCTCCTGGGGGATGGACACACTTGAAGCTCGGACTTGGGGGGGAGGGGGGCAAGGGCATCATACATAACCTAATCATCTGTACCCCCATAATATGCTGAAATAAAAAAAAAAGTCTGTGTGTTTTCATTTGGGTTGGCTGTGAGATGCCTACGAATTCTGGGTAGAAAACAGTACCTCTCTAAAACTATACAAATATTTAATTTCTGAGAAGTTGATTATGCTTTTCAGTTAGCATATCATGAAATTAGAGTATACAGGGTCAGAATTTAATGGGTTCACATGTCTGTGTCTGAGAAGGTAGTCTGCATTAGTTAAGATAACATTGGCAGCTATATCAGATAAATCCATCAAGTCTCAGGCTTAACAAGACAGAAGCTTATTTTTCACTCATGTAAAGTTCAAATGGATGCTCATAATTGGTGGATTACTCACCTCTAAGTAACAATTTGGGGAGCTCCTTCCCTCTTGTGGCTCTGCCATCTTCAACAGGTCTTCCAAGATGGCTGTGAAAGTGAGAAAGAGAGTATAGACTTATGCTTTGGGTGATTTTATGGGTCCAGCCAGGATGTGGGGGACATCTTCAACTCCTGTTTCCACTGGCTGTCACACTGCCATATGCCCATACCTAACTTCAGGGGATGCGGGGATATGGTGTAGCTGTGGGCCCAGAAGGAGGAGGGCATACATTTGGGGGAGTAGCTAGCCAGTTTCTGGTCACAGGATTTGATCCTTCTTGTTATCTGCTCATATACTGTTAAGAGTGGGGAATGTAGAGATACTGACATTTAGGACTCTTAGAGCAAAGCTGGCTGTGAAGATGGCTTTCTTGGACAGAGACAGGGAAGGTGGAGATTTTGGATCAATGCCTCACAGTTATTTGTAGTCCAATCCCTGGGGAGAGGAGAGAGCAGTTTACGGAGGGAAAGGAGAGCATAAGGAACTGTGAGGGAGGAAGTATTTTTAAGATTAAATGGTGGTGGTGAAAGGAGGACACTGAATAAGGTGTCCTCCCCTGATCTTTGCCTAATGAGCCATTCTCCATTGTCCAAGGAGTCCTCGAAAACTGAGCTTCTCTTTTCAGGCAGTAAGTTTCATTCATAAACTGAAATCATTTACTAACACAGGGCTTAAAATCCCATCAGAGATATATCTTTAGCAAGGAAGTGTGGTAGGTTAAACTCAAATACAAGCTGTGTTGACTAGTAGTGACTGCTTGGAGTACTGTGTTGGGAAGGATTCTGATGCTCTGTCCAGACTCTCTTAGTATGAAAGGGAATGTAATTGATGAGTGATGTCTATAATGAGAATCGGAGGGGAAGCAATGGTATAGTATGCACTTACGGCTTTTGAGAACAAGGTAAACTAAGAATTACTTGAAATATACTTCAAAGCGTATTTATGCCTTAGTCTGAACTAGTCACTTTCTTCTTAAAAACAGGTAGGGTCCTTCACTTTAAGGGGAGAGCGAGTTTTAAACGGGAGAAGTAAAAACAGAAAATTTTGGAGCCTGAAGAATTTGGAAAGAGAAGGAAAGATGAGCCTGGGAGGTTCAGTGAGGTGGGGGTCTGAGCTAGTTATTCTTTCTTTGCCATCCTACGCATTCTCCCATACTCTATCTTGCTCTGTGCCCTGGGCTACTGATCTATATGGACTGTCTCAATGGGCTGCCTTGCTGTTTGGCTTCCAGTTGGGTTTGGACAATGGAAAGCCCTGTCCTGGATGGCAGGGGGAGGGAAAGGCTGGAGTATTTTTTTTTCTGCCTCCTTCTTGCCCCACTCTCATGCCTCTGGCTGTAGCTGTGCCCTTTGATTATGTCTCCCACCCTGTGGCCCTTCCATAGTCCAGTCCTCACTGAGCTCCAGTAACGCCTTTTTTCCTTTGCCCTGTCAGCCCTAGGGGTTAGTCATGGTGTTCTGCTTTGCAAGTCTCAATGCTACAACATTCCTTGTTTATTTTCTTAACCTTTTCTATACTTCTCTCTGTAAGTGGTCTCTTCATAAAGTCTTCTTATCTGATCCATCCATCTGAAATGAATAATGAACCCTCATGGGACCCTGGCTGACTCAGGGCCTTTGGGGATACAGATGGGAATGAGAATTATGGTGATTCAGAGGACTAGGAAGACCCTGGAGGGGCCAGACTCTACTTAGTTTAATCTCTTACTAAGAGCAGTCCTCCTTTCTTGCCTCTTTCCAACAAATGAATAAGTGACATTTCTCCCAGAAAAGAAATGGAACCCAAGGGTGAAAGGGGGCCTGGGAGCGTCACTTTCCAAATATGTGTCCCCAGAGCTGGATGTGAGGATGAGTGGGATAGATTTGAGCAGTATCATCTGGGCCTGGGCAGGAGGTTCTAAATACTGGGGGATTTGACTGGAGATTTGGCCAGTTAAAGTGGATTCGTTCACACTCCCAGATCTTAACCCTAATCAGGGATGTCTTTAGGGTGGGTTTAATTTAGTGGTTTCTCCTCTGTTAAAATCAGCTGCCGGGGCTAATCCTTGAGAAAGCATTCAAGGATGGAAGGAGGTGAATCTCTTAACGAAGAGTATCCAGGACTCAATACTATTCTCTCCATCTCCATATCAACCTGCAAACTCTGTACTTTGGAGTGGAGTATGGTGTCCTCCTTTCATATGTGACCCACAGAGACTGCTTCTGGAATGTCATTTTGGTTCAAGATGTACTATATGTCAATTTTCATGTGGATCATGTTGACGACCATAAAATCCACAGTGTAACTGGGCCTAGCTCTTACACTCTAGATTTAGCACAAAGTTCACATGAGAAGGACCACCTTGTGATGCACTTGCCAAAGGCCACAGGGGACCTGACACAGG